>NC_092532.1:6557301-6894384 GCF_037038585.1 Patagioenas fasciata
TTTATTGTGATTTTACACTTACCTGAGCTCTTAATAAAACAATATTTAAAAGTGCACTTTTTCCCTTCCCATAGAAGAATTGGCAGTGATTATTTCAACTCCAGCTTGCCTTCAATACTAATCTCATGTGTGAAAGAAGGACAAAGGTAACTTGCCAAAGGTTATTTTAATAACAAAAAAAATCATTTCATGATTGATCATTATACATATCATATAGCAGCATGGGATCACACATGCTGCCAGCACGAGAGAACCTGTAATAACAATACGAGGGCACTGCTCAGGGGTTCAGTGTGTAGAGAGAAAAACTGTAATGAAAAAGGTGGGAAAAAAAAAAAACCACCACAGAAAAAAAGGCCATAATTAGGGATACCTTTTGAAATGAAAGAATAAAGACTCAGAAAGTGGTATATTTAAGTACTTTGAAACATGTTTAAAACTTTTATATCCTGCTCAAGTCCCAGCTTTTAATGAGATACCACAGATGAAAAGGGGACAGAAATAATTTAAAATGAACAATCAGGGGAGTACTTGAAAATCAGAAACATTTCAGGGGGTTTAGGGAAAAGCATTTAACAGAACTCATGGCTATAAAGGTTGAAAATGGCTTTCACCTATAGTATCGGTGTTGAAACACCTGTAATTTCATCTGTATCTTTCATACAAAACCCATGTAAAGAAAGTGCTCTTAATCTAATAGCTAAAATATATATAGCTATATATATATAATACGTAAAGCAATATTTGCTTTAAACTCATCTAATGTCATAAGTGCCACAATTACTCATAGCAATTATACAAGAGATATTGCAACTTCAAATTACAGTGAAATAATACATACCTATTTATCAATTCAGCTTCAAATATTGTCCGCACTTATTTGCTTCATGAAAACTGTACTTTAGATATTGTATGAACCCATATTTTTGACAAGTATTTCATTTGAAGTGTGCCTCGCCTGCATTAGAATACAGCAGAGGCACGAAGTGCATAATCTACAGTTCTTAAAAGGCAAAGGGCATCTCAGAAAGAGATATTTCAATAGTAAATTGAGCTGGAAGAAAATGTGTCAGTTCAATTCACAAAAGTGAAGAGATTCCATTTTAACCTACTTATCTGCATGCTCCACGAGCAAGATTTAAGAATGGATAGGACATAATTTTACAGATGAAACCAACCAGTAAAAAAAGTAGATTCTCAAACATTAAGCATTTGAAACCAATTCTCATGGCATTATTTATCAGTAAATTTTAGAAAATCTGGGCTCTTTAGACTTGTGCCCCTACTGTAAATTATGACATCTTAAAGAAAACTTCTCCACGGATCTCAGGATCTTGGAGATAGTTAATGAGAGCTGACAACTTTACCAGTCAAGCAAGCAGCAATTTCCAGTGGTGATATCCAGCACTGTTCATTTACCACTCTCCTGTTGTTTTTCTTTTTTAAAAAAAATAGATGAGTGATAGTAAGAAATACAATATTTAACTTGGATTAAAAGAAACACTGTCCAACTTAGAGTTCATAAATAAGATCCCTTCCCTGCATAAAGAACTCATTATACAAGTTATCTAAACCACCAAATCCAGTCAACTAAAAAGTGAAATTCAGTAACATTTCAGAAAATAATCCTGTGATAAAGTGATTATTTCTGCCTCATCTCTTATCCCTACATTGATTGACTTGTAGACTGCAAACTGGCTGGCAAAGGTCATGTCCCCAAGTCCTCGTGGTTACCCACAGCCAGAACACCTGACGTAGAGATGACACTGACAACAGGGTTCTCCTGCCTCCCTAAATCCACTTATACCAGAGAAAGTGCTTTGTTTGCAGAATCATTATCTTTGGAACGCTTGCTCCTCTCTGAGGTTTCAAAATTAATACTTAGACCTATGCCATTTGTTAAAGTTCTGTCTGCTTTTTAGCAGAAGCCAATCCAGTATGATTTAAAAGCATAGAAGAAAATGGATCAGCAGCAAATATCTTTTAGCTTTATCCCATTGAAAACTGATTTACTATGTTGGTTATTTAAAACATTATATATTTGTGTCATTTAAATTAGCCATTAGTCCCCTATTCCCAGTATAGCAGCATAAAGTGTAACCCCATATAACTTCACAAAACAAATTCAAAGCCTGTAAGAAATAAGATTTGTGGCTGTGATGCTCATCCTGCATTTACTGCTCTGGGATTTTACTGCACATGCTTCTGCAGGGTGGCAGCCGCCACTCTTCACTGACCAAATGAACAGTTGGGTTCAGTCAGTCTCTCGTTTTATCAGTTATAAGTCCTTGAAAGATGTAAGTCCCACTCCCTAACAAAAACCACACTGACATAAAACACCGGAAGGCAGGAAAAACCAGCACTCCACCACCCTCACAGCTCTTCAGTGTCCTCACCTCCAGTCTCTTCCATGAATATGCACTATGTACTCCCAGCTATTCTGACATATCCCCTCTGAAAACCAGGTTTTCCTGGGATGATTTCACAGTGTCTCATAATTTAACTTTTTGGGTGTTTAATCACCACACTGTCCAATCTCCCAGGTGACGTGCTTTCAAAATGACATGAAACTGAGGGATGGAGCCTCAGTGACTCTACAAAGGCCACTGTGCTGCTCTCAGGCTGGCAGAGACACACAGACCCACACTGGGGAACAACGGATTTTCTTGCTCCATGGTATAACTCCACAATAAGAAATACTGCTGACACAGCCTGAGGAGAGTTTGGAGTGGTACTGAAACCTCAACCAGGGAAGACTTAAAATCATACAAATTTCGCAGTTGAAGACCTCAAAAAAATTCCGTTCTTCTTGATAACTAAAAATGGTGGGAGCTATGGAAACAAAACTTTACTATGTGTGACCCAAGGTGGAAATCAGTTCTCAAAAGCTGATCGAGAAAAGCATATTAAACAGGGATTAAAAGATAAGAGATTTATGGAAGAGATAGAACCTGAAACAAAAATACTGAACACCACAACCGCAATCTGAGTTCTGCCAGTATTACGTGGCCTTTGTAAAGTCATTTAACCCCTACTTGGAGAAGCAGCTTTACTCTCTGAGGATTATCCTCCTGGGTGCCTGTATAAGTTTTTAACTTAATCTGAATTTGTGCAAAGTGCACACAATGCATTCAGTATATTGTTATACTGTCCCAGAGTTTCAAGAAATGTTATTTTGTGTACACTCTAAATGTTGCAAGCAGTCCCAAAAGACTGAGATTTTAAAAGCATATTTAGCACTACTGTATACACATATTATAAATTAAAAAAAAAATTCCCTCAAGTACCAGCTCTATTGAAATTCCAGTCACAGTTCACATTAAGCTAGCTTATTGTTTCCTATTTAAAAAAGGAATTGCCTGAACTCAGGAACTGTTTGTAAATTCAAATACTATTCCTTTACAGAAGCTATTTTTATTATTATTACAAGTGTAGGTCTTGACAAACACTAAATTGCAGTGTTTGACAGTTTTTTCCCCTCTTTCCATTGGGAACAGAGAGCGCTAAGGGAAAGGTAGACACAGAGTTATTAGCAAAGTCTGCAATTGTGTCATGCCAGAATTTATTCCTGTCTCTATTCTCTAAGCTGTGTCTTTTTTTATATTACATGAATTATATGCCTGTATGATCACGATGATGGGATATGACTTTTTCTTCCAACAGCCAGACCACATAGTCCACTGAAGACACCTCTATCACCTCTGGAATGCTTATGAAAACCAGAAATTTTATTTCCAGTGCTGCCAGGTTCCCGAAAATGGGTACAGATTTAAAAAACAAGCATGCATTCTCTTCACTGAAGAAGAAACAGAGAATTCACCAAGTTTCATGAATACTAGAATAGATTTAGCTCTTTCTACAGCTTAAACAATAATTGTGATACAACTTCTGTTAAGGTTTATGAGCGTATTTCAAGACTATGGGAAATCCAAGACACAAACATCCATTTATGCAAAGTCTAGTACACAAACTTGCCCCTCCCTATAACCATTCAAAGCTGAACAGGTTAATACATTACATCAGCTACTATGAGCACTTTTTTTATTCTTTCAAGAATGAAAATCTGAAGGACAGACTCAAACAATTCCTATGTAACTCACAAGTCTGGAAACAGGAGCATGCATTGAAATATGATGAACTGATTTGCCTTTTATACACGATATCTTTACTTACAGATACCTAGATTCATCTTTTACAACCCAAAAGTAAACTATAGATCAAAAAACTGACAGATAGGAGAATAAGTCCAGGAAGAAGGGAAGTATCTGCCAAAGGTGCTATTGATTCATCAACACCAAACAAACCAGTAATTTATGTTGGGTAAAAACAACCTCTACAACTTCAGCTCACTACAAACAAAATACAGTATCCCAAGGGGGTCGGAGGGAATATACTACTGAATTTGATAAGAATATTATCTTGCACAGTATTCTCTGAAGAGGAAACTCTTTTCAGTAGCACTATGTCATTTAACATGCATTTAGCAATAATGCCAACTAATGCAAAAGAGTATAAAAACATTTAAGCACACAAAAGTTAAACTATTGTCTATTAACAGCTTTTAAAGTTTTGGTTTTGTTTTGGTGTGGGTTTTGTTTTGGTTTTTTGTTCATTCGTGTTGCTGTTGCTGTTTTAAACCCATTCTTCAGAGTGGTACAACACATGAATCATGTTACCATTTAAACAAAGAGTATAGAGCAAAAAATGTAACATAAGGACACGCTAGTATTTTGTTGTATTTACTTGAGAGGGGGGTATGTTTGGTTTTTTTAAGATCCAATAATGGAATCACAAAGTTGTGAAGTTTAAATATATTAATAGCATCTCTGTTCAAAAATACAACTGTTATTGTGATCAAACGTGCTGGCTGGCTGGCAGCAGGAGATGCAGTTTTCCCCCACCCCATTTGAATGTATGGTCTCAGTTCCACAGACTGAGTTCACATAGGTAGTTCACCTCCTAAAATTAGAACAATAAAATAATTTAATTATACTGTAAGTCTTATCAGTAGGACTAGGTGCAACTTTATTTGGGGAGGAAAAAAAACCTTTCGGAAATTGCATTTGAAGTTCCTTGTGAAATACAGCCTTATTATGAAATCCTTCTTATTCTCAAGATATAGAGCATCGTGGCAACTCAGATATTTAGAATTATAGTCCACAATTCCATTCTGTTTGTAGTACAGGCTTTCTGGCACACTTTAATTATTTTGTTCTGGGGAACAGAGTGGTCAGATTTATTACCAAGGTGGACTCCAAAGGCAATATTATTAAAGTTCTAACAGGTGAATAAACCAATACGTTTCTTCAAACCATAAAGCAACTAACTGCACTTGGAGAAAATAGATGTGAAAAGCTGAAGCAGAAGAGTTCAGAGGCGAGTAACAGCCTCATTCCAAGAACAAAAAGGCTGTTTAATGTAGAAAGAAAATAGATGACTCTTTCTAAAATGTCTGCTCAGGTTCTGGAACATACCAGTAGCCTGAATTAGGTGAGATTGTATTGAAATCTTAATCCAAATAATTTTAGTACTCTTACACTTAACTTTTTTTTAGTCTTAAACCCTGAGACACAGGGGTACAGCCTTAAACAGCAAGTCAAGAGGGCTAAGTTCATCAAAATTATAAATGTCAGCAGGTATTCTTTGCTCAAGTTACTAAATATCTTGAATAAAAAAGGCGATGGATGATAAACTGGTAAATATGTGTTTTTACCGCGTTCAAGTATGATTTAGTAGAAATAAGCAAAGACATCATGAGGGAAAAAAACAGCACGAAAACAATGTGTAATATGTTATGACATCTCAACATTTTATACATCGCAAATTCAAAACATACTCTCAGAGCCTCAAAAGCAGTGGATACAACGTCATTCTGCACATCACTAAAATGGAGCCGCTTGTGGACTGGAGTACAGCACCACATATCAGTTTTTACGACAGGACATTAAAAATTACTGTTATTCATTTCAAATTGCTGTAGATAATTACAGAACTTAATTGCCGAGCTGGAAATACTCCAGATATGAAAGGTGCTTATACCTTTCATCTTACAAAAAACGACGGGCTCTCTAATGATGCTGAGTATTACCCACAAGGCTTTTCATACAGTACCTTCTAGCATTATGATAAGGCACAAATTTATGGCCAATTTGGAGAAAAGAGCAAGGCACCTTCTGACAATGTCATTACCAATTGTCAGGAGAATTAACTTCAAGGTGTTGCACCTAAGGAGATGGAACATCTAAATTCTTGTGTGGATAACAGTGTTACAGCCTGAAATACACAGCTGGGTTACAGTGCCTTTCTGTTAAAGATACATAACTAAATGTAGCCTTAAATTGAGCAAGGAAAATGCCACCAATGTCATAGATTTATATGTAGCTTTTCTTGTTTGGTTTGGTTGTGTTTTGTTTGGTTTTTTTAAACTGAATAAATCCCAGAGATTTCCAAATCACTCACCATATTAAAACATCACTAAAATACATGAGCAAAAAATGTCAAAGGGATAGATTATTGTAACTATTAGAAAATACTAAGTTCAAGAATCAGATTATACCTCAGATTTGCTCTTGCAGCCCTAGCTGCACGACCCCAGCAAAGCTACTCAGCCTCTACTGGAAATATGCAACTTACAATAGTCTTTACATCCCCTGTCATGATGGAGAACCATTTATGTCTATTTATTATTTTCAAGCAAATAAGGATTTTAAATACCAAAAGTTTTCTTCAAACTTGTATCATAACTCAGAACAAAGTCACCCAAACAGTAAATGCTGGTATGTTACACCAATACAGTCTGTCTTTGGTCATGCTTTTCTGATCTGTAATGGCAGTTAAACCACTACAGAGATAGTTTGATGGTAAAAAAATATACACAAAACACCCCAAAAGACACAACACACTAAGACCAAACAATGACAGAAAAACACTTCTGCATTTTACGAAGTTTTGGAATTAAAACCAGGTTCATAAACAAGAAAAATCAAGCTTATGGATGGTTAGTCTCCCACTGAGTTTTTGCAAGTAGCTATCAGATATATCAAATCTAAGCTAAGAAGTTTGCCTCATTCAGTATCATTTTCAAACGAAACAAATTGGAGGCAGAACATGAACTTTTAAAATAGTTGAAATGTAAACAAAACACAAAAAATGCAAAAACTGATAGGTTGAAAACTCAACCCTTTAAACTAGAAAACAACTGAGTTAACAAATATCCTACCTCATTCAGTACAGAGAACTAGCAGTTTGCCTGACAAGCAGCTCTTCACTATTGTGGTTTGTTGTCATTAAACCAAAACAACTCCTACTTTACTCCTTACACACTATTTAAAGCAGTATTCTAGCAGTAGGTAATTTTTTCCACTCTTTTTTTTTTCCAGCATTCATCAAGTATTCTGTCCTACAATTTCACAGGCATGGATTAGCATCGAATTCTCATAAATCTCCCATGAAGTGAGGGGTTGGTATCTAACACAGCTTCCCATCCCATTCATTATAACTCTTCAGGAAAGGTTTCAGAGACAAAAGCCTCTATAACTACCCAGCCCTGACCCACCACCAAAGGAGGAGGACTCTGAATGAGGCACAGGTCTCCATGAAACAAGGACAGGGTTGCGTACTCAGAGTAGTCCATGCTGCAGAGTCCCACCAACACTCACCAGGGATGTCAGCAAGGCTAGAACTCTGACTGCAGCTTGAGAGAGAAACCAGAGACCAGCAACAGCAAATCACCACAGCAGAGAACTAGAACACCCTTCAGAGGATTTCAGATTTTTTGACTTTCACTATTTTTCTACTACCAATCATCTCAAAACTCTAATGTATCTCGCAGTTGTGGTATGATCTCTATCTCACTCAATGCTTACTGGTTCCTGTTCTATTGCTTCTCCATGCCTACAGCCCAGTTCCGATCGCCACTGGATTTGTCATACATGAGTCCCTCAGCTTCTTCCTAAGCCCATTTCAGTTCCACTTTTCGTGGCTTTCTCTTCTTTCCTCAGACTTACTACTTCCACCATTCTTGTATTGCATTCTTCTTCCTTGTGGTTCTGATTACAGGTTTCACTTTTAATCTCAGTCTTAACAAGTCAGGACTGATAGCACCAGCTATAACATTATTATGTAGTACAAAAGCTGCATGTTGTGGTGGCTACGGCTTCCATAGTCTCTCCCACCCTTTTCAAGAGAGAAAACTTTGTATATTTTAAACGGAATTATGTTCTTACATACTAGTGAATTCATTTCGGAAATCACTGTGGAAATAACAAGATTACTACAGCATTACAGGGTGTTTTAACCATTTCACACTAATGGAACAGAGACAGCCTCAATCTATTCCCTCTTACTGGAGCCCTGCAAATATTTGAGGTGGAATTTCTCCCAGGAGCTGTGTAGTCAAAGCCCTGTGACCCATACACGACAAAAAAAGATAAAATATTTTTCACATGCATATTATTGCTGTTTAAGTCTGATTAGTCTGACCAAATCACCTTGAGGCTAGATGTTGATGGAGAAAAGGAATCAAGAATGAGGTACAAGAGCTATTTCTCCATGCTGCTTAGACAAGTCCTCCCAGAACAACTCAAACCAATCTGCTGGATCACACACCCTATTCATTTGCACATCCAGTCACATCCCCCTGTCAAGCTGCAGAAAGAGAGACTGTTCTCAAAAAAGTTGTGTGTCCTGTCTGGCCAATAGAAAGGGAATTATGTTGAACATCTAGCATCACTATTTTTTTAAAAAAATCACAAGAAATAATGTAAAATGAAGTCTCATGTACACATCTATACACCAGTTAAAACTCATTGAATAGTAATAGCAATCTCTCCAAAGGACCAAAGCAGGGAAAACAGCTCAGATTGAACCCGCTATTCCCTTCTGTTGAAATGAAGGGTCAATATCTCAGCTGCACTGTCAGTAGAACAGCTCCTATTGACCTACGCAGAGCACGGATTGTACCCAATGAGTCCAAGAGTGCGGTAGGTCCCATTCGTCTTGAAGAACCTCACCGAAAGGATTATCAAAAGCAATTAGTCACCTGGCTACAGGCACTTTGAGGGACAAATGCAGATACATCTGACGTGTCTGCAAAGCTAGATAAAGGCTAGTATTGCAGGAACCAAAGCCAGCAGATTTGAGCAATAATATCACAAATATGATTTAAATACAAACACTTTCAGGGAAGGAGTAATTAAAAAAACATATTGGTGGGCCTAAGAAACAACTTTGTGAATCCTTACATTGGACTTCTGAAAAAGAGAAGTGGCTTTTACTCCACACAGACCAGTTCAGTTTAAGTAGGAAAGCAGTTATTAAAAAGAGTATCGACATAGTCTTAGTTCTCTGGAATGTTCTCCAGAGCAGAATTCAGATGTCTAACTCATGCTATGCTGTTTAGCATTGAAAACATTGAGTTCTCAGAAACTGAAAGATACCCTACTCTGTTTAACTGTCACATTATTTCTGTTTGAATGACAATGCATCAGTTTTTTGTAGCAAAATATATACTCTTCTCATAGAGTGTTTCTCATTCAAGTACGCCTAGTTGAGTCCTGACACAAAAAGGGGATAAGTATTAAAAACAACCTAATTAAAGTTTGCAAGATATTCAAAAGAAAACAAAGAAGTTGCTTTTATTTTTTGGTAACTTGGTTGTTTTTGCTGGTTTGTTTTGTTAGCTTTGTGGTTTGTTTGGGGGTCTTTGGGTATTTCCTGGGTTTCTTTGTTTTGCTTGGAGTTTTTTGTTTTGTTTTTTAATAGTAACTTTTATCATTCGAAAACTAGCACCATGATCTCTTCACCACTTGAAAAAAAAATAACTTTCATGTACAATACATTATTGTGAGATTATAAATTGCCTCGATACATTGTGCAGTTACCTGTGTGATCTCAGGGGAAACAGACTGAATATTTAAAAACTGAAGACAAAATTAAATTCTCACTTAACTGAGCTGAAAAGCTTATCTTAACATATAACTGTAAAAAACTTATCTTGGAGGATCCATCACAAACATACTATCAGATTCAGCAAGCTGCAGTTAAGGTAATTTCTATTGATGACTGCCTGTATTCACCAAGAAAGAAATGCAGTGCAAGGTTACCGAATACTGGCAACAATTTAGTAGGAGATTTTTTTTAAAAGTATGTGACATGTTATAGAACGGAAAAGTATTTCATTGTGCCATTTACCTAAATTTTCTAAATATTTCTATCACTTCAGTTGGGACTATTGCTTTTGCTGACAGATTACACTTCAAGGCAGTGTTGTTACAGCAGTTAAATTTACCACAGAAAATATTTCTACCTTGGAAACTATGAGTGCTTTTACACACTCCGAGTGCTAACTAGATAACATGAGAATCTTCTTGCAAACTGCAGTTGCTCACCTAAGTAATCCTGTTTCCACTTGTCTATGAGTTCATGATGTTGTGCTGCAGTTGGATAACTAAAGGCTGCAACATACCATTTACCTACGGCACTTGATTCAAGGTTTCATCACGTTGCTTTGATGCTGAAAATGAGTTTGTGTCTAACGAAGAGCATGTGAAGAGCCCCCATTGCAGCTGCAGATGCCATGAGCAGCAGGCAACGTGCTGCATTGTGATGCAGATTTGCTGAAGCATCTGCAGCAGCACCAGCATTTCCCAGGGCCTGCACTGTATTTCTTCTATTATTCATAGAACACAATGTAAGTGAAGCTATAAATTTTACCACATACTAAATGTAGAAAGAAGATAATGGAAATTGTGAATTATGAATGAATCAGTGTTATTGTGATTCCTCAAGGATTCTGATGTAGATGATTACATGCAAAGACACTACAGCTAAGCTGCTTTATATTGATCTTGAAAAATGATGCTAAGAATATTATAATTAATATACAGAATTCATAAATTAGTTTGTCATGACAATGCCAAATACAACTAACCGTCAAAGGCAATTACGTATCAGTGCTACCTAGGGGCAGGCAAGCATGCTTTATTTGGAATTATTGAATTGGGGAGAGAAAGATAATAGCTTGCAAAAATGTGTTTCCCAGCTACCCACATGTGTTCTTTCACATTTAAATAAGCCACAGGCAAACTTTGTGGAGTATTCTGTAGTGAGCACATTCAAATGCCAAGTAATACGCAGCAAGATTGCGGCTTTTTTTTGTAGGGTAAATGAAAATGAAATAGTTTCTTTAAATGAAAGAAGTATTCTTCCATAAATTGCAAATCAAAAGCTCCTAGAAGTATGAACTCATCTTTGCCAGTTTTTATCGTGATAAAAAGAAATTAATTATTATTCTTCACCACCAAGAATAATTCTCTTCTTGATATCAAAGTTGGAAACTGTTATGGTTTAATAAAGTTTAGAAATTAATAAAATTATTCACTAAAATTGCTCTGGTTATAGTCAACATGAGCAAAACACTTACTGAACCTTGGGGCAAATCTAAATCCTGCAAAATCTAAAAAGTAGCAAATGCATATTAAAATGGATTGGATAGCAAAGTTCTCACCCACTACGAAACCTCTGGAATTTGGTTCCTTTCTCATAACAAACTTCAGCCTGTAGCTATAGAGTCATGACTGTCACTCCTTTGAGTGGACTTGTTGACTTAAACACTCGTACAAGAAAAAGACTAACAAGACTTTTATAGCTTATTACTGCATACACCTGTGTTTGAAATACTCATATTTCCAAGTTTTTGTGCATTTTTGGGTCACATATTCTAGTAATCAGGCAACATTGGCTCCTTGCTTATTCTCACATTCATTAGTTGGGCATCATGGACAGGGCCCCCAAGCCCTTGGCCATTTTTTCCACATGCAAATCCACACCAAAAGAGTCATCCCTGAGGTAAGGAAAGGGAGGGATAATAATGGAATTTGCAAACCCTCTTTAAATTCAACGCAGCCTTTTTAGGTTTGCGCTAAGGCATATGGTATCAGCATGAAATTCTCCTATGGAAAAAGACCAGGATATGAAATAATAAGGGTTCTTACCCTCAATTCTTTTCTGAGGACTAAAAAAAAAAAAAAAATGCAACCCACACCATAAAAACAGAATAAAAACCAGTACTCAATTACTTCTAACCAGCTTGAAAATATTATAACAGACAACAGAGAAAAACTTGAAAATGACCAAGTGAATAGTCTCAGGACATTAATTTAGCAATAAATAAATTAAAAAAATCTGTATTTCCATACAGGACAGCATCTCCCTATCATAATTAGTACCCTGATATACAAGCAGATTTTTATCATTTCTGTGATTTTCAACCCGTATTATTTGTTCACTAGAACACCATGTTACTCATGGTACCCATATACTCCTGTGAGAATTTTGTTCCACTTTAAACCAATACAGATGGACTTAATGTATTCATACCTATGCTGCTGACGTTCACCATATTGGTACACGGTGTTTCCAAAAGATGGACCCAAAACACCTTGTGTTGCCATTCAAATCAGGTCTATCTTTTTGAAACATACCGGACATTTAAAAATGCCCAAACTTATGTTAGCACACAATAGTACAAGTTACTACAGAAGTCTAAAAAAATTAAAACAAGCACTATTTCAGGATGATTATGGGATTCCTCTTTGGTATGAAAGATTTCAGAGAAAAAGTAGCTTATGTTTGTTAGTGTAGCACCATTAAACTGAAAAATAAAACTGATTAAGTAGATTTAAGAGCCTTCTGTTTAACAATATAAAAATACAAGTTAGAGAGATATATAAAGAAAGCCAGCTTCACTATTCTTTTGCATGACAATTTTGGAAATCCCCAGTAGTGTTAAGTCTCCATGGGAGCTTCACCCCATATGGGAAGCCATGGCCTTTCCACAGAAATGTGGCCATTTTTATAGCCATCCTGGACAGGATTTCAGTAATCCGTAGAGTCTGTAAACCTAGTATACTAGAGAAAATGAAATAAAGGCTTCCAAGACTCTATAATAGTGTTTAATGGATTATAGAGGAACTTATTAGGTGGCAAAATAAGAGAAGCAGCAAGTCTTCGTTATTTTCTCCCCACAGCATTTGTTGCATTGACAGAGGAAATGACTGCACAGCACATGGATTATGTATTGCTGTATGAACATGTCCTTTGACATAGATGTACATACATTGGCTTTCACAAGAAACATTTAAACAAAATGCTTGTTTACTTGCAAGGGTTATTCTGAAGTTAAACTGGGATGAATAGGCAATTAAAGTTCAGATACATTAGATGTAATTAAAAACATTTCCAAGTAGGTCTGTACATGGTTAAGTGATTCTTGCCATATGAACTTTAAAACTGTTGCGCAGAATGGAGACTAATTCTCTCTTTAAGAGATCAGATTTCTTCTGTCTCTATCAAACAGGATTTTTGTTAATTCACACTTCTAGAGCTGACTGTCCTGATTGGCACGGTTGCTTTTATTTTCCATTCCCATCACTAGACAGGTTTTAGAGAAATGTTTAACCTTATTTGGAAAAGATAATCTGGCCTCTCCATGAGGTCAACACTATACTAATGTTACTCAAAAATCAGAATCCTAGAACCAAAGATGAACTTCGTTTTGATTCTGAAGTGACAGTCAACTCAACCACCAGACAGCCCAAACCCTCAAATCCAGACTCTGCTCAGCTCCAGCAAAAGCCTTTTCTTCCCATTGTCACTCATGCTGTTGTGTGGAACTGAGCATCAACAAGTTCCAGCACATCAACCAGCTTTCAAATGAAGACTCACAGGAGGACCCAAGTGTCTGCAGATTTAAAACAAGCAACACACCAACCCACAATCAAATACCCTGCCTGGCACTCAGCAAGGAGTGCAGCAGCTTTTGAAGTCTCATCTCTTAAGAAAACAGAAGGTCACATCAAATTCGTTACGTGTGTCAATTTATATCCACTCAGACAACACGTACTTGATTATTATTTTTTTTTTGTAAATCACATCAGCAACAGACAAATATGAAGAAACTTGCTACCACTCTTTCAGAGATTTTCCATTCAAGATTCAATTTAGGAAGACAGAAAGAAGTTTCAGATCTAAACCAGAGATATTTTTTTTTGAAACTGAAGTGCTATTGCCAAAAAAATTCTCTGATAACATCAAGATTGATGATGTTCAGACACCAATTGTGTTTGAGTCAGATAAATGAAATGCCAAAGAAGAGAGTTACACGTCTCTCGTCAGTTAAACAGTCACAAGAACATTACTCATGGGGTAAAGTTGTGGACATCCAGTAACGATGATGATTAGTTATTTTATCTACAAGAGCGCAGCTTCTGAAGGAATCTAAAGTCACTATTTACTCATTCCATGCTTCCAAACCAGGCCACTGCTCCAGCAACAGGCTGTTCTTTTATGAATGCAACTGTGTATTTACAAATAATGAATCACAAATGATCATTAAGAGCTTTGTTTTGCTGAGGCAGACATCCATCTGTACAAAAATAAGTCCGTAAAGGAGATTTTTACTAGAATTAAAAAAAAAAAAGTCCAAAACAATGAGCTGAAACATACAGTACTATCATAGAGCTGTTATTACCAGAACTTCATTTTATAATTATCTCAAATTCAAATTAGATCACGTACTGCTGTAAAGACACTGTCCTATTACTGCCATTTTCAAAGTGTGTCCCATTATATTTTTCTCCATTTGTCTATAGAAATCCATTTTGTAAAACCATATTGGCAGTCTTCTAAAATGTGATTTATGGTACCATTTAAGCACTTATCACTTGCTATTCATCCTTCCAGCTACGTTATTCTTCTGAGCTACAAAATACTAAGCATCTCAGCAAAAACAAACATTTTGTAATTTAGGGGGGGTTATTCTTTTTCAGACAAAACACAATATTTTTCATGGCTTATTTCTTAATCATAAACCAAAATAAATTTAATGATTTAGATGTAAAAAATTCTTGTAATTCATGAGCATGAAGAAGTCTTCATATTGAACAAATGCAGCCACCTCTAACTTTAAACATGAAAGTAGCCTCAATTTTCTCTAAAGACTTACAGAACCATAAACTAGTCAGGTCTTTCCCCCCAGTCCCCCTTCATAATGAGAAATCATAGTTATTACTAAAACTAGAACAGTTAGAAAAAGCAGACACATTTTTGGAAACAACCCTTCCCTAGGCCCCAGCAATAGCTCTGTATTCCAAAGACCAGTTTTGCTACCTGTACCAGACAGGCTAATTAATAATATTATTTATCTTTTCAAGCCTTTCCTCATTTTTAAGCATAGACCATTGAAACTGAAACAAGACAAACATGACTTTTCTAGAGCATAATCAGCCAGGTTAATTCCATGGGCTCTACTGACGCTAACTAACAGAGTGACAAACAGACTGCACAGCATCAGAATTACAACCTTTCTAAAATACAAGTACACAATAGTGACTTGAAAATAATTATTACACATACAAAAGCTCTGAAGTCAATATTAAAAGGGTTGTAAAGTGCAGAATACAGATTTTCAAATACATCCAAGTCTACTGACCTCTGGAAAAATAAGACACGGACTGACGCAGCACAATTCACTGTAAATACCAAAATTCTTCTATTGTTCTCACATGGTACAGAACCCTCTGAAAATACAGCCTGTGACACACAGGACCTGAAGAGACAAACAGGTAATGGTGGAAGTTTCCCAATCAGGATCTGCACATTGGGATTAGAGGGTATGAGGCTCCTGTTGTAGTTACAGGAGTTAATTCACATAATTGAGCATGATAGTATGCCATCATTTCAGACCAACATCGATGACACTTCAAAGACAATTCCAACTGTACTGGCAAGAAACACAGTTTGGCTTACAGGAAGAACAGCTATCTACTTACGAAAAATGCGAGATCACAAATCTTTCTCCTAATTTTTGTGTGTGTCATGCAGGCGTGAAGTTCTAAAGGCACTTGGCTGGGAGAGGACTCTGCATACATAGGCAGTTTAACAGGTGAGAAAACGTGCAATTTGTGTATATTATAAAAGCTTGTATGACAGAAACATATGAAAGAAAAGGTCCAAATTCCCACACATACTAAACTCCACATCAAAATTTCAATATTTGAAATCATCATACACAATTCTAGTACCTAGGCTTAGTTATATTTTTGTTTACTACAAACAAATTTGGAAGTAGAATACTGACGAGACAATTAATGGCTATTCAGAAGACTAGATCTGATGAGAAGGTAGTAAGTATTCCTTCTAAAAGATTTCATTGTTCTGACATGTAATATTTTGATTTCTTTATTAAAACACTAGGCAAATTGATGAACTAAATGTCACTATTTTCTGCACAACTATTTTGTAACTTATTAGAAGAATATACTTCTGCAGATCTTTTCTCATACTTTAAGCTCCACGACTGTTGCTTTGTTATCCTGATTTAATCAATTTATTGTTTAAAATCAATAAAACAAAACAAATTTACCTTGACTTGAACACTTCATTAATTTAATATCAGTGATACTAACTTCACTGCGGTTGTGTGTGTCTGATTTTTAGTGGTGAATGTATACTGCATCTCTTTTATCCCCAATAAGCAGTGCAAGTCTAGTTACTTGAGAATAAAGATGGATATTAAAAATCCAATCTGAACCCCATTCCATTTACCTTTATTAGCTTTTGGTTCTCCCACTCCATAATAGAATCCACTTTTAACTACAGATATGTTAAAATTTACCCTTACAGTGGAGGAACTTATAAACTCTACCACTCCAGTCAACAGCTATCTGCTACGTGATACTGGCAGTATCTGCACTTTAGCTGAGTATATAGACACGAAGCTTTGTTCATTCAAATACTGCTTAATTTTTAGAACTTGTGATGTCTGGAGCTTATTCATGTTCTGTTCCTAGCTGTTTGTGAAAGCTGAGAAGGACAGAAGGTGAGCAAGAAGAAAGAAGCATCACCTGGAGAAATGATTTATAAAAGCTACTAAAAAAATAAAACACTGGACTTGTGCAACATGGAGAATTTTATTAAAATTTCGATGTGACTCTATTCTCTGCAAGGAAACCTGTGCAGAGGTGGAGCCATCTGGAAAGAAATGCTGGACCCCTCTTTTGCTTCTGCATCCTATTTTAAGGAACCTTGTTCCTCTGACTTTCAGAAAGGCACCTTAACAAAGGGGAGCCTGTGCAGAGCCACTGTCCCACATGAGATAAGTCTAACATCAAGCTTGCATCATTTAGGTCACATCCTGCACAATTGCATTAAAACACTCAAAGTTGCACGTTGTGTTTCAGTAACACACCAGATCTTTTCCCAGTCATAAGTCACATACCAACCCCTCGCTTAACGATTACCATCTCTGGATCATCCCTCCCTATTCGATCAGTTACATTGCTGATCCCAACTCTTTTGTTAGATTTCCTGGTATTGCCCCAGTCTGTTCTCACAAGTAACATGGTACACAATACACCTGTGACACGGAAACACTAGAGAAAACATGCACAAGAAATACTCATGTGCCTGTTCTATTTTGTGTACATGTAAGATAGTGGCATCTCCAAAGAGCCGCTAGCTTGGCAATAATTGCAAAGTGACTGAGTGACTGCAAGAGAACTTGGAGAACACCAACATCTGGCAAAAACTGCTGACTGCTGCTTTGGAAACAAACAGCTTCCTTTACAAGGTTTACAGCTTTCTCTATCCTAGTGCATACTATGCAAAGTAGCTTCAAGACTATGCTATCATACCATCCAATGTATTCTTCGCTAAAATAAAAAGGATTTTCTACTTCTGCTGTTTTAAAACCAAGTCTCAAAGGTATTCCAATACCTGGCTCAAAATGCTTTTTGTGATGTTACTTGTTGCTGACAAATTGCTTAACTGGAATATCAGAAAAGCACTACATCTCCATTCTCCAGCCTTCCCATCCTTGAGATGGGTTGCAGGGCTAAGAGATAACTACAGGGAGCCCTCTGTTAAAATGCTAGCAGCGATAATGCACATTAATTTTCACTACTGTCTCATGAGTATCTTCATGCTGAGAAGGGAATCATAGTTTACATATTGATGAGAACAGCATAAATACATTTCCCTATAGTTTCACATAGGCAACACAGCAGAATAGGGCTGCAGGGTTCCCAAACTCTCACCTGAAGTTTCTGTACAAAAAGGGACACATTCATAACCCCCTACTGCTACACAAAGAAGAAGAAGAAAATCTGTTCTCCATGCCCATCGCAAACAGGACTAGTAATGGGTTTAAATTACAATGAGAAAGCTTCAGCCTAAACGCAAACAAAACCCCTTCTATTCGTAGGGACTGGAAGAGATTGCCTGGGGACAGACTGCAGAGTGTCTATCATTTCAAATCTTTAACAGTAGCTTAGCCAAACATCTGTCCTAAATCTGAAGCTTGGTGAGCTTTGAACTGTCCAGTACATTAAGCATGGCAAGGTTCCAAATAAGCTCTCCAAGCTGGTGAGCTCTCCAACAATTTACATGTGCAACTCTATTCAAGCTATATTAAGAGCTACTTAGCAGCAGCTACAATATCAAAATCCACATTCTGTTTCACTTGCCTCCCTAAGAAGTCAAAGACACAATAAAATAATGCTGGGGGTTTGACTAAAACCAGGCGAAGAAAGCAAACCACCACTCTTTCCAAAATTGTACCTACTAATTCAGTACCTCTAAACTGTGCCTGTGAGCTCCATACACTGATAAATATTTTGGTTTCAGTCTATAAAAGCTAAATGAGAACTAGAACAGTATCATAACCTATGGTCTGACCATTATATTGAATATTCCACAAATAAATGTATTGGGTAAGAGAAAGGAACAAGATGAACTCACTAATCTTTAAGTTAATGCAGGAAAACTAAAAATACACAGGCTTCATACTCAGATATGCTTCTGACCACCTGTTTTCTACTTCACACTCTGTAGCTGAGCACAGCAATTGTTCAGACACACACACAGAGCACATGAGCAGAAAGTGAACTCTTAGGTGGAATTCCGGCTTCTGACTCTTAAGTAATGCAGGAGTTTGTTTTGGATAAGAAACACTTAAGAGACAGGAGTTTGTTTCAGAGACAAGTCCAATTCATTAACATCCTTTTTAAAGTTCTAACATCAGAACTGGACACCAGCACCCTATTTTGGTTTCAGTAATTGTGATATTAGCCAGGTACTTGTTTTCAGTACCTTCGCTTACACATTCAAGAATCTCAGTCACCTCCCTAACACACCGTTTTACTCCTGGTTTAAGACCATCTACAGACTGAACTGCTGTCCCCCGTCACATTCCCTCCCTTCCAGCTCACACAGCACTGGGATTTTTGACATCACTATTGCAGTCTGACTGAAAACTTTTTCCTGGGAAGCTGGGAAAAGCACGGCAGAGAATGACAGAACATTTTAGGCCCAAGTGGTTTACGTTAGTCCTGAGAGCGCATCTTTCACAACAGGATACTGGCTTAGTCCATTGCAAATAATGCTAGTCTGCTATGGCATTTAAATATGAAAAAAATCCAAACCTTGTATATATGCTAAATACTTTTAAATATTTTTGCCTTATTACTTGATCTTTGAGAAAAAATAAGTTGTTTTACTTGGTTTGGCATTACCACTACAGTCAAATGATAGTTCTACCACCGTGCTGCTTTTACCTAAACTTCCTGCACAAAGGGTCACAGCAACCTAATAAATGACAAAGGTGTCTTAGCTAGTAAACAGTACAGAAAGTCATTCAGAGGAGGTGAGGCAGATGGATACCCAAGGCTGCTTGAGCAGATGTCATGAAGACTCACAGGGGCATGTCCTGGGTTCCATTTGCCACTCAGTTTTGCTCAGGATTGGCTGAATTTGAAAAGATGTCCAGGGACATCTTTTAGCAGCATTATGTGCCCAGTCCTGAGCAAGTAGTACAGGACTGGAGTTTACTAAGAAAGTTGACAATATCTCAAGGAAGTTTTCATTCACCTTTCTACTGACCCCAAAAGCAACACCAAAACAAAGAGAACAAATCTAGAGTTTCAGTTTTAAACTTCTGTGCCTCTTTTTACAACCATCACTGATGTTCTTGTTGTGTTACTTCAAGACCGTATGAGAAATCCTTATAGATCTTTACTTTTATGACTTATCTGACACATCCCTTTTAAAAGGTCTAATTCCACTTCTGCTCACTATTTAATTGCTCAGACATACACACACATACACAACTAAATGAACATTACTACTCAGCCTAGAATTCAAGCTTCTAAAATAACCTCATGGTTACATTTCAATAATAAGAACACATGGAAGGAAAGAATGTCAGTAACATGCATGAACAAAAGTTTCCTTTGGTCATCCATTGTAAATGTAAAACCACACAGATCTGCAGTTCTGCAGGACAGCTAACAGACCACGTGGAGATTTGGAAAAACTATTATCTCATTCACCATAATAACTGTAAACACTATTGAAAAACAGGAGTTGCGTCCATTTTGAAGTACAATGCTACTTCTCTAGCCTTTCCATTTTGGAATTTGGGAAGCTGAAAGGATTAATAGAAAAATTCACAAAAACACCATTATTAGATCCAATCTGCTGTCACCAGGTTTCCAGACACAGGATAGCATCCTGGTCCCTCCTACTGAAGTTATATTTTTGTCATCAATTTAAAATTGAAAGATAATTCTGTTCAATCATCATTGCAGACCTCAACAGGTCAAATAAATCATTACAGTTCAGCACTGCATTGTATCATTTTGGGAAAATTGCCATTGTTCTTAACATGTAAAGCACTTGTGTTGCAGGGTGATTTCTATCATAGTTGTTATACAGTATTTGAAACGGCCTTTTTCCTAAAATGGCCTTTTTCCCAAGCTATGCTCTAGATGCAGCTCTCATTCTGCATTTAAGCAGGGTTTCAGGTGAATTAAAAAGGACAGATAGAGCAGCCCTAAAGTAATATATGAAAGTCTTATTGTATTAGTCATTTTTCCTGTCATTTTGTATTAGCGTCATATTAGTTTAATGCAATACTAACATGATACTGAAATGTTAGCATATTACAGATTAGTCAGTATGTCAAGTTTGAGTCTGATCATATTACTTTGCTGTGTGTATTCCAGTGATGAAACCCTTTCCTTCCAGCCCCGAAACTGTGCAGGACTCACAAAGAACACAAGGCACAGACTGTGCAGGAGTCCAAGATATTAACATCTCTTGTGCCAAATGAGAGAACCTAACTGTAACAGAGCAGACAACACGGATTCAGCCTAGGAATCTGTTAATACAAGCAAGGTTCTCCTTGTTGCTTCAGAATTAAGTCTTTCCACACAAACTGAAGAACCACAATCAAAACAGTAGTGTGAGGAAGTGTTCCTATGATAGCAGAAATCCAACTAGAAAATAAAAACATTGGATATCCCCTTTGAGTCTTCTTTGCATTTAACCAATTACTATTAAACTGGGTAAAAAAAAAAAAACAAAATATCTGTATTCTTCAAGTATGTTTTATTCCAGAAACCCAGCAGGAAACCAACCACAGAGCTGAGGGCTTGGACGGGTGACAGGGTTTGCCTGCTCAGCTCCTAGAAAGCCCAGCAGAAATGTCAAGAGTAGAAATGCAAAGAGAAATTCCTGGCCTGGACGATAATCACATTTAGTTAACAGCATGTAAATAAAAACAGAGAATAAAACTCCCACTCAATCAATCTATATTACCATTCTCTTCGGTGACAGCTATTAGAATACTTGTTTGCAGAACCAGTATTAGAACGCTTCCAATGCAGGCACAGGTAGGACTATGCGTGAAGACCACAGCCATGACCAAGTGTGACATTGCCTCTTCAGAAGAGGTACAACCTGTGTTTCCATTTCTGAGATCTGCATGCCTCCGTCATTGAAGTAATTAAAGTAATTTAAATAAATATTTGAATAATTGTAATATTTCAAGAGTTTATTGTAAACAAAACACAGAGCTCAAGAAGACAGATCAAACAAAGCCACATCTTAGAGACTTCAGTAAACTAAACTAAACTTGATAGACTTTTACAGAGGAACAAGAAAACTGTCAGAATTTGAAATGTTCCCAGATAAAAACAAGTGTTGCTAAAAATGAGGAACAGTTTGACATAAATAAAATCCAGCTATTTAGGTGAGCACATCAACTACTTTGGATTTATTCTAAAGCTCTAGTTAAGTGAGGAAGCATTCAGAAAAAGCTTCTTTCTTGTGGTCTTTGCCTACTACATTAATTACCCTGTATTGCTTCTGCAATAATTACTATACATCACTTACTATACATTTCACTGAAGTTACAGAGCTTCCCTGGCCTGTTAGGTTTTTTTACATAATTTTCTTCTACATATCCTTAGTAACTACTATTTAGGATCACAAAGAGTACTGCAGAACTCTGCCTATGAGGTGACTATAGAGTAAGAACCGTTATGGGATGTTTACATGCACAGAGATGTACATGTACTCCAACAAGCAGCACCAGAACAAGCAGTATTGCTGTTTCTTTTTACTAAGTGGAAACTGATGGAGAGAAAAAAAGTAATTAAGAAGAAGAACAGAGTTATAACAACCCATACATGCAGAGTTCCAGTATGATATTTCATTACACTTTGCAGCTAAACTTGAAAATGCAAAAAATTTCAAGTGTGCAAACCACTCACCTCTTTTAAACTACAGTACAATCATATAAAAATATTCCTCCTTGCAGTTTATGTTGCACAGGCATAGGAGTGGGCCAGTTTACTGCTTTTACACCATCATTTGTACTTTTTCATATGTGCAAACACACATAAGCAAGAATGAACCTCTCAGACATATGGTTTTTCTCATCTAACCCAGACACAAACGGGCTTTTGTACAAAAAGACGCCACTCACAAATACTGAGTACAAGACAACACGACAAAACTGTGTAATTTAGTCTTTTGAAGTGATTTTAGACACAAGTTTGCTGCAAGGACTGGTAAAGAAAGGTTCAGCCCAGTTTTATGGGTTTAAGTCAGGACTCAAAATATCAGCTTTTATATTAAACTGTATAGGAAGCTGGACCACCAGTTTAATGCCACTTCAATGTGCTGAAAGAACCGGAAGCAAATGATTTGATGAGCAATTTTGCTGAATTTGGACAAATACATAAAACTTTCTCGAGTCCCATGTAAATCAAATAAACACGTTTACTCAAACTGCCATCTGCTGGATATTCCTGGAATTTACACAGTTCGGTTAAACAGACACACTTCTGTGCCTGAAAATATTTGAACTAGAACTATGAAAAGTCTTCCCATTTTGATCACATTTTTTGAAGGTTGGTTGGCAATAACCAACAGCCCTTATTCCAGCAGACGTCCCATGACACCACATAACCCAGTTCATCCTGCTCACCTGGACACACACATTCGGCCAGCTGGGGACAGCGCGGTCACCTTCACCTGTGCAGCCCTGGGAGAGAGGAGGGCACACTGCACCCCTGGGAAATTATCATGATCACAACCAATGCTACTATGGTAGACTTCAATAAGATAGATTTCCAATTACTTAGGCCCTGAAAGCAGAAGCAAAACTAAATCTTGAGGCTTCCAATGTATAGAAGAATTATCTATCGCATTCATTTTCCAACACCTCCCTCTAAGGAGAGGGTGAAGTAAGATTATGAAACACTAGCACAGAGCCGTCAGTTAGGAACTGGGCTGAACAGGCTGTTAAATGACTTCATTTAGAGGTATCTTGCAACTTCTCCAAAGCATCTTTGTTCTAGGCACTACTGCTTATTACCTGTTCTGCAAACCCAATACATCCCCAGCTTTTTTTTTTTTTAATATCACAAGTCACCTTTCTGAAGTACCGTGATGGGACAATTGTCAAAAAAAAATCATCTGCAAATTTATTTAAAGCACATTCTTAGCAGACCCTTGTCTCAATCTACTATATGGTTCATTCTGGGGTTTGTGGGGATTATTAGAAAAAGAGATGCAAATGACCTCACAAGAACACTTACGGAAAGAAAGTGAATATTACTTGCATGTGGACAAACTGGGCTGGCAGGGATGGGACCTCAAGTTCCAGAGATTTTTCAGAAGGTTCATCTTCCACATGAAAAAAGAAGCTGGAAAGAGAACTAGAAAAGATCACGGATTCAGTTGAGTGTCATCACTCCATTTTGGAGCACAGGCAGGATTCAGGTGTGCTAGAGGAAGGCTGAAGAAAACCTGGCCCCAAGCAGAGAGCTCATGCTCTCCAGACAGAGGAATCCTGTCCTTCCTGAGCTCAGTTTTAAAGCTATGCTACCTAAACTGCTTTTGGACCACATTAGGATGAGCCTAAATGAAGCCAGAGTTCACCGTTAGCTAAACAAAAATAAGGTGTTTTTTTAGCTTTCCTGCACAGGAAGGAAAAGTACACGAAGAAGTCTATACTAGCTGATCACACTTCCACACTGATGAAACTTTCTTCACAAGAACTTGGACTAATAGACATTTACATTAAAAAAAGTCATCTCCCTCATCTGAGTTAAGAAAGTGCAAATTGAACCAAAGCAATTTAGAAGAAGTCAGAATATAAGATTAGGTTTCACTATACTCTAATCCTATTCAGAAACAAGTCAGCGATACATAATTGCTCTTTTTCAATGAGAATGGAACAGTCTGTAAATGTTTCGTAAATCACCATGAAATGTTTGAGGATCCTGATGGGTGGAAAGTACTATGCAGACACACTGTCATTTTTCAGTACATTCTATGGTATTTGTATTTTAAATCCTACAATAAAACAAATAAAGGAATGGGCTCCTTTCAGAGCAATTCTCCCCGGTTTTATATCTCCCTCCACCCTCAGTATCAGTGGGTACGGTTTACAAGGTGTAGTGTTGGATTGTTAGCCCTATATGACATTCTGTACATTCTCGGAAATTGCAGATTGGCGTTTCCCAAGAGCAATAAGATCATCACCTTGTGACTTGATGTTTTCAAAACCTTCAGCCATTTTAGTCAGTGAGGGCCCATTAAGTTTTTTGGGAACTGCAGCAGGAGAAAGTGCACAAACTGCAACTAAAAATGCTAACTCCAGGAAACCAGCGCACAAGAAGCCAGCCATGCATACAGGCACCATATTTCAAAGGCCAGATATAAAGTGGTGTTCTGGCTTTGTAGAAATTAGGTTTACAAAGTACCTGGGTTGAAATTCATTATTCCTTAGGGAGGATGGTCTGTGCTGTCAGTGAGCGTGATGCTGGAAGCAGTCAAAAATATGCATCAGCAGTCTGCTGGAGAAATAGGATGATATCATATCTATCTGCATTAGGATATCAAGTGGAGGATTAGGATTCACTTATTGACCACACTTTCTCACTCTCAAAACTTAAATTTATGTTGATGAGATGCATGACATTCCATTTCATTTTGAATGCCCAGGCAAAGCTCTGATCAGTAATTTAGCAATACCTAAGCACAAACTCTTTAAGTACATGTATACAGTAGAGAATCAGATAAACCCAAACCTTTACATAAAAAAATAAACGATATTACCTCCTGTAGTACAAGTCTTCAAGCATATGCAAAAATCAAATAAGATTTCCATGGTTTGGCTAAGATTACTTTTTTCAGGTTATTTTAATGCACAAGACAGCTTCAAAATGTTCTAAGTCACATTTTGTGTATTCCATACACTTTTAAATGTAAAATGTTTTTAGTATTTGGGTGAGCAATAAGCTTTTAGCTAAGTGGTGAAAACACATGACTTGTTAGAAAAATAGATTCATATTTTCTAATAATACTGTCATGTGCATTGGTAAACACTCTACTTGTATTTCAGTTCCTAAACCATCAGCCAATACTACACTAAGACTAAAGCAAATAATGGAGACAATATGACTCCAATATCATTTCCATGTTGTGTATTTGCATTCCCTGACAGTTGCATACTTGGCTTGAAAGTGATAATTCTGGTTTTCTGAGTCTCATTTGTATCCAAGAATGTTTAAATATTTAAAGTAATGCAGAAAGCACCACCACTCTCCACAGCAGGGAAAGTGCTGGAATAACATGTAAAATTCTAAGGTGCCAAATTTTATTAGTATTATAATTGTTGGTGTTTGGAGTTGGTTTTGGGTTTCTTTGTTTGTTTGTTGTTGTTTTTTTTTTTTAAAAAAAAAAAATCTATGCACATAAGAACATTTTATCACCATTGATAGAAGGTGCTACAAAAATGATACCACACACTACGTCCAGATACACTGCAACGTATTCAACTCATCACACTGCGGTGCTAATAGATGAACCAAACCATGGCATCTTTTGTGCCTCAATCAACTGACACACAACATTTTTACAAGAAGATAACAACTCATAACTTTTCCTAATATTTCCTGTCTTTAGCCACCAAAGATAGACATGCTGGGAGAAAAAACATTCGTCTTTTAAACAGCAGTATCTACTAGATACATTTTTTTTTGCTAGATATATTATTTAACTAGACTATATCCTTATCTACAAATGCATTTACTCAAGCTGAAGCTGGTTTTGTACCAATCCAAAAGTTGCAGGGAGCAGGAAGGGATATCCTGTTATTTCCTATTTAAGATAAGCTGGTCAGCCAAAATGTCCTCAGGGCTCCATCCTTCAAGGTTCAGAGGATGCCTCTTGGAGAACAGCTACCTTCAGTCTGGTAAAAGACACCTAAAACCAAGGGCACACACACAAAAGAACTGCTTCACCTCCAGCATGAGTAACTTGAGCACAGGACCACTGAGAGCAGGTATTTCCAGACATCTCTTCCCAGCCAAACCGTTCTACAAGGATTTTGGAGGTAAGTGCATCAGCGAGGAGAACAGAAAGGAGAAATGAAGGGCAGAAGGATATTTTGGTTTTCCATTTCAATTTTCCACGTGGAAATTTGTTTTCCATTTTTGGAAATGAAAGGGCAAAATGGAAGAGTTGCCATGGAGACCACAAGTTTCTCATTAGTGAACACACACAGAAATTAGTTGGAAGAGCTAGAGAGAGGACAGATGCTAAACACACATTTTTCCTGCACTCATTCGTACTCCTCTTACGTTTTTTGCTCATGGCCCTTCTGACTTACACACAGACAGATTTTTTCATAACACAAGGGGGAATTACTCATATCAAACACAGAGCAAGAGGTTAATTCCAAACCTTTTTAAAAACAAAGCTCATATAAAAAAAATATCACATACCTACGAAATCTCTCATAATTTGTTAGTCTACAAGCTAACTGCAACTGAACGCTAAGCAGTTTATGTAACATTTAGGTAGGAGGAATTAGAATTAATGCGTATCAGAAATCAGGTACATGAAACCCAACACACTGAATACACGTAGAGAACATAAATCAGAGTTAAACCCTGAAATAATGCTCTGAGTGTTTGACCGGTACAAAACGGTGACATACCACAAATCCATCAGTCAAAATATGCACCGTATAAACAGTAGGGTCTCCAGAATGAAAGACTAATAGAAATCCTAAGATGTTCATTTCTTGCATCAGAGCGGCATTTAAACTTGTAATGCTAACTTACATATACATATTACCTGAAGCTGAACTGAAAGGCAACGCGACAGTATAAAATAAATGGTTTTTTCTCAGTAAATTCCCACTAATCTGTTTTATCTGATTTATCTAATTTAACTAATCTGTAATTTTTGTAATTTGTAAATTTTTATTTAACTATCTGTAAGGGAAATCACATACTTGGAATAAGTATTTGGAGAAATAGACACAAACAGAATTTAACATCCTCTTTTAATTAGAGAGCTTAGGACAGTTATACTGGAAGGTGGTAATCAGACCTATAAGTTATGGTTCAAACCCTACTAAAAAAATTCTCAAAAATCATTTTAATAAGAATCTAAGTTTTAGAAAACACCTATAGCTTCGTGAAACAATTCCGAATACCTACATACTAAATCACAAGGTTCTTACCACTGGAGTTACAAACAACAAGAGGGTCGGTTTCATTGAATTAATATAGTTAATAATAATTAGGTTAGCAGCTTCATGTTTGATCATGCACATGTGACCTTAAGATGTCATCTTGTCTGCTTCAACAAAGATTTCTCTAGATATCCAATAATTTATGTAAAGAGGAATACAGAATTTTTATTCTGTATATATTATTCATCTATCACACACATACACATTCTATATATACACACACTTTCATACCTACCTATATATATATATATATATAACCACTAAAACAAATAGTACAAAATATTTCCATTGTCATGCCTGAAACAAAGTACAATGAAGATGGGGAGACAAAAGATTGTCAACTGACTTTGGGACCCTTATCAAGCCCCATCCACCATCCTGCTCCAGCCAGGAGGGTTTAGATTCATCACAGGGCAGATTTCTCCAGCAGTTTATTAATAAGCAACATGCAGGGATTACACACAAAAATCATCCATATGGAAATCTGACACTACACAGAAAATACAATTACTTCTGGCCCCAATGCTGGCAATGAAGTGCTGCCACAAATGCTTCTCCTACTCCTGAATTCAGCAAATCCACTGCTTTTCTTCCTTATGAAACTGTTGCATTTCTAGACAATTTTTGCTTCTTTGTGCTGTAGCCTCATGTACTTAAGAGAATTTTCCATAAAAATGTTATTTTCTCGATGTAGTAGTGTTACTACATTTACATAAAAGAAATATTAAATACCTGCTTCATTCTTGGCTGCTAGGTGAAATGAAATATTTTAATAATTTCTATTGATAATTCAGTTTTTTAGCATTTAATATTACACATATTCAGTATTTATCCTTACATGATACAGATGGAATTGAATGACAAGTTTCCATCAATTTTCCCTCCACTTCTGACACAGGATCCTGATGCAACAGTGAGCAACCAACTTAACCCTATTTTCTGCATGCTACTTGTACCCTGGTCTTGTCTTTAAAAACACAGTTAATTGCCTTTTGTAATGAGCTATCCACACATCTAGAATAAAAGTGTAAAAAATATAAAGCATGAACCACATTTGAAGCAATATTGATTATTTCATGAAGCACCAAAACACATGTAAGAGTGAATTAATATGCTCCAATATGGAAGCTGGTCATTCTGAGTTCTTGTAAAACCCATTTTAAGAAGTTGTTCAAATATTTACAAGGAATACTTAAGGCTTCACTTAAAATAGATTTTTTTTCTATACTGCAAGCCATATTTATCATATATTTATGAGCATGTTTGTAGATACCATTCTCCATGAAGCTGCTGAAGCATCAAAAGCATATGGGCAGAGCACAAAGTACTATAATCCTACACTGATAACTTTATATCTAATGTAAAACATATTCACATTGCTAAATCTCCCAAAGTTACAATTTTGGGTCTTTTTACTTAACTATTCAATGCATTCTGTTCTGAAAAGATAAACACAGTGTTCTTCAGCCAGCTCCTCACATCCTGACATTTGTTTCCATCACTGGAATTTTCCAACTGTGGTCTAAGGTATCTCTGGCTGATCAACAGAATAACCTGTCAGGCACTACTGAATAGTTCTGCTAACTACTGCCAAGAATATATGTTTATTTTTATCAATATAAAGACTGAAACATTGTCTCAAACCAGTGCAACAGCAAGAGATGAAGTTATTTGAAATCTATACTATTTTTTAATTCATTTTCCAATGTTGAGAAAAAAATGTATGTGTGATAAACAAACTCTAAAGTGCTAAAGATTTCTGAGTTACACATGAATACACAGCCAATTGTATGGACCTTCAAGCAACTTGCAAAGCTACCTCTGACTTGCATCAGAAAGGGTCAAGGTTATTACCAAAGAGCCTAGGAAGGGAAATGTGGAGAAAAGCACAGGTGTGTTATTTCATATCACTCTTCAAAGTAACGTTCTGTGCATCAAGCACCAATGTTGCCCAACGTTGAGAGATATGGATGTGAGTACTTGAAATTAAGAATAAAATTGTCAAACCATCTGAAGCAACAATATATTGCATTTTAGGAAGTAGTAACTACTAGTTAGATATTAAATAATTAAAATTCAAAGGCTACTCTCTCTGTAAGCACTAGCTTATACGTAGTCATGATTCATTTGCTTTCAATATGAAAATATAAATATAGGAAAAAAGGATTATTTCTTTCTCTCATTAACATGAGCACACAACTTAAATCTAAGGCAGTGATGGTTAAAGCAGTTTTCAAAAGCCAAAAATGTTGTTCATGTTATTTTTCTTTCAACAAGAAGAAACCACAGGAGAAACTGAGTGAAGTCCATTACACATAATAAAGCTCATTTCCAGACTTCCAAGATCTCAATATATTGACTGAGGAGATTGTTTAACATTACATAAGCATTCAGATTTGTTTCAGGTATCCAGAAGTCTGTCTTAATTACATTTAATTCATTACAGTTTAGGAAAAAAAAACCTCTCCCCTAAGAAAATATTGGAGAAACTCAAATGGCCAGATTACTTACCCAAAATGCCAAATTATTTGTAAAAATCACATAAAATTCTGGAATTTGAAAATAAATATTGAAGAAGAGTTCTTACACAAAACAGTAATAACCTGTTGAATTTCAGAAACCCAAGAACAAGATCTACATGTCATTTAATTTCTGAATATTTGGGCATAAAGCTGACATCAATATCTATTCTTCAAAAGAGAAAACATAAGAAAAACTACAATGAAAGACTTTCTATAAGCAAAATACCAGACTTGGAATTTTAGAGCCCCATTAAAACTTGTCAACAAAACAATACAAGTAGGCAAAACTGCCTAACGGTTTATGGAATTTCTGCTTTTACATGCAATTTTACTGAGTTACTTCAAGAAAATAAATAGCATAGCTTGCTTATATGTAATAGCAAGAACAATGAATTTTATTCAGAAATAAAAATGCTTTGGTGCCTACTTCCATTAAAAACCAAGTTTCCTCTGTCTGCCCATTAAGATCGGCTGGAACGCAGGATTCCCAGCTCTGATACTTTGCTTCTAGGACCTGTGAAATGAGGACTGTCTCAAAGATAGAGAAACAACATTATTCTAGATCGGATCCTCTGTTTATGAATATGTTTGTGTAATATAGAAGAAGAAGGAACAACTTAAAATTTCGTTCTGTGAATGTTCAGTGCTTGGCCTTTCTTTCTTCGTACACATTGGACTTATACGCAGTGATTGACAAGGCACAATATACTTTCAGAATGTTATATATTGTTAAGACATGCTCAGTTGCAGAATACTATACCAGCATTACATTTACCAAGTGTCAGTTTAAGATGTATGAAATATAAGTATTCCTAAACACCGGTTTGAGTATGTTATTGTATTTTCTGCTTGAACGGGAGATGGAACAGCTCATCACTGTATATACATCAGCATATGTAACATTCAAGTGTCTGAAAGCTGTGGGTCTTGAATTTGAAAATGAATAAAGCTCCAGAAATCAAAAATCTAATGGCTGATGTTTATTAGGAGGTTACCTTACATCCATTTTAGATGTTTAATTATACACTAACCTGAACCCAGTATTATTTCAGTTAAATAAGCAGCTTCAAGCCTACCAAACAGCACCACCGATAAAGTTGGCCAGAAACAACTCGCAATCACTACTAAACAGCACTTTCCTCCCACTCTGTATCATTTTAGTGTCATTCAATTTTCCTTAAATGATCATCTTTGTGCATATTTTTCTTCAATTATTACAACAAAAGCTCCTTTCAAGTCCCATAAAGTGATGCTATTTTCCCCTCTCAGCAAGCAGCACTAACAGAAAGCAGCAGCGACACTAAACACCATCTACAATTGTTATGGAAATATACTTACCTGGATCCTGTTGTCATGGAAGCTAAACATTCAAGGCATGCAAGCTACATAAAATAATATATACTGATGTAAAAGAACATTTGAAGGAAACATTCAAATGTACAATTTGATAAAAATCAGACTAGATTGAAAGGCACTGGTGATCCAAGGCATGACTATGAGACACTTGTACTTCAATCCATATTTAATTCATTACTTACATTCTCTACCTTCTATTAATATCCAGAGTACATTCAATTTAATAGCTCAGGCACTCACTAACTTCTAGCAAGTTTTTTATCCTGGAATCAGGCCAATTTCAGCAAAGTTCCAGACTGCACAAAGGGACATTTGCTGATACTGGACATTTGTTTGCTTCTGTTTTGTGGGGCAAGGCTGGTTACCTAGGTCTGTTGTCACAGCTGACCAGCTTTCCAAACTGGCAAACTAGTGTGCAAGTTTTACTGCCCTCAACATGGAGCTGTTATTCTGACTTATTATATGTTGGAGAATGGCTTAAAAATAAGAGACATGGGTCTGCAGAGCAGTTGTAAGAGCAGAACCTGTTCTGAAGACTTTAGCATCAGTAGTAAGGTTAGGCTGCGGTGGGAACCGCTGACTGTTTCAGCAAAATCAACAAGGACACTGCGACCTTGGCAGAGTCTCACAAACAGCTTTCAAGAGCACAAGAACGTAGAACAAGCATAGCTAGCAACTGCAAGTAGGAGGACCATGCAAATGTGACTGTTAGAGCTTAAGCCAATTAGTAGGTGACAGGTATGCATAATTATGGTGAACTGTATATGCTGTACGGGCTAATAAATCGAACCATGCTTTATCACTCATATTGAGTCGATCTGCGTGTTCCTCCGCCGCTCAGAATTATACATTCCGTTTATTCCATTTTTGGTTCTATAAGAACACACACTGTATCACTATGTTTTCGGTAGTTATTAAGTATCTGAATTTAACAAAGAAATTGTCCTTTTTTATGCAGATGTGAAACAACAGTTTTATCTACACACATGTTTAAGCACTGTTGCCAGAGAAGTGCCAAATCCATCTTAAAATTCTTCACAAAACTGAACAACTTCATTACTAGTGCTGCTTTTACAAGTGTACGGAGTCTGATTTGTTTTTAAAACTGCAGTAGGTTTCAGAATAGTGACCACTTGCATTTGGCCTTTTCAGCTTCATTCTATTGTATATAGTTTAAACAGTGGAGAAACTGCTTTTACCGCTAGTTTCTTTCACTTGAATAGAGATGTTTGTGGAGCTAAAAAGGTGAGGATAGCCTCATTTTTTTTTCAATGTTTCCTCTTATTATTTGGGGAGAAAAGGAATAGAGGGAAGAGACTAAAAAAAAGTAGCATCTTCCCTTGAATTCTTCCCTCAATCAGTTATCCTTCATCAAAGTCAAGTATTTCGGCCTCATCTTCTGCCAATATCCCAAGCAAAACATCTGACAAGGGGTTTGTGGAAAAGAAAAAAGACAACAGATAGCTTGGATGAGAAATAAATATTGTCACATTTGGGAATCAGCGGATCCAGGGGGAATTGATTGCAGAATGAAACAACCACTACTACAAACGTTTGGCTAGCAATCAGCTAAAATCACAGTACACAACAACCAACTCCTGCCGCATTATTAAATACCAAATTTGTCGTGAGCGGATAATGGTTATGCACAGCAAAACATGATGCAAACATGTTTTTGTAAAGGAAAAAGAGCTGGTTTTGTTTCACCTGCTACTCAAGGAGAAAACTACACATTCAGTTTGAAGATTGGTGATATTTTCTGGCTTTGTTTACTACATTTCAGATATATATAGTTGTCTTTGTGAAAAGATGAAACGAGTTGTTCCTTGCGCTGGAAATGAGACAGTAAGATTTACAACTGTATTTAGTTCCTGCACAATTTTATTCCACAGACTTTTCTGCCCAAGTACAAGGCATTGCTGTTTCAGTCAACAGCTCTGAAATATAAGGGAAAAAACAGCATTCCTGTTCCCTGAGCTTAAGATAAACTTGGGTATCTCAAACATCTCGCTCACTTGTAGGTTACTTCATGTTATACTGGGAGGCACTGACGTAGCAGGAAAAGACAAAAATCATTGTGGGTAGCTTAGGTTTTCTGTAGTGTCACTTATTTAAAACCTTGACATACAGTATTCTTATCAACTTACTTAAAAATTAAAAGTTTATGCAGCATAAACAGCAAAAGTGATGTACAGTAATATGCAACTTTCCTGAACAGAGTTAGTAAGAGGGAAGAGCCTACTACTTTCCTCTAAAATTACACAGTGAACAGAAAAGTAGCCAAGGTCTGTAACAGGTGGAATGCAACTTTACATTATTCTTTCCATATATTCTACAGAAAAGGTCTTCCAAACATCTTAAAACATTTCTCTAAACCTTGCCACTTACCCAAGAATCAAAGCATATCACATACTTACTGCTGGGTGAGAAAAACAAAATACTAACAGTTCCTACAGCCAAACTGGAATCCATTAAGTTGTAGAGATTCCAAAACCAACTTCAAGATGAAAAAAAGTCTCACCAAGAGTCACCCTTATTTGGCACTCTGATTTCCTATATTAAATTAACTCCTTCAGACGACTAATAAATTAGGAATTATTTTGACTTTTCTATTATGGATATTATGTCATCTTTTAGATTATAAATTGCAGTATTATCACAACATGCTTCCCATGTGCTTGCATCAGAATAGCAGTAACATCTGACTTGAGTCTACTTGTCCGCATGATCACATTTAACAATTTCAGAGACATGACAATTTCCATTAACAGTTCTAAAATGACTTCAGTATAGTACTATGATCAACTAACTGTAATTAATCAAAACAGCAAAGGGCTCGACACTCCACACAGGTGAGCAGAAATTGTTTTGGCACATACAAACTACGAATGGAGTGGTAAAAGAATCAATCACCTTAGTATCAGTTCTACCTTTAAATCCTCCTACCATGATCATTTTGCATCAGAATAGCATTATGATACACCTGCAGAACAGTCCCCCTTAAAATGGGATGGAACCATTTTTCCACACATTAAGAATATATGCTCTGTACTAAACAGGATACTGAGAAATTACAGTGTGTTGCAATATTAATTAAAAAAAACAAAGGCAAAGTTTGCAGCATTTTGCAATGATACTAGCTTGGATCTCCAAGGTGGTGAAACATGCTAGCACTAAATTACACCTGTGCTAAGAAATCCCTTCTGCAAAAAAGCTGCCTGATCAGCAACAGGGACAGACAGACTGCAAGGCTACAACAATTTCAAGATATTCTAAATCTATTTTGTCTAAAACTGTGGTCGGTGCTCTGGTAAAGAGTACAAAAGCAGCTACAAGACGAGATTGTGAAAGAATATCTGATCTGAATCTTCTCCACATCGTGTTAATACTTCAGTGCTCTTACGACACTGTCAGAAAGCTGCTGATTGACACCTGCCAATTAAACTAGTCCAGGATCTACTCAAATCTCCCCGACTCAACTTGCTAGTTGACTCGGGCATGTTCTCTCTGCTCCCCTCTAGATTTGTAAAACTCATTCATTCGGTAAAGTGAGGTTTGAGGGAATATTTAAGAGCCCTGTGCAACACGGAAAATCGTACCATTTCTGTTGTCTACCTGATATCAGCGAGTTTCCACTCAGCACAGCTGCTTTTGAGGCAATAAAGAGAACTTCTAAAGGTTATGGTTTGTTAGTTGTTTGGGCTTTGGGTTGGTTTTTTTTTGGCAGGGGGAGGGGGGACGGGGACTGGAGTGGGGAGTTACTTCATTGTTACACTGGAAACTAATCAGATCCTACATCTAGTTAATAAACTGTACAATTAAAGAAACTTCAAAGATTCTCTTCACACCTCAGTGTAGTAAAGGAATACAAAAATGGTTCTAATGAAAAAAACACAGAATGGAAACAGAATGATAATCAAAGTGTCAATCTCAGGATTTTGCCTGATATTACATAAATAGAAAAAATATCTGTACACTTGAGAGAACAGCTGGAGGTCAGCCAAAAGTCTGGCCTCACTTATTCAAATCTAAACACTTTAATGCCTTCTATTCATACATTTTGGCTCATTCAACTTTCAGTTTTGGTCACGTCACTATTTTTAGGTCCATTGAACTGCAGTAATCTCCCTACTGAATAGACTTTCCCTTAAAAAGGTAATAATAGTCATAAGTTAACCCCAAAACATAACATTCTTTTTATAACAATTAAAAGGCAAAATGTCAATCAAATGAAAGTGATCCCTCACTTCAACAATACATAAATGTATTTAAAGTATATGAAGATAGCAAAAAATTAATTTTGGAGCGAAATTTCTGAAGTTAAATGAATGTAATTATGTAATCATGAAGTTACTTAATGGATTTCAGTTAGGCTTATTTTTGGTTTTGATGTCATTTGTCTTTCCAATTAACTCAGCTGTTAAGATTAATTTTATATTATTACCAAAAGTAAAGATCATACCCAAGATTCACACTACAGAGGTTCATATAATAGCATACAGTGTTGAAACTGATTTCCTCCTCAGCATGAATCCAGATTCATTATGTCCATACAACAATAACAACTGCAAGTCCCATGAAACAGCATTGTTTTCACATTGCTTAAATGGAGTCTAATATGATGCATTCAGCTCAAGTTGTCTTAAAGTTTAAATGTACTTGAGTCACATCAGCTTAATATCTTGCCTTCAGGTCTGGAAACAGATGGAAGCCTTGTGTAGTTGATCAATCTGTAAACATTCATGCTACATTTTTCACTGCTATAAATCTACCATACAACTCAAAACCACCACGTGCTCCCAAGTCTCACCCCATCCTCTTGTTTTGCTTGATACTAAAATAAGTTTTACCCAGGAGATGTAAATTAAGTAAGGCATCATTTTAGGAAAAAGGTGAAATATCTTGCTCCCGGGGAAGAAGTTAACGATTATAATTGAGCTTTTGGAAGTATTATGTAAATCTGTATCTAACACAGAAAACTTCCATTTCTACCACATTATCTACTGTATAAGAGAAAAGGAATAAAAATATTTTCTGAAATCATAAAAATTAATTAAGACTGAAACAGACTGATTTTGTCATCTTTACTTATAATCTTGAAGAGATGTAATCTGACATCTGTTGTAAAGTACATATTAGATCTATTAACAAGTCAAGTCCTCTGAAGTAAATAATCAGCAGAATACAAAATGCGAGACATTTCCCACAGGTACATTTCAGATGAATGTTACCGCTGCACACTTGCTTCATCTCCTGTCCACTAAACCAAAGCATCCCTGGCTTCTGTTTGTCACCTGTGAACACAGCAAACCACCTACACAAAGTCAGATTTTTCTCTTCCAAAACCAACCACATATGGAGTGGTTGCAAACTGCAAACAGTCCGTACCAGCTTTGCTCTACAGCAGCCTCACGTTGTCACATTCTGAGCACCTTCCACTTGCATTCCATTCAACAAAGATCCAATGCTTCAAAAGCTTAACGCTTTGGCAGTGAGCTGGGATGAAAAAATTAAGGTGACTGAACAATGGATGTCTTATCACAGTATGTTTGGGATTGGAAGGGACCTCGAAAGATCATCCAGTCCAATCTCCCTGCTGGAGCAGGAACGCCTAGGTGAGGTCGCACAGGAAGGTGTCCAGGCGGGTTTGAATGTCTCCAGGGAGGGAGACTCCACAACTCCCCTGAGCAGCCTGTTCCAGTGCTCTGTCACCCTCACTGAGAAGTTTTTTCTCAAATTTAAGTGGAACCTCTTGTGTTCCAGCTTAATCCCATTACTCCTTGTCTTATCATCGTTTGCCACTAAGAAGAGCCTGGTTCCATTCTCATGGCACTCACCCTTTATATATTTATAAACATTAATAAGGTCACCCCTCAGTCTCCTCCAAACTAAAGAGCCCCAGCTCCCTCAGCCTTTCTTCATAAGGGAGATGCTCCACTCCCTTAATCATCTTTGTTGCCCTACGCTGGACCCTCTCCAGCAGTTCCCTGTCCTTCTTGAACTGAGGGGCCCAGAACTGGACACAATATTCCAGATGGGGTTTCAACATGGCGGAGTAGAGGGGAAGGAGGACCTCTTTCAATCTACTGACCACCCTCCTTGTAATACACCCGAGGATGCCATTGGCCTTCCTGGCCACAAGGGCCCAGTGCTGGCTCATGGTCATCCTGCTGTCCACCAGGACCCCCAGCTCCCTTTCTCCTACACTGCTCTCTAATACGTAATTTCCCAACCTATACTGGAACCTGGGGTTGTTCCTGCCCAGATGCAGGACTCTACACTTTCCCTTGTTAAATTTCATCAGATTATTCCCCGCCCAACTCTCCAGCCTGTCCAGGTCTCTGGATGGCAGCACAGCTTCCAGTGTCAGTCACTCCTCCCAGCTTAGTGTCATCAGCAAACTGGCTGATAGTACACTCAATTCCCTTGTCCAATAGTTAATGAATATATTGAATAATATTGGCCCCAGTACTGACCCCTGAGGCACTCCACTAGATATCCACAGGAAAGAAAAATATAACTAGATTCAAATTATCTTATCCTCTATTTCACCCAAAAAAAAAAAAAAAAAACAAACCAAAAAAACAACATACTTTTATACTTTTTTTTTTTTTTAAATATGAAAATGCTGTCTTATCTGACCTTCAGTGCCTTATGATGAGACAGGTGTTCGTACTAAACAGAACAACTTGATAATTTTAGTTTCTATTTTCACGTGTATTTCAAATACCATCTATCCTAGTTTGAAATAACCCTTATAGGTAAACAATACACAGTTAAAACATTACATTAGTATCTACCACAATTGGAGAAAAATGGATTCCTGCTATTTTAGAACCATGTGGGTTTGAATCCTCTTAATGTCCCTTAATGTTAATGTAACTCCAAACTTCTGTTCCTATAGCAGGGTACTTCTCAAGTCCAAATCAATCTGTTCTGCACGCTCCTATAATATTATTATGCTAAAGCCTGGGAACATTCTGTACTCCTAAATATTTAATTTTGCTTCCTCCTTAGATGTTTGCCCAACCACCTTTTCTCAGGACCAAATGATCGTTTTCTCATCACCTGTATCTATCTTCTTGTTCCACCCCAAGTTTCTGCTTAAAAAGCAGAAAAAAATAGGAGGGGGCTACTATTTTTTTTTTTTTTAAAGACAGAGGTCTGCAGAAACAGCAGTGGCATAGCTGTCTTCATAACAGCTTTTCCATAACTGGTGCTCCCGTATTATCCGGGCTCCTATATGGTTTGATAACGTACACCCAATTCTTTGAAACACAGGAGTCCTATTAGAATTTACTGCATAAAAAGGAGCACTGTCACCTTCTTCATGCTCAAAATATGTTGCTAATCTAACACAGAAGGGCAAAATCAATATAATAAACCTTGTTTAGGATCCCAGTCAAATCCCAGTGTCAGATGTAACTGTGGCCAGCTGACCATTTGCTTTGTTGATGGAGATCCAGATATTGCCAGATAATCAGAGGAGGAAAGTCACTACCTATTTTGACAGTTTATTCTTTGGCAGCTGCCAAGACTTACCAGCTGTTCTTTTCAAGCATGAAATACATATTGTATTTGGTTTATATGTCAGCACAAATACACACACACAAGTACGCACACATACCAGAGGAACACTGGGTTAGTTACATTTGTTTGCATTCTGTAGTAACACAACAAATAGCAATATTGCTGAATCAAAACATTCAGTGACACTATAAGTAAAGCATAAGCCAGACAACGTGCACATTTTTCCACTACAGTTCACATGAAAGGAGAAGGTAACAATGGATATTTGCTATATTATACTTCATATTCATTCCCTACATTCATTGAGCTAGAAGACTGCTTATTTAGTTCCCACACAGGTAGGGTCTTAAAAGGAAAAAAAATAAAAAGCATTTTAAATGGGAAAAAAACTCCAATGAGTGGTCATCCACTAAGAGATATCATCCTCATTTTCCTTAGCCAAACCAGTTTCTGATCTACTCACGTTAAAAACCTGAATCCTGGGGCCTGATCTTGTCAGACACCTCATGGAGCTACTGAGAGAGGAAACAGCAAGTTCAGAGCTCTTTAAAAGTGGAACCTTAGTGAACAACCACCGCAAAAATGGCTTGTCGTGATACCCATTTACTTAGTAATCTAGTGCGACATATACGATAGGCATGCATTATCTGCAATATCAAAGTCATTGAAAAGAAGGAAAAAAGCCAGGAAATTGAGAATCCTCACTGCTACATCCTCTGCCAGCTCAGAGGAATGTGGTCTGCTTATTGCACTAGGAGAGAGGGGGAAAATGGGGACCCACCTTAAAAAAAAAGTCTCAGTTACCCTGTTAAAGCAATAAAAAAATAATCCATGGACGTATTGGCTGATTTGTCAAATCTACGAAAAGCTTGCTGTGGGTTGGGCAGCTGTGATACTCCCTACAGCTTGATTCTGCAGCAGTTTTTATACCCAACCCAATTCTGAAACACTGTATGTGGATGGTGTTGAATGCCAGGCTAAAAAGCAGGTGCACATGGGATTTCTGTCAGGTTTGCTTACAAAACTGGTTAGAAACAGGAAAGAAGATTCTGATCCATAGAAATATTTTCTCTGATTAACTTTCATAATGTTGCACCATTTTTGTTTGTTTAATTAATTATTATTATTTTGGTTGGTTGGGTTTTTTCTGTGTGTTTGGGTTTGTTTGCCTCTTTCTTGGGAACGGGTAGGCTCTTTTTTTCCCCTTTAACACACAATGTTGATTTTTGACAACTCTAACCTTACCCAACACGGCATGACGTAGCTTATGGACCCTGGTGTGATGTGTCACAACACAACCTGTCAACCAGTACATCTAGAGAGGTACTTTTGGAGAAACGGACTGAAAGTGGTAGCGCGGAACAGGACAGAAGGTGTTTCAGAATACTTGAACAAGGGCTAATAAAGTTCCACTTTCACAGCTTTATCTATATATGACTCCGAGTAAAGGGTTTTCTGACAATACTGATTAAACAAAAGTTCCAGGCAGCTGCCTAGGTTTTAGCTGATTACAGGAGGGGCTGAACAGTGAATACTGACCTAGACAGATATTGTACTGATCTATTTGACGATCGATGACCTCTTATAGTTTGGCTGCCTGTATTATATTTTCAAGTTGTACATAGAGGGAAGTTGCTCATCATATGAAAATGAGTAATAATGGAAACAATTCTGTCTCCCCAAACCAGCAAAAATAAATCTAAGCCCCTTCTAGACAAGGGAGAAACCACTGCAGCTTCCGCAAGGTTAGATTTATGTTCAAAGTGTTTGTGTTTCTAGGTTCCCACCCTCCCCCTTCCTATTGAAAGGTACTGGAAATGTTCAAAAAGGAAGAAGTTGGCTGTGGCTACACAACGTCACCAAGGCATTAAATTGGCTGGGAGTGGGGGGAAATGGCTGTTAGGTCCCCAAGTTCCTGTTGTCCAGAAAAACTTTTATAATAAAAATTATTTATAATACTAGATCTGCAAGCAACAGTTCTGAAATTACTGCAACATCGCTATACATGAATTACAAGTATATGCTCAGTAATATAATATAAAGGACATTCCCTTTGCATTTGAGTGAAAATTGTGTAAACCAACAGAAGAACTCTAGAATCACACAAGTACAAATATCTCATTCACTGCTGCCTCATTAAAGAGAGCTTTTAAAAAGGACACAAATAACAATCGTCATCTTGCCCTCCCATCTTGTTTTTGTTGTATCAGATTCCAAAGAATTATACTGATAATCCCATATTAATATACTTAAGATAAAGGAATTTAGAACCAATGTTTTGATGGGAAGGTAGGATAGCATAGAACAGAGAAACAGATCTATAAACTGAAATGTTCAAAACTAAATATGATCAGATACTAACATTTAATATTTCAAACATTTCACATTCTTATATAAGAGAAAAATACCCTTGTACAGAATATCCTATGCACTTTGCTTTCACAATTGTGGAGTGATTTGCAATATTTAACTGTAATTTCCAGTATTCAGCTATTACAAAGCTGAGACAGTCGCTTGATCCAGCCCTGTAACATTAAGTCACGTGGTGGGAAAAGGAAATCAGAATAAAGAGGCCCAAACATTCTATGCAAGGGTCACAATCAGCTACAGGATGCTTTTTCCAGTCTTGTGCAAAAAAAAAAAAAAAAATCAGGTATCAAGATTCAGATCAAATGCAGTACAAACATAATGAAGCTTCAGCTTTGAATGAAGAGGATGAGAAATCTTTTGTGGAAGATTTAGTTCCCTCTGATGAACATTCAATAGAGCTACAGAGTGTGGGGAACTTGAGATCAATAACTGGATTTGCTCTAGCAATTTAAAAATAAAGACGCTGGGGAAAGTCTCAGCAGTAATAGTCTCCTCAAGCAGACGCCTGCAGAGGTTGTGTCTAGAAAGGACTGTAATGAGTTTCCACTCTTACTCCACCTATCCTATCCATAGGGGTAGGCTACTAATGATTGTTTGGTCCTTTTGCAGCAGTTAGTGTCTTATGCCTCACTAGATTAGATAAATGGGATAATTAAGGATCATGGGGAAAAGCTTGCTAATGATTAAAGCAGACATTGAACCAGCTTTCTATTTATTCCCCTTCCATACATTTCAGTTCTACCTGATTTACATCTGCAGTTACACATTTGTGAATCATCATATATCAATGAGCAATATGCCTTCTTTTCACTTTAAAGCTTTTTCATATATGAGAAAAGCAACTAATCTGCCAAGCAGGGTATGGTGGCATATCAAGTATCTGCTCAAATAACACAGAGTAAGGCTGATGTTTCAAGAGAAGTACTTACATTTCTCAAATATAAGAGCACCCTGGAGAAGCAAACAGGTAGTCATACTGATACACGTGCTTATAAATAGTAACAGCTCCAGAGCATTGTGCACTAAACCTGTTCTTCCTAAGACAGTAAGTTGCTTACAGGGCCACAAAAGTCTTTTCTGGTAAATTTTGTTAACTGAAACAGTGGGTGAGTTTCTTCTGTACATACAAGACCATGGATTTTGAGCATGTGGTCAGTATGTTTTGTTCTTGCTGTGGGTTAACCCCAGCTGGCAACTAAGCTCCACACAACCACTTGCTCACTCCTCCCTGGTGGGATGGGAGAGAGAATCAGAAGAGTAGAAGTGAGAAAACTTGTGGGTTGACATAAAGACAATTTAATGAAAGTAAAGCAAAAGCTGTGCACACAAGCAAAGTAAATCAAGGGTTCATTCACCACTTCTGGTGGGCAGGTGTTCAGCAACCTCCAGGACAGTCGGGCCCCACCACATGCAACAGTTACTGTGAAAGAAACTCCATCACTCCAAACATCCCCCTCTTCCTCTTTCTTCCCCCAAAATATATACTGAGTATGACATCATTTGGTGTGGAATATCCCTTCGGTGAGCTGGGGTCAGCTGTCCCAGCCGTGTCCCCTCCCAGCCTCTTGTGTATTCTCTGTCTTCTCCTTGGCAGCCCAGTATGAGAAGCTGTAAAGTCCTTCATTACTGAGCAACATCTGTGTGTTATCAACATTATTCTCACACTAGATCCAAACACAGCACTATATCGACGACTATGAAAAAATTAACCCTCTCCCAGCTGAAACCAGAACAAATCCCTAACAGAATTACTTTTTTTTTTCCCCTCCTGACCTCTTTCAGTACAGTAGGAACCTGCTTTTCTTTGTCTATGAAGACTTCAATAAAATCATTCATTTACAGTTAACTGTAACAGTGTTCACATTTAGACCTGAATATTAATTGACTGTAATGAGATGATAAAGCAGCTTTTCTCCACAGGTGTACCAATCAATTTCAATGAAACTGAAGAAGTATTTCTCCTTACTGCATCTAAAATTAAAAAGTGATTTATATTTTCCAATAAAGTGCTTTTCATTGATCTCTTTCTGAAAAAGTACAGTTTCATTTGCACCTTTTTAAATTTGGATAGTTTCTGTTTGTAAAGGAATGATTTTCCAATATTAATTTGGCTCCAATTGATGATTAGCTTTAATATAGCTTTGCAAAGTTAGAAGTTCTTTGGAGGGTTTTTTAACAAACTTTAAAGTTTCCGGTCAAGAGAATGAACTTCTGTGAAGACACCAAAAAGTGTAAGAATAAGTTTTAGGCAGGTATTCCTCTTGGACTTAACCATTTGTACAAACTATTTACTATTACTGTTAGTCAATGTATCCCCCAAATGTATTAAAGACTTTTGCCAGTCATCAGTAACAGAATCCAGCTTGCAACATAACATCATCTCTTGAAATCTTCTAACAGATGTTTGAACTAACAGAGCAATTAGATTTAACTTCAAAATTATTGTCTTTGAAGTGATAATGATTAAGGAACAATGAAAAGAATGCTGGATTCTGAACGTGTCTTCAAATACCAGACTCAGCATAGGGACCAGGAAAACTGGGTACAGATCGTTTGCTTCAGTTCCAAGAGAAAAATGGAAATATGGGATACAGTAGAAAAGAAACATAAGAATAAATATTGCTATATATTTGCAGAAACTAAGGACAGAAGCTTGGCTCCAAGGCCTATGAGCTCCAAGGTCAGGCACCTTACTGAGCATAGGTGCTTAACCCATGATATAAGGCAAAAGCCACTATTACTCAACTGAACTCAAGAATCAATGTTTAATATTTTAGTATCTGTAGAACATAGTGTTGTGGATTATAAGGAGTTATCTGAAATAGGCAGAAGAGCAGCTATGTTTTCCTAACTGAATGAGAAGCCAAAACCAAGAATATCAACCTTCAACACTCTCAGTGCTTGATCACCACATAATCAACTACTATTGAAGTGACCATAAACTCCACTACAATCTTCAGAGGTTTTTCACAGCAGTAAAGACCACACTTAAAGAATCACACAGTATCCTCATGCTTTAGAGACCAGAAGCAGCCTAGAAATAAACTATGGATCTGCAAGTGACTCTCATCCCCAAAGGAATTTCTCTTATCAAAATGCATACTTCATAAGACGGGACCAGAGTGAGTAAAAGCATGGAAAATAAGCACAGAGTGCCCAGTTATCATATTTATTTCACCAGAGAATTTAAGCCTATCCAGAGTCAGCTTCCTAGCCCTGGTCTGTTTTATTTAAACTTCCCAGAGCTTGTGTTGACTCTCCTTCCATATGTGCCAGATCAGGAACCACGATCAGAGCTACAAAGCGATTGCAGGACTCCTGTATTCCCATGCTAAAGCATTGGCTTTGGGAAGAGCAAATGTGCAGCTGAGACGTGGTACTCAAAGTCTTATTTCAGGTGTCTCTTGAAGGATCTGTTTGGAATAAGAATCTCCCATCACAGCAAGACCTAGGAATTGAACAAGAAAACCAACAAGTATTTATCGTATTTATCCAAGACATTTTGGCAGATAATCTAGAATAAATTAATCGGAAAGCAGTAATTCTGGCTTGACATAAGCTATAGAAGTTAAATGGATCAAAGAATAAAGATTAAGAAAGTAACCTTTAAATAGAGTCTTTCATATACTTTTGTAGGTGACTGAAACAAATATTCTTTTTAACTTGAGATCACTTGTATGTACTTCAGAACTGCATGACAAGTAGAAGAAACAACTTAGAGTCAAAGTCTGCTTTCAAGGATTCATTACTTTTAGAGTTTTCTAGAGCTACATGCATAAATTCAATAGAACAATTTTCCTCTGATATAAGTATTTCAATTGAAGAATTTAGCTTCTTAATGGTATCACCTAGCCATACCATACCTCCATACATTGAAAAGTAATTAGTTTTCTTACTGCACTGTAAGAGTGAAATACCTTTAATTTAAAAGAATTTTAAATCTACCATTTTCAATGGTAGACCTAAAGTTGTTTGTTTCCAATTCGTTGAGAATCATCAACTAAAGGCAACAAGTCTGAACTCATGATGATTTTTAACTGTATTTCAAGAATATTTTCTCTTTGTGTTTAAAAGAAAAATACACAGCAGTTAAAGACATTTGCTATATTCAAAATCTTACATGGCCAGCATTATTCTGAACTCTCCTAAGGGTGCTCCCATCACATTTCTGTAAAGCAAAACTATGTTTTTCAGTCACTGAATAAAAAAAGTGGTTTCAAAATAACCAGAGTATAGAGGCAGCATGTATTAATATTTCCTCAAAGGTCTCCCAACAGGAGCTTCCATTGAGCCACTGACCTTATCCTGCACTACCACTTAACTTTTAGAAGTAATTTTTACCCTTTTGGAGTCACATTTGACACAACTGCAAAACCAGTTTTAAAGCTTTACCCAAGAGCTCGACTGAGTGGAGGAACACACACACAAAAAATAGTCTGACCCTAAGAAAGCCTCCCGAACTTAGTGCTACCAACACCCAACAGGCACCGGTTACACAGCAGCAATAACAACAGAAAGTACTTTAGAATATAAGCACTAAGCAAAAAAATATTTTAAATATTGAATTCATAACAGCAAAAAATGCGATCAAAGCCTGGATGGTTAAAAACATCACACAGCCTTTCTGAATGGTGGATTCAAGTGGGCTGTGCCAGGTAGTGTTGTGCATTCTTCCCCACTGCTCAGCAAAGACTGTACCCACAGCCCTTAAAACAGCTTTTAGTCTCCTAATTCCTTTTACAACAGTGCCCTCTAGTGGGATTGGCCTGCAGATATTCTCCTAGCGGCACAATTCCTTTGCTGCAATGATTTAGCACTTCTGGAGAAAATTTACTGGGTCTCACCAAGTGTTTTTGCAGGCAATAAGTGTTGCGTAGCTGGGAGCTGAGGAGAAGGATACATAGATAAGTCCTCCATCTAACCAAGCCCTCTCAGCATTTCAGGTAATTACAAAAACTGTTCTCAGTTGCAGATAGGAAGGAGTGTTAATTCCAAAGAAGCCTAACACACAGATCTCATCACAAATTCCAGCTCAGACTACCAATCTAACTCTCTGTCACTCCATGTTCTTGCTGAAGTGGAGGAGACGCACCACACATACATGAAATTTAGTTGGCAACTCACCTGAAGAGTTGCATTAAATTTTGCTATGGAATAGAGCACTTTTGCATTAAATAGTAATTTTTTTTATTTATTCATGCATGAGTCCACACATACAGATGTACACACACTCTCAGGCATTCAGGATAAAAAGTAGTTTCTTGAGACATGTTAGTGGTTGCCAAAAGTATATTTTTCTTGGAGAGAATGGGAACAAAATAAACACACTGAAACAAGAAAGAAAAGAAATAAACCAAACCTCCAGTATGCACACAGATTAGCTGTGCCACAGAGGAAGATGTCATGAAGAATGATGAGGGGCAGAACACCAAAATAAGACTGTTGAAAAATCACAGAAGGCTTTGAGTTATGGGAAACCAAAATGCAGCACATAGGATTATCTCTTAGCAAAAACAGAAGTAACAAGGGACCTGTGTGCAATGCCCAAATGAAACTACAGGTCATTCAGTACCACCAGCTTAAAATCTTAAACCATCAGCTACTTCATTTCCAAGATATGAGAACAAAGTATGAGAAAAAATAATTTAGAGCAATATAAATTTTCTTACTATAAATACTACTGGTAAGTTCTACGATTTTAAGTCTGTATCAAGAAGTGCTAAATAACTATCAAGTTAACGTTGTAAGCTAAATGGCTTTTGAAAAACTCATGTGAGAACTGCCAGATGTGAAACACAGGAACTGGTAGGCAAAGCTGCAACTCGTACAAATCTTCATGGAACTGCAACTTTCTCCTCCCACAAGTGGGCAGAGTTGTAAATACACCAGGAAATCCTGCACTGGGTCTCCAAAGAGAAACACACCTAGGATTTTATTTTAATATGATCAAATACAGATACTTCAGGTCCTGAACTATCACTAATGAGCCAGTTCACAAACGAAAGAATGTATACATGCCATGTATGTCGGGTGACACAGTCGCTTGGAGGAGTAACACCTTTGTTAATGTCTCAAACTAATTGTCCAATATTAATTTAATTTAATTAATTTAAAATAAGATACCAGCCACCCCACCCAATCTAACAGCTAGACAGCCATTCAGTGACACAGTAATTCCTGATTTGACTCCAAAGAGCTTCAGGTTTTTCCAAGGTATTTGATTAAAAGAAACACACACACCAAATCACAACAGCACTGTCATCTACAGGATTTTACTTGTTATTTGACTTAACCTAATGAATAGTTACTTTAGGTATGTCTTTAAGCACAGCACAGAAATCACTGCAAGTCTCTGCATCAAGAGGAATCAAGACGAATTATAATCAGGATTTTTAAGATAATACAATAGACTTCATTATTATCACACACATTGGAATTATCTGGTAGATATGAAGATAGGTCAATGGATCAAGTTTTACAGTTGAGAATACAGAACTTCACATGTACTTCAATTTTAAAATAATAAATTAGATTTGTGTAAGATGTTTCTTAGATAACATTTTCAGATTATTCAATAAATATAATTGCTATTCATACATAAGTCATTACAATAGAAACTGTTTCAGAGCCAAAGAATCAAAATGGATAAATAGACATATGTTTTTGGGGTTTGTTTTAAAAACAGTTAATGATGAGATGATTTAGGGCTTGATTTCTGTGAGATTACTTGGGATTCAGCACAAGTTTCCAGGAAGCGATGTTGATGGCAGGGCTTCTCATGTCATATATGTGGTTTTCCTCCAGTATTTACACAGGGAATTGATCAGCTGAGATGGTAATCTCACACCGGTGTCTGTAACCACAGATTTCCTTAAGATCCAATTTGAAACTTGCATTTAACTCCACAGTCTGTCAGTAACACAAAGATTAATCCCTTCAAGCACAAAATGCCAATAAACAAGTTGCTTACTTCATAGTTCAGTCTGTATTTGCAGACATCAATACCCAATTTCAACTTGTTCTGTCACAGGCACTGTCCTTTAGAGCTGAATTCTGGATAGCATCAGCAGTTGTTTCTGTGCCAGGGTCTTCATTTTCTTCACCTTCAGCCTGTCCTCCAGGCTTCTGGACAGATTCCACAATTATTACGCTCCTAGTGGTATTGCAGCCCATTTTGGTCTTAAACAGTCAACAAAAAGAAGTTGTTTTTACTTGGTAGATGTGTACAGAAGGCTCCCTACATTGCTGGAATGCAGAACCAGGAAAGGGACTCTAAGCTAAATAGCCTTCCCTATTGTATTGTTAAGAGCAAGCATGTTTGGTTTCTGTGACAACCCACTGATCCTGCCAATCAAGCACTGTTAATTAAGAGCTATGGTTTGCAGCAGCCAGCAGAAGGCAAGTTTCAGACTAGGAAACTGTTCTTCATTAATATTTATTTTCCCTAACAGAGTAACTCACAATTGCCTTGCCCAAGGAAGTCTGCTTTATTTTAACTTTTAAATATCCTAAAGCTCCGTACTAAGAAAGAGTGTTTCACTACACAGAAAAATCTGTCCTCCAACTAGCAAGTCTGTACAATCTTGTAAACATCTTCGGATGATAATCCGTACTACTACGTATCTACCAGGCATTTTAAATGAACACTAACATCTCCACAGTTTTGTTCCTGTTGCTTTAATGGATTTGAGTCCTCAGTTTTCAAGTTCCAATACTAGTTTTAATAGAACTCCTCAATCTATCCTTGATGCATGAACAGTTTGCTGAATTCATTTATATAATTCAGTTGCCTCATTTAAGTAATGAAAATATCATTTCATGTTAAACATTACAACTTCTCTAACAAAAACCTGGGCTATTGGCATGTCCCAATGTCTTTCCTGTTGACAAATTAAGCTTCGATTTCAACACAGCTGTGAAGTAACAGTAGCAGAGAGACTACTAAATCCATCACTAAGCAGACAATTTTATAGAGCTTATGTTCTAGCACCATGTAACGACTTCTTATTTTCTCAAGTTTACTCCTAAAATATTTGTTTCGTCACTACCAGCCACAAGAAAAAAGCCCCAGAACAGGGAAACACCTTGCTTAAGACACTAGTGTCTCAGAAGTGACTAAGTCCATGTGCTCAAACACTCTTAATGTATCAGCTTGAATCTTGGACCTAAGAAACACAGAACAAAAAGTAACCACAAAAATCTCTCAGCACTGGAGTAGTTTGAAGTTTCGTGCTGACTGAAAGCATATACTCAAAAGTGAAGCATGCCAAATAGCACATCTCTACCAGGCTCTAAACCAACCTCTATCCACTACAGAGCAGCTCCAAGCCAGTAGTACCCTCATGCACAGACAGACTTCAATTGTTTGTTTCCCCATTAAAGGAAAAACAACTGCCCTCTCAACTTCTTAAACAGCTGCAGAGGTGCATTTAGCTAAACAAAATATACCAGTATTTCACAGAACTATGTAGTGGAGAAGCACTCTACAGTACTAGGTCTAATAGTCATACATGCACATGCTATAGGTTTCTAGAAATATGTATTTGACTACAGGAAGATCTGCACTCCTGCACAGCACTCGATCACCAACGCATTGGAGTCAAGCAGCAATTCTCCACAATACACTCAGGGATCAAGAGAGAAGAACCTCTGAAGAGCTGTGATCGTTGTATGGGACCAATCCACCAAATCAGACAAGACAAATAGGAGACAAGTTCTAGAATTACTTCATTCCAAGGCTAGAGCTTATCAAGTGGCATCCAGCAGCTCCAGGATTTAGAAATAAATAAATAAATAAAAAGCCCAATTGAAGTGTGGAGAGGAAGCAGAGGAGAATTATATTTGTACTGGAACATTTTGCAATTATTCCCTTACTCTTTTTAAACACATTTTCTCTTTCCAGTACAAAATCAGTGCATTTCAGCCAAACCCTCTAAGACAGGCTGAGTTTCACCTCAGTTTAGTGATCGTATTTCTGGCAACATGGGAACATCTAACTAAGCTTCTGGGAGTTATCTTGCTTTAAAGTCAGATGTAGTTTGTCAGACTGAGGTCCACGCAATCACATGCACTAATTTAATGACTAGCTAGTGCTTTAATGTAAATGACAGGTACAGGTGGGCTGTGTGGGCTGTTGGCCCTTCTAGATATAGTGAAAGCTGCAGCAGTAAACTTCATCACTAAATGCTAAACTGCATATTTGTCCCCACATACACTTTAAAACTTTAATAAAGGTACACTAAGGTGAACCATCCTCACATGAAAATCAGACTGATGGTAATACAGAAGAACAAGGTAACAGGTACCTCAAAGATGTTCTATGGAAATAAAAAAGGAACCTAATTTTCAGTTATTTTGAGGCAGAAACTATTGAATTTGCTGCAAGATGTTTGAGGCTTGTGAAGGAAGCACTCTTTTTGCCCCAAATTCAAGAGAATCAGCAATTTGTGAACCTGAAGCGAGTCCAAACGGCACCACACCGAGTTCAACTCCATGACTCCAGATGCTTCTCTGGGCTTACGGCCTCTGTCCAGTTATTGCCAGAGGCAACACCACTTTCAGTTTTGAGGTTCACATTGTTTCTTTGCTTTGTTTTGCTAACTGCCATCAAGGAAGAGTTATTTTTGTTTACATCATTACTACCCTTCATTTTTTTCAACTAACATTAAGAACCAGCTACCTCTACAAGCATTGGCAACTACAAAGAGCAGGAAAACACATTTTGTTAAGAAATACCCAAGGAACATACAGGTTAATTCAACATATCCATTTTGGAAGTTTAATTCATACTCCTTTACTCTTGCATTTAATTCCACGTACAGTCTAGATGCCAAAGCAACTGCAATCTAGTTACTGAACTTCAGAATTTGCATCTGCCAGACTGACTTAAGCCAGCATGCCTGTTTTAAAAATATAAGGGAGGAAGATGGAGGTATATTCAGACATGAGTTGGTTTTGGAAGGAACACAATCATATACTTCTGCATTTCACCATCTGTATGTTTAATCTACTTTAGTGCATTTCTTCCTTTTTATTCAGGTTACCTTTAAAAAGGCAGAACAGGCTTCCTGGCAAGGACTACGATTAGACAAAAATCTCAGCGCTTCCCCAAAGTGTAATACCTGTATAGGTGTTAAAGATTCTGGAGTGTTTACTGGTCTGCATTTTCAGAACACTACCCCGAATTCCCCACTAGATGGTAGCTGAACACTACATTGATTGTGCAATGCTATACAGTCTACAGTAGCAACAAGTTCTGCATCAGTTTACAACTTTTCAGGATTGATCACGATATCTTAAAAATAAGATGTGCTCACAGATAACACTGCCTTACGTTTTTAAAGATAAGAGGTACCTACATAACAGTATCCTGCTATTTAAGACTACTTTGGTCTCACTGTATTCTGCTTTGTTAGTTCAGTTTTGTTTGCAATACTGGGCAAAAACATTTGCCAGCTTTTACAGTCAGGTATGTCTTTGGAGCACCTCTTGATTTAACACATTTACTACTTCTGTTGAAAGACAATGCTTTTTATGTAAGGCTACTCATCATATCCCTAAAAATATTGAAAAATCCTAAACAGGTTTCTTCAAAATGAATAACCATCCAGCAAAAGTACATCACCCTACTTGTATTAGTAGCCTGAGATTCAGTGCGATTCAAACAGCAGATGCCATTTATTAGAAATGGCCATAAAAGCATCTTCTTTGTAGAAGAGTATTTGAAAAAGGCTTAAGGTGTTATTGATCATACTCATATCCCATTCCCGGAGTTTCTGACCATCCTCTCATCCCATCTGGCTGTGCATTGGTTTAGTACTGGGCAGCAGCCCATGTACCCACACCCTACAAACTAACACAGCAACAGTTAGTTTCTGTTCAGTTGCAGCAAGTTATCATTCCCATAGCAACAACACTAGTTTTTCCATCCCATGTTTCCTTTTCAAAACTGGAAGTGTGTAACAGCCAGACAAATGAGAAAGTCTACTGCATGGTTAAGTTTAAAATACTTCACTATATTTGAATAAACCAACTAGAAGACACCTTCTATAAATAAACTAAGACAACTTCTTCCCTTTGTCTGCTTATTAGACAAGCTATTACTTGCCTATTAGTTTTATAGAAGCATCCTAAAAGCAGCAAACTCCACATTGAAACATATTATTGAATATGTTGTATATGTTGTGCTGTCTTAATTGAGTATATTTGCACCTGTTATTTCCCATGACAGTAAGGGCGGTCACCTGAATCATCCCATAACCAGCCCATCATCTCCAAGGTCTGAAGGCTGCCCCGTAGACCACATTTACGAAGCTGTCTCAGATTCATCATGCTGCTCCAAAGATTTGAGTTGAGTGGCTTCCATCTCCCCTATCAACAGAAGAAATCTTCCTCTCCAAGCTGTTGTGGGAAGTCCCAGGCCAAGTGTAGAGCTGACAGCCAACATGTCGATCTGGGCACGGGGGGCCATCAGCACAGTAGATGATTCTGGCTGAGAAAAAACTAAGCTGCTAAGACTTCAGGAGCTGAATGCTTTAAATCACTTCAACTGCATTTCGAGACACAGGCTCCTCAGTCAGTTTGACTTTTTATCTTACTAACTCCTGTGTTAAAAAATTAATATTTTAAGAAGTCTAGGAATAGTGACTAGTAAGCCATTTAACTAAGAAGAGTCAGCTACATGAGTTAGAGATACACAATCCAGTGATTGATGGAAGAAACATCCCAAGCTCTTGAAGGGCAGATTGAGAACACCTCCCATCATGACCTTTGAAAATCAACCAAAATCCAAATAAATTGTAATTTTAAAGTGATAACTGTACAATCAATGCATTGAATCTAGCTGAAGAATTTTATTACCAAGACAATAGAGAACTAAGTAACAGATTTGGGGGTCCAAATTTAACCAGGATAGACTGAGAAAGTTACAAGAAACGAGACACCAGCCTAAGAAGTCACATAACACACACAAACATGAGCTTCCCCGTTCACCTAGTGCATCTTTTCTGCTTTACATACGTTCCATTTCTTAAAGATGCTACAGTGACCTATATGCCCCGGTCGTGTTTCCTCTGGAGAATATGGATTGCTTTTCATCCCAGCTTTCCTCCATGGAATTTGTTCTAATCGATCATATTAGTTTTTACAAGTCTCTAATGAAAAAAAAAAAAAAAAACCAAACTTTAAGACTTCATATTTCTTCACTACACATTCATTTAAGTAGCAGAGGAACATCCCCCTACATCTTTATTAAAAAAAGGGGGGAATTTGCTCACATATAATACAGTGTCCTCAGTCCAATATTTAGCATTGTACCTAGCTCAAACATTGAGTTGCTTTGACAGCTACAGTAACTGAAAAGATCAACAACTGTTGGTCAAAACTGAATCATCTAATATGCAAGGAAAGCCTCTATCCCACCTACTAAAATCGCTAAACTGAAAGAGTTCTTGCTCATCACTACAGGTAAAAAATTAGAAGTTTTTGCAGATGTTACCCCTAAAAATACAAGTCTACTGGAAAGCAAAATTTGGTATTCGAACATTTCAGTAATTAAATGGACTGTTCAGGAATACATTATGGCTTTATTTCATGCTATAACCACATTACACAACACGATATTAGGCCTACAACTGGTTCGGGGCAGGAAGACACCACTTCTAAAAGGCAAGCCAGCAATCTTCAAGCAGTTTGAATCCCTGTGTGGATAAATTCTGTATCAGAAGCAGCTGCATCTTCACACAGCAAGCGGGCTCAGCACAGTTTCTTCAGCATGCCTGAAAAACGGTTCCATAACCAAAATGTGGCAGTGACAGTGGTCACTCAGCACTGCTCACCGGTGACACGTTCAGGAGAATCATCTCCTGTCATGTATTTAATTAGTACTTTCATGATCACCAGCAGCTTAATCCACCCAGTCAGGTACTGTCAAGCAAGAAGAATGAACTGCAATTACTTTGCAGGTACACAATCAAGATATTTTAATTTTGTGGGTACTGTTTTATCTGACTTCCTTCCCCACTGTGTTCTGCATTTCAAGTGAAAATACAACAGAATGTTATGACTTTAATTGGCACATCAAATAAATAGAGGGGTGACAGTATGTACTTTATTTACCAGTTGTGGGGGGTGGTTTTGTGTGTGTTTTGGTTTGGTGGGTTTGGTGGTGTTGGTTTTTGGTTTGGGGTTTTCTTCTGTTTGGTTGGGAGGGGGAAGTGGTTGGTTTTGGTTTGTTTCACTGTGTTTTGTTTGTTTTGTTGCGGGATTTTTTTTGGTTGGCTTTTTTGCAGTTCGGTTTGTTTTGGGTTTTGTTTGTTTTTAAAATCTGAATGGCTAAACTACACTGGTAACACTCCATACTTACATTAATTATGGTTCTTTGAGGAGTGGTCTGCCTACCTCCGAGAAGTAACCTTCACAGATTTCACTATGAAATTAACGTATGGTCACTCCTGTTTAACCTCCAAACAGCAATATTAAAACGGACTACTTCCTAATTAGTTTTCATTAGTAGTTATCCAGGATTAGTTCAGCAGCATACTCTCAAAGGAATGCCTACTTGGTATTTATTAATCTAAAAGAGTAAGATGGTAAATAGCTCAACACTCATCTGTATAGGCCTTTGTGTCTCAATCCTACCGTGCAGTTCGGTTGCTGTCAGATTTGTCTGTGTTTCTGTACACTAAGGAGGAGGAACCACGACAATCTGTTCTCTCCTTAGAAACACAAGCTGTGTTTGGCTGCCTGAAAAAAAAATAGTCTGTCAAACCAGTAAATATGTTCTCATGCTTGACAACTTCACCGAACTAAGTTTAAGAACTGAGCTTTTTGAATTCTTAAGTGAGCTACATCACTAAGTTTGTGTGCATGCATCAGTTTGTTTGGGTTTGTTTTTTCATAGAAAAGCTAGAACTGAGTGGTATTCAATCCAATTTACTCTAAGAGGAGCAACTTTTGTATTAAAGGGGTCAACTTGTGTAGCTAGAAATAAACAAGTAGGCTCAAACCTGACACTAAGAGTGGGAAAGAAAAAAATACACACAGGTCAGATATACATTAGGCTTTTAGAAAAGTGCTTAGTTCAGCACGCTAATGAAAGAGCTGTAGGTTAAAAAAATAAATTGAAGTCAACAACACCCTTCTGATCATGGGGGTGTTTTTTTGATCCCTTCATAAATAACAGAGATTGAACATCCATTTAATGTATCCAGTCACCTCTTCTCTCCACTGTTTTTTCCTCACAAAAATCCCACTGTACTCTGCCCAGTGTAGCTATTTTCATAACAACCATGTTGTACCTCTTGTTATCTCATGCTAAAAAAGCTTCAACTGCCCATGAAAGTTACACCTATTGATTGTGAATCAGTACAAAACAATTGGAAATAGAGTCCTACTATACAAATGAGATTCTACAAGAGTTGCAGATGCAAAGATTTAGAGCAGCTATAAAACAGATTTGTTTACTTAAACTAATGCAAAATTGAACACAATACAATGTGACTTGAAAGAACGAGAATGAAAAGTGGCATGAAGTACTTCTGTGCCTTTATTCATATTTGATAGTGACTTCAACTTTGTGCTACTAAAACAAAGGAATTTGATATTACGTAATTGGTGTCATGGTTGCTTTATATATATGCACACTTGGTCAGTTTGCACTTCCTAACTCATTCTCTTGAAGATTAAATAAAGCTCTGCCAAATAGGTGTTCTAATTCTGCACTAATCCCATTCTGACATTGGAGAATAACACAAGAAACAAGATAGACCAGCAGAAGAAGTATCTTACCACTAAGTTTAAAAGAAAACTGTCCAAAGAGAACTGTCATTCTATTTTTTTTTCTACTGGAGGATTTACGACACAGACAATCTAGACATAGAAAACATGTAACAAAATTTTGCAAATAAAGATACTGAAAGAGGTCTGCAATTTGGATGGCAACGGTCAAATAAGACGTGCTTTTAGTCTGAGACCATGACAAGTTAGGGGAGAAATCAGCATTTCAGTGATGTGCTCCAGGTGTCAGGTAATGCACAGAAAAACAGTGTGATGCCCCTGCCAAGCCCTCTATCGGTGAGACAGGTTGTGACTGTGACAAACAGTATATTCTGGGACAGAAGGGTCTTCAGTTACCATGAAGCATCAGCAATGCTTAAAACTAAATCACACTAGGAAATTCAACCACTAGTTCAAAAACAATATGACCACAGCAACTTTTCAACAATGAGCAAAAGCTCTATCAACACTGTGATAACCACTGCAGAGATTACAGTATTTTCATTAGAAACAATTTGGGGGAAGAGAGCTCCAGTTGACCTATGCGCTTCAATAGTAGCGATTTCTTGGTACTACCAGAAAGTTATAGGGAGTTTTCCTTTAACCACAGAGGATATCGGCAATTGGGAATTAGCCTCTTTATTATTTTGCATCTGGTAGCAAGTTTACACAATGTTACCAACAGGCTACATAATGGACTGTTGATGCAGTCAATCAATCCTTTCAGCTGCACAGAACCAGACCCTAACTTTGCAGAAAAACCTCTATACAAAGTCAACTGCATCAGGTGCACTCAAATTAACTGATTTCTTGATGAGATGGAGTCCAGTTACTCAAGTCTGTCAATAGAAACTGAAAGATTTAAGTCCCATCATGCAGCTCTCAATTAAACACCTCCTTGGAAAGTCCTTGATCCTTTACTCCGAGTTTAGTGAGCAGCTACTGTAGATCTAAGAAGCTAGCTAGCATCTGAGGAAAGGTGCCCTGGATACTTCTGTAGGAACTGCACTACACATGCTAAGAAAATACACCATGGCCAAGTGCTCTCCCCACGAAGCACTGGCACCTGACTCAGGCACACAGTCTGTTTATGGCTATTTGCTCCTTGAACCAGGCAGAATGCACCTCACGATTAATTTTAAATCATTTTTAAGAGGTGGGGAGGTGCTCCCGAAACAGAAGTGAATAAAAAACTCAAAAGGGAAATAAGCAAAACTACCAAAAATGGAGAAAACAGGTAAGCTGGTAGGAGGAAATGTTGAGCCAGGTAAAGGAGGAGTTTCAGGGCAACAGGTATCAGAGCAAGTAATCAGACATGAGATCAAGCATTCCAGACAATGAATTTGCACTGGAGCACAACACAACCCATGCCTTAGGAATACAAATGAGTCTGTGTGTACCCCAAAGAAGGAGAGCCTCATCCATCCTCTGAGGTCTCCCTCTTAAACACTGGGCTGTTTATACAGTAACAGAGATTCAACCTGAGCAACCATTTCTCTGCAGAAAAAAACCCACATAACATTATTGATAGAGACAGAAGTGGAAGCAGCGCATAGAATGAGAGAACTGGACTGGTGACTGCCAAGGAGAGGCATGGGGAGCATATGGAGGCACAAAATGCACATTAGCCCTTCAACTCGGTGCTAATTTAATCAAACTAACATGACAATATTTAAACATATGTGAACCGGCTCAGACACCTGGACTATTTGACTAATTTGCCCCCAAGCTTCCCAAATACATCAGCTCCTGAGCCCTGTGGGGTCATTTATGGCTCGAAATTGAAAACCACAAAGCTCAGCAATATATTGTTAACACTGAGCTTTGGATAGGTGTTCTGGTCCTAAAGACAAACTGAATTAAGCAAAAATGTACTGACAATAGGTGTGGTAGGTCATTTTTGTTTGGTTGCTTTTGGGGTTTTTTGTTTGGTTTGTCGTGTTGGGGGTGGGGTTTGGTTGGTTGGTTTTGGTTTTTGTTTTGTGGGTTTTTGGTGGTTTTTTTGTTGATGTTCTTATTGTTTAAACCAAAAATTATCCTTTTTGACATTACTTCCAGAGCACTCCATAAAAAGAAAATTTAAAATCTCCAGCTAAATCCTGTTCTTGAGATCCTAAATTAATTTTTCTATCACGTTTCCTTACTCTGAAGCACCTTACACCAGTTTTTATGCACTTCAGTAATCTTATTTCTCATTGTATATTTGGATGTCTCTGTTTGCTTCTACGAGCCTCCCTCAGCCCCAAGTCATAATCCTATAGTATATATGCTTTTCAAAAGCACATAATAAAACATATTATGTTAAGTACTGGTTTTCCTCAGTAGATTTTTATGATCCCTTTAGCTATTCACATAATTTGGTTCCAGACTTGCCTTGTCTATGCAGTCATTTATGCTTTTTTTGTCAATTAGAGTTCATGAGTTTCTATGTCATTCAATGGGAAGTAATTTCAGAAGTGAAGCATTATGGAAAATTGTAAACCCAGCTGGTTAAAATTAATTTCTTCATCAGGTAGACCCTGAAAGCCCAACCATTTGTGGGTTGCCAGTCTTTCATATTTCCACTGAGAACAACAATTCTAGACCAGAAGTTTAAATCCAAAGAATGCATGGATTAAAGTTAACCAATACCGAGAAAAAAAGGGACTCTAGAATTCAGACGCTATTTCAAGTTACGTATTGACAACTTCGGTATCAGACCTAATACTTTCAATTTTGTTTTACTTAAAGCACAGAATGAAATACACACCAAAAAAAGAATTTGCAGAATTAGGAACAATTCACCCACAACAATTAATTATTCTTTCAGAAGTCAGACCTCAAGGCAAGAGAATGCTATCAAGTGTGAAGACAAGCGTGTTCCTCCAGCTGTTTGCCATACTTATTGGACATAATAAACTTGATATGCTGGAGGCTATAATTAATCTTTACTAAACGAACACTCATCTTACAATGACTTGCCTACTGAGCTGTCTAATGACACTTAAGGCTTTGATAAGTAAATAAATTAGTTCATTATGGTCAGTCTTGCCTTCCTTTTCAAACGAGATACCAGATTTCTTTATGTAGCTTGCCTTGCTCAGTCATCACCAGCTCCAGTGCTCTAACTTGAAGCTGACAGAAGGACATTCCGTTCCAAAGCTCTCAATTCCAATTTCTGCATTACTTTCCTTTTTTTTTTTAAGGAGTTGGCAATCATTACTGATAAGAGCTTGGTTTAAAATGAATCACACTGGAGAATAACAATATGTTTATGTTGCTAGATCTCATGGCAAGGCTTATGTCTCACACCAACATGCACAAAAGTAAAGCTGCAGTGCCCTCTTGTGAGCAACCAAATCTCATTTTTGCATAAGTAGTTTTAGCATTGATGTGGTGCATGTTGAGCAGCATTTGTGCTGCAAACTGCCTTTTCTTAAGTAGAAGCGTGGCACTTGTTAAAAGATTATTTATATATATACACATTAACACAACATCATTCTGGAACTGATAAAGATACACAAATTAAAATATTTAAATTCCACTGAACTTCATAAAAAGGGAAATGGACTAATTTCTTTATCCTTAACTTCCAAACAGGAGAAATCAAGGAGCAGTTTCTTGAAGTGATAATCATGGATCACAATACTCTTTTGTCAAGTGCTACTAAAAAACTCCACAAAACCATATCCGTGTACACACACACAAAAGAAGCCTTTCTACAAATTAAGTATTAAATACTGGACTCACAAGGACTGGAAAGGTAACTACTGGTGGAAGTTTAAAAAACAAACCAAAAAACCAGAAACAAACCAACCCCATTTCACGGTAGGGAGAGTAAAAGCAATAAAGCAGTTGGACAATGAAACCCAGTACAGTCAAAACACAGTCCTAATTCCTAGGTGTCTGTGGGGAACAATGAGAAGATGGTGATAAAAGTCTGTCCAGGCAATGCATGGCTGGTCAGATAGAACAAATATTAGAGATTTCTTTTTTAGTGAGCTACAGTTAGAAGTTAGCTAAAAGTCAGCAGTTTAATTCATAGTCATCCCAAGGTAAACTTCTGTATTCCATAGCATTACAAAGTACCAGAGCAGTCATAATATTTGAAAATTTACTGAAGTTTTATGGTACAAATAGAAAACCAAACAAGTAACACAGAAGGACAAGAAACAGTACCATTGACTCTGGTGACTAGGAAGCATATATTAGAATTAACTTTCAGAAAAGTGACTGTGTGCCATCTGCCAATAAATATTTTGCTAAAAGACTCAGATTTCTCATTTTGCTTGTATAGATCTGGTTTATCGTATGCAATAATAGTCAACCATTGAACAAAGACAACAACCAGCAGGCTAAGCTGTACTTTACTGTTTCATTAAGGTTTCCACAGGCAACACTTCAAAAGCCCTTTAAGTTTAATTTCACCACGTTCTTGCACTTTGTGATTGGTAAAGAAGATTCACAGAAATTAAGCTTAACAGAAGAAACACAAGCCAGAAAACTTGCAAGTCTTTAAAAGCTCATCTTACCATTTTAACTAATCACTTGTAAGCAGATGTTAAATATTTGACTTCAGCCCACAGAGTCAAGGTCCAAATGAACTTCCTTTGTTTAGGCCCAGATCCAAAGCATTATTTCAGCTGAATTTAGGCACACGGATCCAAATTGCCACAAAACCCCCATGAAACAAAAGAATGTGGGGAGGCTGCACCTGTTTGGGCAGCTTTACTGGGATTGTACTCACGGCTTTAACCAAATCACTGCTGAACCCCACAGCTCACCTCACATCTGCCTCAGGAGAAGATACTTCAGGGGACATAGATACAAAACTTCTTTGGTTTAGAAGTTTTACAAACAGTCCCCTATTGAAAATTGTATGGCAGGCATAACAGTCACGCACTAAAGGTGTATTATAGAGACCAACCAGATTTCTGGTCTAGAGCAGAAGATCCAAGCTGATTACTGCAGTGCATATATTTTAAGTGCTCAACTACACAGTTTACAGAATTCAGAAATCGCTACAGTTACTCCATAATACCTTAAGAACTCACAAGACAGCAAGTTGTACAAGCTATTGGGTACTGATGAAGTTTACATAGCACCAGATTTATTTTACCCAGGTCTTGAGCTGCAGAGCTTCCTTCTACATGTATCAAGTTAAAAGCAAAGGGAAGATGGTTCACTTTAAAAATGAAGAGCATGACTAACATCATTTTTATTTATTTTTTTTTCTGTCTAGGAGCAGATCTGTTTTAGTCTAAGTTAACAATACAGAATTATAAAACACACACCCTTGTTTCAGGTTCATGATTACTTGGCTATTACCTCAGTATAAATTTGAGGTTTACTTACTGCAGGCAGCACTGACAAGAGATTGAATCACTGCTTCAGAGTTTCATTTCAAGTTCTGTAAAGCAACCAGTGACAATCCACATCTCTCATCAGACAAGAAGTTGACTACTTGGTTTGGCATATTGCATTAGATTCACAAACCACATTTCTGAACACGTTCAAGATAGCACAGGAAATTTCTGAGGACAGCTTAGGAATCTGGCATTAGAAAACAAGCTCTAGGAGAGCACATTCCTGCCAGTCCTCCCAGCTGTCTATATGTCTGAATGGTGGTCTTGTCACCGACCATGTCAGCTGGTCCTCCCCTGTACCTGGGTCACCTGCAACCTCCTCTGAGCAACTGATGAAGATATTGAACAGAACCAGCTTAGTACGGATCCCTGCAGTATTCTACATCCGTTACCAGCATCTGTAGAGAGTATTAAACACTCTCTGCAGCCAATCATCCAATCAGTTTCCCACTCATTCGGTTGTCTACCCACTCAGAGCACATGAGTATTGCCAGAATTGGTGTGAAAAGCTTTGCCAAAGTTGAGGTAAGTGGCACCCGCTACTCTCCCATTATCCACAAAAAGCCAGAAATTTTACCATAGAAAAATACTCCATATCCTGTAACATTAGCTCTTACCTACCAGAAGAGGAACATCCAGCTTTAATAGAAAAATATATCTGCACAAAGGCCTCAAGAGGGCAGCAGAAGCTTTCCACACTTGGTAACAAGCCGGTCAGTCTTGCACTGCTGGGCTTGAGCACCCACTCGCACTGCTCAGTCGTGCTCTGCTTTAGCAAGTCACCTCAGAGAAATAAATGCCTCACACAAACCTAAGATCTCAACCCCAAACTCCTCAAACGCCTGCCCACCATGACAGGGCGTTCCCGAGGTAACGCACATGCTGTGCTATGGGAAACAAGGCCATTTCCAGGGTTTATTTCCCTGGCTTAGTAGTACATGAAAAAAAACGAATTAAGAGTAAAACATAATATAATAATTATTAACAGGTTTTTTTTTTTTGCTTGTTTTGTGGCAGTACACTTCATACAAAGCCAGGAGACAAACAGCAATTTACACTGAAGTACTACATTAAAACTTTACATTTGTGGGATTTACTGCATGTGCCACTACACACATTATGCATGCTAATGTGGACATCCACTTTCCATAAAACAGTATTTCCAGCTGAATTTTCAGAGGTAACTGAAAAAACCCAGTACATACATCATAGCAGTACTCATGAGTTATTATGTTTTCTGACAAGTTAAGGGCCCACAATGCCATCTGACTTTACAGCAAGTCCTGGACTGCGAAACAGCCTGAAACCAAAACCCTGAATTCAGTAGAGCTACATGGGATAGCCCCACAAGCCTATTGATTATGATTAGTAATCCTAGTTCTATTGCAACTCTTTTAGACTTGATCTTTATTTTTCCTTCAGGAGGGTTCCTTTTCTACTACAGTCACAGAATACAGCAGCTGACGAACTAGTAACTTACCTTTTATTTCATACATTCAAACTACTTGAAGAGTTTCTAAGCCTCCTTTTAAACTGAAGTGTTTCCTTACCTGGTATTTGGAACTAGATGAAGCTCCACACTGATGCTGCCCTTTCTTCCCACTCCTTACTAAACTTTTACCAGAGGCTTTGAAGATATACCTGATTTTTCTATAGTATGTGCTCACCACTTTCACATTAATAAGAACACCACACAAAGATGTATGAAGAGTGGCTCTAATAGGAGCAATCTGTGCAGACAGCTGCTCTGCGTTTCCCAAGTCACACAGCAGCTACTGGGAAGGATCAAAGCAGTCGCTGTGGCAACACTGGAATCTCAGCAGCTGATTCAGTGCATGTGAACTTCATTCCAGCCCTGACCTCAACACCCCTGCAGCAGCTTTCATGCATAATCAAAGTACAGGAAACCAGGCAAGTGCAGCAAGCGATTTCCTCTGCTGGTTGGGGTTTTTTTGGAAAATTTTATCCCACACTCACAGAAGGATAAAGGATGAGAGTCCTTGATTTGAGTATACAAGACATCTCCTCTATAGACTACGAGGTGTTACAAGGCACACACATGGTAAATCCTAAGGCAGAATAAACTGCTATAGGTCTGTGGCAGTCAAGAACCCAAAAAACACGTGTGTTCTAACTCAGCTGTACATGGAACATCTGAAGAAAAATAATTATGGCAAATAAAGCAGGGGACAGGCACAGTATTCTCCCATTCTTACCAAACCCAACTTTTTAGAAGAGTCATCTGTACGCTATGATGCATCAAGGCAGTGTAATTACATTGTGAAGTAGTGGTGCTGAGAAAACAAAGATCTCATAAAATGTATCAAACCTGCTAAAATTAAGATTGTTTGAAACAACAGTAGAAGTTCAGGGTGATGATAGAAAGTGGCAATAGTTTTGATGGAAAGAAAATTTAACACTGCACAAAAGCAATCTCCAAAACTCATGAGATATTGACATGTTTAAGAAAATTAAGCCCAAAACAAAAATTGACATTTAATTCAAATTGTTTTGTTTATGTTGTTTGTTGTATTTTTTGTTTTGTTTTGTTGTGGGTTTTTTTTATTCTAAGAGGATCCATCCAGACATTAAGTGTTCATGAGATTCAGTGTCCTTTTGAGCAGCAGAAAAATCAGTCACATGATCCTATTTTCAGTCATTCATGTGATTTATCATTCTAAGCCTGTGCTCTCAACTTATGACATTTCCATTCACACATCCACAGCTGAGAGCCCTTCACAGCATCACAATAGTGCTGATAGCTTTATTAAGGAAGTACTACAATTGGCTGACTAATTCTAATAAAAGGGTGAAGGCTGCCTTTTTCTGATAAAAGTACTCGCTGCTTCTTTCTATGGAGGTAAGAGGAGCACATGTGTGTTTTTGTTTAGAAACCACTAGTATTAAAAAAAAATCAGAGCTGTTCATTTTTTGAAGCTGTTCTCAATTGTTAGTGAGAGAAAAGGGAATTCGGGAAAAAAAAACTCCATAGGGCTGGCTAAAAGGAGAAAGTTAATACAAAAACTTGAGCATAACTGTTAACAGTAGTCTTTCTGAACAGTCTGAGAGCAAGGTTAAAATTTTAGCCATGAAAGAACTGAGAGGGAGAAAGACAGAGGTGACACAAAGCTAAAAGATTAATTTAAGGCTTGTTTTCTGAGCTAATGCTGAATAAGGGACTACCATACGCTTGCATCTACGGAAACTCAGTTAAGCTATTTAGAAACCCTGAAATCAACTAATATATCACAATATATAATTATGTATATAAGGTACACAAGAAGGCTGATATTTGGCATAATTACAAACTAGTATCTTAAATTATATCCTAAACATAGGAGCAACAGGTTGGAGAGAATTAGAAGTATAACCCTAGTTCCCTGCTGGCAAGCTACAGAAAGAAGCCTTAGGATGAGATTTCTTATTACTTCTGTGCATATAGTCCTCCTAGGCACAATATCCAAGTGTAGATAACTCTGGGAGTTTTATAATATTCCTGGAGCTCCTAATTTAATCTTCTGGTCAACTCTGCGAGAGTTATGTAACTGCTCACCTGAAGAGCTTTTTCTGTTTATACGCCACTGTGAATTAAACTACAAAAACCCCAGTCAGTGATTCTCCTTTCAAACCCACTAGAAACTTGGTCCTCTGGCTTTTGGTTCTGTTCTCCTAGGGGGAAATGAGTCCTGTAACAGCTTTGTAGCTCAAGGCTCCTCAAAAGTTATTTGGTATAATATGAATGTTAAGTGTTTTGTCAACTGCTGCTACTAAATTCTGATCTTGAAATCAATACTTGGCATTTAGTGCACTTTAGGAGATTGAAAAAGAAATGTTTGGGAAAAGCATAGGGAAGGCTTGTAGTTGACTTTGTAGGAATGTCTGTGCTGTGTTCACATACTTAGGTGATGCATTTGACAACGACTTGCTGTGGTGCACCTGAGGCCATGCTGGCCCTGTCTGGTGTATTCAGCTGTGAAGGAGCAGCATCCAGCACCTGGGCTCCAGTGCCAACTGGTGCTGCCGCCGAGAGGCGACATTAACGGAGATCCTGGCCGCACGGGCTCTCCCGTGAGAGAGGAGAGGGTTACCGAACTGACAAGCCGTATCTCCAGGGGAGGTGTTAAACGAGCCCAAGTGTTTTAATAACGAAACGGAGATTGCTCCCGGGCTGCAGCGCCCTCCGCGGGAGGAACCGCCGGCAGCGCTGGTGGAAACGCGCGGGGGCTTCGCGTTTCCCGTTCCCGGGAAACCTCCGCGCCCCGGGGCGGGCGCTGCGGGCGGGCGGCCCCGCTCCATCCAGCCAGCGCCGCGGCGGCCTCTCCTCCGTGGGGCCTGCCCGGCAGCCCCGGCCCGGCCTCTGCCGGAGCCTCCAGAGTAACCGCGCCCGGGATTGGCTTCTGCCAGCGAAGGGGGCCATATTGGATCGGCTCACCCCGCCGCGCACACACCATCTTATCGGCTCCGCGGCGGCTCCCGCCCCCCCCCCCCCGCCAGGGCTGCCCCCTCCCGCGGGGGCTGTGGCGTGAGGCGAAGGTGTCTCGGGAAGGAAATTCGCACGCTCCCGCTTCCCCTGCCCGCCCCCGCGCTCACTCCTCCCCGCGCACGCCCCTTCCCCTGCCCGCGGCCTCCGTCCGCCCGCCCCTTCCTGGCCCCGCCGGCCGCGCCGCCGCCCCCCCCCGCTCCCTCCCTTCCCCAGGCGCCGTGTCAGCGGCCCCCGCGCGGGCGGCCAATCAGCGCGGGGGTGACAAATATGCAAATGTGCCCCCCAGCCCGTCCCCGCGGGTTCGCTGGGGCCGGTGGGGTCGCGGCGCGGAGCGAGTGAAACTTGGCCCCCCGGCACGGCCGCCCCTCCCGCCCTGCCTGCCTGCGCGGTGGGCGGCGGGGGGAGGAGAGCCCAGCACGCCGCGCCGCCCTCCCCGCTCCACCGCCGCCCGCCTCTCCCGGCCTGCGCCAGCCAGCCTGCCACCCGGTGAGTGCCGCCCTCGGCCAGCGGCTCCCTGGGCGCCCGGGGGGGGGGAGTGGGGGAATCCCCGCGCGGGGGAGGGGAAGCCGCCGCCGCCGCTCCTGCCGCCGCCTCTGAGCCGCCGCGTCTGCCCGAGGCCGCCCCGGCGGGAGCTGTCAGGCGCGGGGCATCTCCGTGTGCCTCCTGCCGGGCAGCGCCGGCGGCTCCGGGCGCTGCCGCCGCCGCGTAATGGCGAACCCGGCGGTGAGTACGTGCGGAGCGCCGGGCTGCTCCCCGCCGCCTCCGGAGCAGGCCGCGCTCCAGGTGCCGGAGACACCGGCTGGCCCCGGCAGCCCTGCCCGCCCCTCCTCCCGCCTCGGGCCGGCGCGGCGCGGCCTGCTCGCCGCACGGGCTCTCCCCGCTTCCGCCCCTCGCCCACACCGGCTCGCCGGCCCCGGCGGAGGTGGGAGGAGAGAGGGGGGCGGTGGCGAAACGAGCTTTTCCCGGGGGCGCCCGGGGATGCGGTCCCCGCCGCCCCGGCCTCCCTGCCCCGCAGCGCGGCGGAGGAGGCGGCGCGGGGCCCAGGGGCGGCCGCCGGGGGGGGGGGTAAAGTTTGGAAGGGAGGGATTTGGGCCTTCCCCAGGTAGCGGGTGGGGGTGAAGGCAGCGTGTCCTGCCCGTGGCCTCTTGCAGGTAAGAAGATGGCAGGGCCAAGGGAAGAGGGCTGGGCTCCTGCTCGGGGGAGCCGGAGGTTGGATGTTCGTCTCTCCCTCAACGAGAAGGCGGCAGGAGGAGAGGGCTGGGCGGAGGGAGGCAGGGCAGGGACATCCCCAGCACCTTGTGTGGCCGAGGACGGGGGGGCTGTGGGGCAGGGAGGGGATGTGGCACCTTCCCAGACAGGGACGTGGGAATGTTCGACCTGGTTTCTCCGTACAAAAGGTAATAGAGGTGGGCAGAGGGAGGAATTGAGGTGATTTTGTGAGGCAAAGCCAAGCAGTGGGAAAAGGAGGAGCTGAGTTTGGCAGCCCACTGACTTGGATCCACGACAGCAGAAAACATGGGAGCTGGGGAAGGGAATACGGGGGGGGTGGACACAGGGTGAGGTGTGTCTTGGAGGGATGGAGATGCCACGCTGCTGCTGTCCTTTGGGGCTGGAGGGTTTCTGAGGTGAGGAGAACATGTGGCTGCAGGTTTCCACTGCATGGGTGGAGGCTTCAAAAGGGACTTGGCTGTGAAAGGGCAAGGTTGGGCTTTATGGACTGGCATTTTAAAGGTAGGGCCACAAACTGAATTCCTTCAGAGATGACAAGGAGAGGATTTTGACACTAGCTCGTTACTGTATGTATATAGCACTTTATTCTAGTGAAGTGGAGAAATTATGCTATTTCCTACTGAGGCTTAAAACACTGAAATGTTAAAACCACTACATTGCTTCTCCACACACAATTTTTTGTGAATGGGGATGAAAATCAGGTGAAAAGAGTCCAAAATTATCTCATTTGTCTGTACAGCTTTGACATTGACTTTCAGTTTGTAAGAAATGATTTGCACTCCTCGCTGTGTTCGCATCATAAGTGCCTTGGTTCTTTAGCAACTAAAAACTTGCTTCAGTTCATGAAAGTTGTTGAACTTCATCAGTGTAAAAAAATACAGCTCAGTCTCCCACCCTTATGCAGAAGAGATCTGAACCCTTTTGTCTTATTATACATGCTCACGGGGGGCAAAATAACAATCTGTGTAAAGGGATAAGGTTTCTAGTTCTCCTCTTGTGCCTTCTTTGAGACTTCGTAAGAAGTAGCAGTAAAAAGTAATCCTCCTCTCAGGAAAACTTGGCCCATCAGTCCTGAGAGCCTTCTGCATCTGTTTTTAAACCTGTGTCAGTTGACACCATCAAGTTCTCATTTGGCAGGTGTGAGGTAGAATGATTATTTCACTTTTTTTTTTTTTACATGTAATCATTTATATGCAAGTATAAATATGTTTAGCATTCAAGGCAGGATATTAACGTTCAGTCATCTTTGAGCAATATCATTTTTTTAGCCTGGCTCTGAGTTTTAATTTATTAGTGCATAGATCAACTTTTTGCTAGTTTCTTTAGCAAGATAGGCACTTTAAAATTAATAATTGTTCTTATCCTTTGGTAACTGTTAAAGAAGGAGTAGTGGTTAGTATCTTTTGGTGTTACCTACTCATAAAGTTTCTACCCATCCCCAGCCCCTCACGCCTCCAGCTAATAATGACTTTTCGTTGTTCCAGCATCTGGCAGATGGGGCTTCCAAAGCACCATGGACTTCAGTGCCCAGTTTTTGTAAACCAAAGAGAAAAAATTGATTCACATGTTCTTGAAAGTTAATGAATTCCAGGATCTGTATGTCAGGCCCTGTGTGTAAATCACAGGCACCCAGAGAAGTTAGTGGGAACTGAGGTAGGATGTGAACTTCAGATACCGACAACTCTGGTTACTTACTACCTATTGTCAACTTTAACCTTAAAGTAAATGTGAAGTAGCTTCCTCTTTTTTTTCGTTCCCCCCAACCCCCCATCATTGGTGGGTAAACTATATCAATTTATTTTACATTCAAAAGATTATAAGGGCAGATACATAACTAGTTACAATGTATCTGCGCTGGTTTACTTTGTGCTAACTTGTTTGTGCTTAACCAAGTAGTTCTATTTATAAGCATTTATGATGCTCTTCATGATTAAGATGTATTAACTTATCTCATGCTGAGCAAAGCTGTCATTTATGCTGTAAAAAGAACCTGAATTTTAAGTCTTAAAATTTTTTAAGAATTTTGAGGAATCTCAGCACCTACTCATTTCACATCAGCTGCTGGTGCTGAGTGCTCCTGAAGATTAGTCCAAGAATTCAGTCATGGAGAAATGTTGAAGAAAGCACAGTGTGCTTTTTAAAAAGTCTTTTTAGTGATGTTATCTTATAGATGGATGACATGAACCACTACTAAGAGACTACAGACTACTAAACCAGGCATTGTTCATTCGTTTCCTTTTATGAGAGAGACAAGTTAGTGATGCAGGCAGATTGAAACAAAAAGATTGACATGCTGCTTTAAAATTGCCTTGTTTGTGCATAAAGTAAATAAAGCACTTCGGTTCTTACTTGCTTTATGGAGCTAGTTGTAAGTTTGTGTGTGTATGCTTCAACTTGGCAATACATGTTTTCCCGATACAGAAAGTGTATGTATCCTTCAAACATTTCAAAAGTACAGTAAGCTGGACAATTATATATTTTACGGGTCTGGTTTCCTTACAGTGCATTTTTTTCTTTTCTGTCAGTCTTGTAGACATAAGTCTTCAAACCCTGCATGGTTGTCTTTCTTTGATAGTTTTCATGCAGTTAAGGATGAGGATAAGTTGGATCTGATGGAGTTGAATGGCACGATCCCATTTATCACTGGATTGCAGTATTCTACTTTGCACCACTAGGTGCAGGACCTAAAGTCTCAGTTATGTTTGGTACTTCTGTTCATAAACCATCCTACTGAAATATTCTGCTGTGTTTAACTGAAATCAGGTAACCCTCAGTGCTCAGTTTCTTTTCTAACCAAACTAGTTTTGTGGATACCTTATATTCTTCCACTGACCTGTCTATATGTGTCCTTTTAATTGTCCTGCTTCTATCCAGCTATGGAGCTGTGAACTTAACACGTAGAAATCTCACACTTACTCAGGCTTGCGTAGTTACTCTCATTGTATTTCCTGGTGTTATTCCTGTAGTTAGAAACGGTGCTTCAGGAACGTGGGTACCTGTGTACACAGAAGTGGGTTGTGGAGAAGCCATCTGTTTATTTAGTCAAACATTCAGGATTTGATAGCATTATTGGAAACATGTTAGGATATTATTGAAGTATTCTCTTTCCCCTTCAGCAGAAGAAATCATGATGTTAAGAAGTGATTCTTTTGCTGATACAACAACCACCGGGAAGAGTTTGGAGCTCTTGCTTTGGCTGAAGAAACAGCAGGATTCTCATATTTTATCCGTCTGGCCAATTCATAAATGTGAGAGTAAGCTGGCCAAAAGTCAACAGGCCGAACATGTGACTTATTTACAATAGTACAGGGAGGAGAGAGGTTTTTTTTAAGCAGTATTTTTTTTCTGAAGTATGACATGAACAAAATATAATGTAGTTTACAATGACCGTGTTTTTGAGTAACTGCAGTGTTGAAAACTTGCAGAAGCCCAGCTCTAAATCAAACACTTGTTAACAATGCGGTTAGTGAAGCTGTAGCTTGACTTTGGAAACATGAGCATCGTAGTAGTTGTTTCAAAACGTATCTACAGCGGTATTCAGATGGATGCACAGCTACCTCGTGCTTTAGTGATCAAGTAAAAGGCCGCTTGTGGCAGCACCTTGGAACCGAGTTCCCCTTTCAGAGGTGCCTCTACATTATGTTCACTCTCTGAGCTGCAAGAAACAATTTACAAGGGAGGAAGCATTTTTTTTGAACTCAGAATTCTACAGAAATATATTGGTTTGATGTGGCATCTGTCAGTGAGCAAATGTGTCAACCTTTGACTTCATTCATACAGATGACCAAAGAGATACCAGATATTAATGTCTTTAGGCCACCAGTGTGTGTGTATCTCTTTTCAAGATACATGTGTTTGTTTCAATTTTAAATCAACAGTTGAAATTTGCAGGAAGATGGGAAAAAGTTTCCCATCCCTTTCCTGAAGACAAATAGTAATTTTTGAATTTGCTCTTTCTCTGAGTCATATTGCAGAATGTAGAGACTCTGGTTACCAAATTATTTCCTTCTGAAGTGTGTTCTTGGACGCTTCTCCTTGTGTTGCATGAGCAGTATTAAAAGGCTGGTTTACTCTTTTATGTTGGTCACTAAAATTCAGAAATTTCTCCAAAATGTGTTCTGCAAATGGCTTTAAATGCTTTTATTACGTTTGAAACTTAACTCCTTAATGAAGAAGGTTTTAAGCTTCAAGAAACATTATGTCTGTATAATGGCATGAATATGTACCCATCTGATATTCCATATGTTAGAAGAAATCTGAGAATTCAATAGGATATATTTTTGTTTTCAGTTACCCTGTAGTAAAGCCATTGTAGTTAGTGGCTTCCAGCATTAAAAACAGCATTGGGTAGGACAATGGGCCTGATTCCATATAATATGATGTTACTGGTATTAACATGTAGTTTTGGAAGTGTTTTTGCTGGTTTTCAGAAGCTAAACTAAAATTTAGCCTCAGAACCAAATTTTTAGGTATGTTTTGAAGTACCAATTCATAGATACCCTTGAGGGACACATGGGAATTGTCCCATTGAACTGGGGAAGTTTTTAACAAGTCCATTTTGTCAGGGTGTTGTGGCAGAGTATTGATGTTATAGCAGAAGTCACCTGGAGTGTCTTGTCTATTGCAGGTGGATTCAGGAACGCGTCCTGAGTGTGCTGGAAGCCATGAAACAAGAGAAAAAATGTTGTTTTGCTTGAATTATTAGCAGTTTTAATTGGTTTTCTAATTTAAGAGGAGTATATTGAACAAATCACTCCAAGTGTCTTGTTTAACATGTGCTTGAGAGGAACTTTTTTTGGAGAGAGACTTTCATATCGATTCTCCTTAGAAACAGTTTCTTAAAAAAATAGGAGAATTGTATACAGCCTGTCTGAAAGGTCTGGGCTTCTGTTATATATGGAGGTGTTTGTGCCAGCTGATGTAGTTTGGAGTGGGAAGTCTGAACGTGTTCTGTTCCATCGCCTACTGTCACGGGATCCTAATCTGGTTCTGTCGAGACTTGAAATTGTGTTCATCTATTTGCAGAGGAGACTCGTTGCTGTCAGTGTCAGCTCTTCAGCTCTGTTAGCCTATGCTCCTGGGTCGTGGTCCGCAGGCATCTGTAAAACAGACGGGATCCTTCACGTTCTTCTTGGTGCTACTTCCCAGATTATAAACTCGCAGTAGTTCACAAAGATGCTTATCAGGCCAGAACATGAGAATTATTGGAAGTTGGTGTGTTATCAGATTGTGAGTTGAAAGAGGACTGTGCTGTGAAGGCTTCTCTGATGCTTTATAATGAAATCTTGGTTTAGGCCACATGTGAAAATGAGAAGGCTTTTTTCTTTTTTTTTTCTGGTTTTCAATGCAAATATTTCTGTACATCTTAAAATGGCAACATGTAGTTCCTTAGTAAAGAGACCGGAATTCAGAAGTGTGGTTTGTAGGTCTAATTTAAGGTGTAATGCTGAAATTTATGACTAAACTATAGAAACCCTAATGCTTACATCAGAAATCTGAACAGCACCCAAGAGGACTTTCTTTTAAACTTACGAAGAAGCTTGAGTAACTGTCTTTCTCGTGACTTGTAAACTGTAAATTACAAATACATTACAGTAAATATGTTGTTCTAACTCTTTTGACAACTCAAGAAAGCAAAAAGAGGCTTTCGTGTTCTGTACAGATACGCTAAGAATTGTGGGCAGATTTCTTGACGTTTGGTTTAGTGGTATTCAAACCTGAAGGAAAGAACATTAGGAAGTTCTTTTGTCTGTATTAGCAAAATAAGCAGGAACTCACTCAAGTCCTGAAATCTATTAAACTCTTCACAGGCACTTAGGAGAAGCAAAATGACAATGATGTTTAAAGAGCCAAACTAATTACTAGTATGGCTTCCTTCACTAATCTTGTGGCCAAAGCCCTGGACTTCCTAACAGTTATTTTCACTGAAATAAACTGACCAGGGGATAAACTTTATTATTTTCAAGAAGATTCTCCAAACTTTTGGCATCTTTCTAGCTCACAATCAATTGTAGCAAATTAAGATATCATTCTCTGTACTGTTGTTGTCCCTTTATTGCAATTAATGCCCACAAAATATAAATGATGAAGCGATGTTTTAAAAAATACCAGTTGGGGCAAAGTAGTTATTCTAAACTAACTGAAATGAATAGTTTATTTTCTGTTACGCTAAGGTATATAAAAGTCTCTGGTTTAGTGTATAAGCTGAGATTACTATTGTTCAAAAGTTTTTGTTAGTGATGCTTTAGGATGCCATCGAGAACTTCAGGAAATCCATGTGCACTTAGGGAAATGTGTATTTTTCTATCGGTATTTAATGAAGAAACTGTATTAGTTGGGCTGTGGCAGATAATTTTTATAAAACTTTTAAGATGGCTTAATGTATATCTAGGAATGCTTATAAGAAATTTAGTTCTGGTTCTGTTTAATAGCATATAAACTTTGTTGTTTATCAGTAAATTTTCCCAATTTGAAAGTAGACATTAAGACTCTCTTCCAAAGGAGACTTTACAGAACGATTTTTTTACCATATCTCATTTAACAGATATATATATATATATATACACACACATATATTTATATATATATGTAATTAAAAGTTCACAGGCAGTAAAGCTTATTTGAGAATCTGTTGAGATAGTTCCCACTTTGCTTCTTAAGAAAGCCTTAAGTTCCTTTTGTGTGTATTTCTCTTTGGCACTTAGTGTAACATCAGGGATTCTTCTGCTGCGTCAAGTATTTCTTGTATTTTACATTTAGAACAATGTATTGTAGATCTGATAAATGTATATTTAGTTATATATGTTGTTTTCTTCTTTTCAACATAGGATTTTTCAAACTGTTAAGTACTCCGCAATTGTCTCCATATTGGAAGCTGTTCAAGCAAGTGGGCACTGTCCTAAAGAGTAAGAAACATCTTTTTTTCTCTTTGTTTTGAGGATTCACAAAGAATCCAGTTGAGGAAGGATCCAAAACAGCTATCTTTTGAATAACCAAGAACTAAAGGTAGCTGTTCTGATATAAAATTCATGTCATTTCACATAGACAGCAAACAAATTTGGAAATACTTTCGCAGCCTTCATCTGTGTGTGTTTGGGCACATGCTTATTGTTTATGAATATTAGAGAAAAATCTCTGCATATTATTTAAGTCACTCTATTAATGTACAGCAGAGATGGTTTAGCAACCTTGGAATAAGTCTCAAAGTTACTGAATAGTAAAAGGAGAATAAATCTGATAATTTATGTACCAAATTAGTACTGAATATTTTTTTTTCTGGAACATTGCAGGCTTTTGATAGCTGTTATAACCAATTTATGTCTTTGACATGTTACAACATTGTCTCAAAGATGTGAGGAGAAGAAATAATCTTTGTGTGAAGGTCTGCTTCTTAATGCAGTGATAGATGCTATCGTTGTTAGAGAACAAAAAGCAATATACCAAGTAATTCAATAAGCTAAGGCAGTCTATTCTCTAACTGTATCTTTTAATAAAGATTAAAGGTTGAACTGTATTAATATTCTTGCAAAGCTGTCTGAGAGTTTGTCACCAAGAAACTGTATTTAGGGAAAGGGAAGTCTGTATTTGTTGGAACTGGAGGCTGCTCTGTGCCTTGGAGAGAACAGGTGTGTTTTTGAAAGGGTCGCGTTGTTTTTGGAGAAACGGACTGGTACAGCGTGTGAGTTCATAAACTAACTGTTTGTCTTTTAATGTCAGAGGGTGTTTTTATTTGCTTTGAGGCTTTTACGCACAGGCCCTAGAAGCCTTTACTTTCCCCCCATGCATGTTTTCCCTCCAATCGAGCAATGCTTTGAAGCCTCTTCCAGATGAACCGAGAGCTCCTCAATTTGAGCCAGGACTGGATAAACCTGTCACACCCTGGAGGGCCGTGTCAGTTGTGATCGGCACGTCTGTCTGTCAGTGTGGAACAGCTTACTGCTGTTAAAAGAGAATATCTGTGGGGCTTTTTGCATTGGCAGGTTCAAAATCTAACCTCAAAACCTTTTTTTCTTTTAGTCCTAATATTATGTCTTAAAGTTGCTCAAAAACTTTTGGTATTCTGGCAGAGGATCCTTCTCTTTTAGAGGTTTGTAGGGTTGGGTTGTTTTCCAGTGGTCCTACAATATGAGCACTTGGCTTTGCCTATTTATCAGACATTAATCCTGGTGTTTTTATTTTGATGGTGTCTATTACGCTTTTGGGTTTAAATTATTGCATTTGAATGTATACTCCTGAAGTTGGTGGTTGTGTGACTTTCCCATGTTTCCTTTTCAGGTCTCTAATGATGAGGTATCCATCTGGATTTAAAGCACATCTCTGAGCTCCTTAATTCTTCATTAAAGAGATGTGTTCTATATTCATGGGTAAGGATATTTTTTATCTTGACTTGGCCCCCTTTCTTAAATATCTTGTGATAGATTTTTAATATAGAATGTTTCAGCAACTGATTTTTATGTCTTATAGGTTAATCAGGTACATTTGTAGTATAGGGTTCTTTAGGTGCGTGTGCTAGCTCAGAATTAACTTTGGAATTCATATATCTAAGTATCTGTGTTCTAACTAAATCACTCTTAGTGTTACAGATAGGGAAACATCATGGTATATAGGTAAATATTGTAAAAATTGGTCTGTGATTTGAGATCTCTTTTCCTATATATAGCAGTTCGACAGGCCATAATCGTGCATCTCCCCATACATCTTTTGAATTTGGAGTTTTGGGGAGAAAGAGACTCCATCCTGGAACGCAATAAAAGGAAATGATCTGAATTTTGTGCAGTTAAAAAACCAACAGTTTTTTCAATTATATAAAACATATTTAATCCAAAGAAACTTTGTGTTATTACACACCCACAGTTCAAAACAGCAGAAACAAAACAACCTCAAAAATCTCACTAGAAAATATGAATTTTTCTAAATGCTATTAGTATTTTTAATTTTTGTAGGGCTCTAAAAAAACCCCCATGATTGCTTCATACATTAGAGAATTTGCCATGTGTTCTCTCTATATATTAAGCACTGCTTGCTGAAATATAGTTTAGACACCCTGTAAATTTACCTTGAGTTAAAAATTGATGTTAAAGCGGATCTCTTAACTATATTAAGTGGCCCAAACATATGCTGTGGGGCTTTCTGATATTATACTGCTTCATACAGAGAGTTCTGTGATAGAATTTCTCTTTGGTGTCTGTCCCATTCGCAGTGAACACAAACATCTTGGAGAATGGTAGAAATGTGTCTGTAGTTGCATTGGAAGACGAGTTTTCTTTCCAAGTATCACTGGTCACGTTGGTTGACTCGAACTTTTATGGATGACCATAACAATTTTAATTGAAGACCATCCGTTTCAAATCTTTCTCTTCTCAATCTTCAAATCAAAATGCAACATACTTGAGTTACCTTTTGGGTATTTATCCTTATGTCTGTGAACTCTGTAGCAGTATAGAATTCTAAACGAAACCAGTATGTTGAGGGTATGACTTTACTAAAGGGATGGCTCATTACTCAAAAATAATTATAAATGCATACCAATAGAAAGCAATTTTAAAATAAAATCATGCATATTTATGTATATAATTGGATGTGGTTTTTTTAATTTAATGAAACAAACTACCCAAACAAATTTTCTCCTAATTTTAATGATACCAATAGGAGAAAATGCACCTTTTCAGTCCATATTTAGCTACAGATACCATGGCACTCTTGTACAAAGACTTATTCCTTTCTGTTAGGGAAGAAAAGAGCTCATTTCTCCTGGAAGTTCTGGGTTTTTTACTACGTTTCTGGGATTTTGAGCAATTTGTGCTGTCCCTCTGTGCATTTTAAATTTAATGTGTACATTGATCTTTAAATCTATAATAGAATATCATTTATATTGACGTGTCAATGGGAAGTAACTTCTGTATTGTTTAATTTACTGCAGCTTTTTGAACTCGGCTAAAGCTTTATGCGTAGTTCAAGCTGACAAATAATGATAGTGTAATTATCTTTTGTTTTTAATATGGAGAGGGAGCATCACTGTCATTTCAGAATATTGTGCACAAGTGATGGGTTTTTTCAGTGGCTGTTTTTTAGCATCCTGTATTTCCACCTCTTCCGACACCGCATTCCCTCTGCTCATCGACGGGCACATCAGCCAAAGCCACAAACCTGGTGCGCTGTTGGATGCTACATGGGATTTAGCAAATAGGAGGATTGTTTCAGTCTCTTAGGCAGATCTCTTGTTCGGAAGCAAGTCTGTTCTGCCTGGTTGCATTGCTTTCCTAAAAATATAACCCAACCAAACCAAAACCAACCAACCCAGCTCATTTTGTGAGCGTGCGATGTAAAACTCTTGCCTACTAATGACTGTCTGTGCTCACCCCTTCTCAGTCTGTCAGAGTGTATAAGTGTGCATGTCACGGTAATGTGTGGAATCTTCACCTGATTTAGTTGCTTATACCTAGAGCAGCTTGTTTCCCGTTGTTATTTCATCAAAACTAATCAGCTATGCAATTAATGAAATAAAACACCTCAGCAGTTTTTATTATCTTTTACTGCTACTCCCACTTCATTTTTTTGAAAGCAAAATTAGATGTCTTCATTCCATTCTGTTTTCTTAAGTGTTTGTTCTTTTTTAATGTATTCCATAAAATAAATCTTTCCTTCTTTCTGTCTAACTATAGCTTGTCTTTTTATAACCCAGATCTACCGCATGCCAAGGTAGTGTAAAAGGGGATCATCTCTTTGAGACTTTCAGGCTATTTCTTCTTGGTCAGTCGTTCCGACAGGAGTGAAGGATTGTTATGAAATTCTGATGGACAATCAAAATGGAGAAAGTTTCTTTGTTTTTAACTTATTTATTTTGCCTTTTTGTAAGTAGTTGCATCAACCATGTTAATGTGAAATCTCTGTTTCCAAACTGCGCTCTGGTCTTAATTCATTCTTGTTGCACACGCTCAAGGAAAGGAACCAAACTGGGCCGAGTGGAGCCACTTTCATTTCTAAGTTGTTTTGAATATAAGAGGTAAAATCTGAGAAATATCTTAAAGTTAAAAATAAGTTAGAATTACGGTAGCAGTACAATAAAGCTGCTTTTGCAGGTTAAGAGGAACAACAATAGGTTTATATCCTGTTTGTGAGTGAAAGGACAGCTCTAGACCATACAGAATACAACATTGTTTTTCAATGAAAAACGTGGGTTATGCAGAGATCAGTGGTTTTTCATGCACTTGGGCTTGTAAGATCTCTTTTAATACCATTTCACTTGTCCTAATACTTTGTTTTAGATCTTAAATTTAAAATTGATGTCTTGCCATTAAGAACTGGTAAATTAAAGAAAATATAGGTGTTCAGTTTAATAAATAGTGACCCGACAAAAAAACCAAAACCAAACAAAACTACCTGGGAGATGTTCCTGTTCCAATTTAAGTATGCTTGCAGAATAACTTAATACTCCTTGCTGAAAATGCTGTTTTGTGCAAGACACAGAATGATACAGTTGGCAATCTGAAAAAAACCCACTTGCTATTGAAATTTTAGGTGCTTTAGCGTATCTGAAGATGGCGAACCCTGAAATGTGTTTCAGCTTAACTTGAGGGAGACTGTTGATGTTTCCTGGTAATTAATTTTATAAAGTGTCATGTCACTTAAGAAACAAAATAACAAAAACCCAATAAACCAAAAACTAAAACAAACTTTTTTTTTTATTATTTTCAGAATAGTGAGTCTGATGTGTGATTTTGTCAGGTACCTGTTAGACAGTGGTCACCCTGTAGTAGTAGTGGCCATAGTTCCTGTTGTTTAGTTTCCTGCATAAGTTCAGCTTGGTTGGTACAAAGTTGAGAGTTGAAAATACAAAGGGAGCAACTCAATGCTGAGAAGAATCATTCCATTATATTTAAAAAACAACAACAACAAAATAACACTGAGAAAAGTCTAAATTTCTACAGTTCTACAATCTAAAGTTCTACAGTTGTTGAAACCGTTCTGGCTGATAGGGGCAGTAACTTCTTCAACTCGGGTACCGCATCCATAGCCTTCCAGTTGCTTCCTCGGGTTGTACCTCTGTGGTGCTCATTTGATTGGTTAGAATTGGTCCAAGCGGTTCTTAGACATGGATGTTGTAGAAGCATCTTGCAAACTTTAAGCTGGGTGAAGATGAGTATTAAATCAGTATACAATAGTGGTAGAGAATGTAGACATACACAGTATTAGAATTAATTTAGTTTCTACAAGAAGTGTAACTTCATCGCAAAATCTCAGTGTAAGGGGGCACAAAGATGGCAAATTTTACAACAATCTAAAGTAAGTACAATGGAATTACTTAAAATAACAGTGATCATTTGTGGTGAAATGTTTAGTTTATACAAAACAAAGATTTTCCTCTTTGAGGACGACAGAAGTGTTCTTATTCCTCTCTCTTTTTTTAAACGCATTCTACTTCTTCACTGTAGTTTGCTTTGTTGAGTAGGGATTCAAAACTAGTTTCTCCATTCTGATTAAAATGCAACTCCAATAGGAGCTTATCTATGAGAAATATTTTGGAAGTGTTAGTATAAAGCACTGGCTGCCATTGCATTGTTAAACTGGTAGTTGTCCAGTCCAATAGATGAAAATCTTCAAAACGTTGATTTCCTTGAATGCTTTTCCAGCAGCTGAAGGTAAAAGCCAATCCAAAGTTTGAATTGGTACCACAGATCTGTTTGGGAAAGGAGAAGCCCAGATAAAAGTGCATTAAAATGTAATTGTAGCTGCCGTCATATACTATATAAGAGCAGGTAAGGACATGGAGAAGGAATCACTTACAGAAAGCAGGTAAAAAGTTTCCTGTCAGAGCTTTTTTGTTTCATTCAGTTGAGTGTGAGGAGGTAGGGTTGGTTTTCGTTTGTGGTTTTTTAGCTTGTTTGTTTGGGGTTTTTTGTGTGGTTGTTTTTTGTTTTCAAGGAAGGGACAGAATAATGGTACTTGTGTACCACTTAAGTTCAGAAATGCATCACAGTTTGTCTTCGTATGCCCTCACAGTTTGCAAGATGAGCATCTGATGTTCTCCGATTCAAGTGTAGCGGAGAGAAACAAAAAGGACAATTGCTTAATAAATTTGGAAGATGACTTGGTGTGACAGGCTGGTTCCACTAAATCAGATATCCTTCAATTTCCAAGTTATGCTTTTCTGTAACTTGAAAAAAAAGTGATGAATTTTGTAGACACTGAAGAAAATTACTAGGGAGGGGTTAAAGTATTTCTCTGGTCAAAAACCAAGCTGTCTCTTTTTTTTTTTTTAACTGCATGATCTTCTCTTTACAGAAAACCTTTCTTTTCTTCATAATAGATTTACATAGGTCTAATTAGCTGGGAGAGGTTTCTCATGTATCTAACCTTCAAATTTCTCAGTTTGCAAGTTCATCTGTGCCATCCATCCATCTACATGTCTTTATCCTTGAAGTGGAGCTGACATCTTCAGGGTTTGGTTCCTTTTCATGCCTACTACCATTTGTTTTATAAAGCCTTTGCATTTTAAAAGAGAGTTTGTGTTATATGTCTCTTCTTTCCTCCTTTTTTTCTTTATGCTGAAAGAAAGTAGGAAAAACTAAGCTGAAAAGTGTTTGTTGGGTTGTGAGCAAAGAAGCCGAAATACGGGTTATGTCTGGGGATAACCGAGGAGCTGAATGCAGCCTGCTGAGCTCTTAATACTCAGTCTCAATATGTGAACTTTTATTGATACAGGCTTCAAATGTGAGTTTTTAGCAGTGGAGTCCTTGATAGCCTGAACATGACATTTTACACATGGCTGCCACCATTTCTGTCTATCTTTCCCCAGATGAAAGTTTCTTTAATTAGATCATCTGTTGTGTGTCTACGATATTCTTTCCTCGTGCTTAATCTGACTTGGTTGTCTTCTCTCAGCTAAAATAGCTCTCCCCTGACTTATCTTTTGAGTTGAAATATCCTGAGATGAGAGAGAACTGTATTAGAATCCTGCACATAATCAGCCTGGATCCTGATGGTGGTTTATCCTCTGTTGGAAGGTGTTTGATACCGGGAAAGTCATCATTCTGTTGCTTTTAGTCATAAGCCCACAACTTAATCAGTGTTGGAAGATAATGGAGTCTATTTTATGTTAGACTTGGGATGGTAGGAAGTCCTAAATTCAAGCAATAAGCTGTACATGTATCATCTGGAATCTACAACTGCTTTGCTGTGCTGAGCTGTCTGCTTCCTAAGCTTCTCTGTCTTTTTTACAGCATGATTGTTCTCTGTACTCTTAGTAATTAACACTCATACCAATCAGTACTTGGGAGATGTCACTAGTTGGTGTCTTTCACTGTGATACAGGATCTGTCTGTCCTTCTTCTGTGTAGACCAGAAGTTTTATGTATTTTTATTTATATATATATATATATATGTATATCTCCAAACCCTCAAGAAGGTTGATCAGTTTAGGTTAGGCTTTATTCTGACTATGGGCACAATGCTCGATCATTAGACTAGGAGTATAGGCAGAACAGGTTTTCATCAGCATGTCCAAGATACTTTGTACTTAATGGGTTGAGTCCAAGCCTTGTCCATCAGAAAACATTTCACATTTCCAGGGTGTCCATTTCTGGAAGAGTTCTCTACTCATTATATTCTTAGGAGAGTTCATTAATGAAGAGTTGCAATTGAAATAGAGGGAGAGCATGAAAGGAAGCTTTACTATTGGTACTATTAATAGTAGGGGCAGGAGTTAAAAGCTGTGGCTGTTTTCTTTCCCTTTTTCTTCAGAGTAGATATATGGACTGACAGGATAAAGGAATGATTATTCCATGAAGATGCTCATTTTAAGTGATTGTTATTCTATTCTAGAGGCTTACTGGTTACTTGGAGAGTTAAATACCAGGCAGACATTTTAATTCATTTCCCATTCTGTTTGATTACACTGGGAATGTGCAAGTTTTTAGGCTAAAGTTAAACTAACCATCTTCCTCAGCTGTCTGAAATCCCTGATCGGAAGCTAATTAATTGGTGATCACTCAGTGATACTATGAATAAATAAAAAAGACTTGTGTTTCAAGACTACGTAAGTGTGTAAATTCCGTTGTTGAACCAAAGGTAGTTCTTTTCATGTGCTTATCTTTAGCTGTGTCACTGTATTCGTCCCCTTGTCCTTCCTTTAAATAAGAGCTCAATCATGTCTTTAAGCGAGATAAAACTTAGTTTTTCAGAATCTTACTTAATGCAACTTAAATAGAAGAACCAGAGTAACTCATCTTTTCCTACTGAAGTCAAGGTAGCTTTGTTTGTAAATGTCGTTTATAATCTCGCAAGTTTCTTGCTTAAACAGACAGAATTATTGTGTAAATATTGTGTATTTCATGATTTTGTTCTACATTTACATCTTAATTCTGGAAAACTAAAACCACAATTCTGTTATAATTTGGTAATTCTTTGAAAATGGTGAAGGAGAATCCGAAATGGTGCTTAGGTAATAGAACAAACTGAATGAAAAAGTGAAACCATTACATTTAAAACATCAAACATTGCTTTAATTACATAAAGGACAGAAGTGATAAATGCTGCACAGAGCATGGAGTATAAGCAAGAATAACTTAATTGATTTGCGCTTTAACTAAACTGTAATGACATGATCAAAATATCAAAAATCTGCAAAAGTGCTGGGGATGTGAACAAGTGATGAGGAGAGCCGTGGAAGTAATTTTTCTCTCTTTTTTCTTCTCTTCTATAGGATGCTTTAACACTTTAAGACAAACATTTCATCGGAAGCACTAATGGATGTTGGCATGCCGTGGATAAGGTGGTGACCGCTGGATGTCATTTGTTTCTGTTCACTGCAGAGAGCCAAAATTGACTCCATTTGGAGTTGAGAGCAAAAGCAGTACAGACCTATCAAGATGACTGATCCTATGATGGATTTTTTTGATGATGCCAATCTTTTTAGTGAGACATTAGAAGGTTTGTCAGATGATGCCTTTGTTCAACCTGGACCTGTTTCACTTGTTGATGAATTGAATTTGGGTGCAGAATTTGAACCTTTGCACATAGACTCATTGAACCATGTGCAAGATGCTCAAAATCAACAGAAGATGAGTGAGTTTGATCAGCTGAGTCAGTACGATTCACTGAAACTTCACTCAGTAAATCAGTCCTTTAACAGCTCCGCTGACAATGTCTTATCGCCGCACTCTCAGTTCAGTTGTTCACCAATTCATCCGCAAAACCAGTCCAATGGGATGTTTCCAGACGTGGCCGATGGGAGCCCTATGTGGGGTCATCAAACTGCCACGACCGTTTCCAATCAAAATGGGTCCCCCTTTCACCAAGGACATTCTCAGTCTATGCAGCAAAACAAAAGCTTTGTAGCACACCATGACTTTGCCTTATTTCAGGCTAACGAACCGCAGCATCAGTGTGCCTCGCTACGGCCGCCACAGAGCAGGAGCGGCGCGGCGCAGGATGCTCTGAGTCAGCCGAAAGACTTCATGGAAGTGAACGTGTCCACGTCTCACAGAGTCAGTGTTAACCACCCGCCTGCGGTTTCTAATCCATCCACTTCACAGCAGCCTCTGTCCGTTCAGCAGTTTTCTCAAGCTGCGAGTGCTTCGATACATTTCTGTGGGAATCAAGAAGGAAATTTTGATGGACAGTCCCCAACTATTACTCCGTGTTCTGTCAATAATAGCCAACAATTTTCATCTCCCTATTCTTACTCTAACAACCACATTTCTCCAACCAGCCTTCTTCAGCCTACAACAGCTCTTTCTACCAGCCAGCAGACACACTCGATCTCCGACTTCACTGGAAGCGATGCCTTTACATCTCAAACAGGGACCAAGCAAGAAACGACGGAGCACATGTTGAATCCTAGTACGCCGCTGAATTCAAATAGTTTTCAAATGTTGCATTCTGCGCATCCTCAGGGCAACTTTAGTAGTTCAAAACTCTCTCCTGTGAATATTAGTTTCCCAGCTTCTGCTGGTTCTGCTTCTCAGATAAGCCATTTCACTGATCCTATAGAAAGCAACGGTTTTACGTCTTTAGATGACAACTTACTTCATCAAGTCGAGACTCACAGTGAACCATTTACGGGACTTGACCCAGACGACCTCCTCCAGGAGGACCTTCTGCCGCAGTTCGACGATTCTGCGTTTGTTCAGGATAGCACAAGCCATGTTTTGGAGCATGACCTGGACCACCACATCACCCCACAGCCAGTAACACCCTCACCTGACCTCGTTCGGGCACAACCTCCAAGCCAGATCCATCCTTGGCACTCTTCGGTTTCTCATCAGCATCTGCAGGACCGGGGTCGTGTCACCTTGCAGGGACAGGTATGGAGGGATTCGGGGGTGGGAGGTGAGCTTTCGGAATTCGTTGAGCTGGTCAAATGATTAATATGGACTGGAGCTTGTGCTAAATTATGGTAGCTGACGTCTCTGAGCTTTTATTTGACCTGAAAGAAGTCTAAGTAACAGCTAGTTTAGGCAAAAGAAACCCACCCTGTTGATGCAGACCTTGCTTTCTCCTGTTGTTTTCTTACCATTACAGAAAAACAGATTTATATGAACTGCAGTGTTTATGCTGAGAATATGGTGCCGGTCCTTCTGATGCTTATGTTTCTTAAGTAGAGCAGAGAAGCACAGTTTTATGGTGCGAATATAATGGCTTATTGTCTTTTGAAGTACTTAGAGTGAGATATTTGTAGGAGCTTTAATAAGGTTTGTGTGACTGATTTCCTGCGAAAATTGCGCTGGTTGTGTTGCACCTTGATCCTTTCCTTGGTGTTTTTTGTTGTTTTTGGTGTGATTAGTAATAATAGAAAACATAAAAGGCTGTGCCTATGTTTGATTTTGTTACTTTTGGCAAAACCAAAAAGCTCCACAGTTGTTTTACTGTAACGTGCACATCTACTTCAAGTATGAAAGCCCTCCACACAGAGGACAAGTGACATAAATATGATATCATAGTTTTTTTAATGATATACAAGAGAAACAAACTTTGCAGGCGGCGTTTTTGAGATTATCTGAGAGAAATTACAATGGTGTGAGCATTGAAGAGTTGAGAAAGAAAATCCTTTAGCCTTGCAAGTGGTTTCTCATAACATAGTGAATTTCCAGATGGTTTTAATTGAGATATTAAGTCCATTTTTTTGATGGTGATCTTTATCTCCATTTGTGTCGTCATCTTCTCTTTTATAGGAAGCATGTAAGTGTCAATAAATTCAACTACAGACTGGTGTTTCTGGATTGCTTTGGTCTCATCAAAGTAGCTAAGCTTTTCAAAAACAAATAGGACAAGTAAAGTTAGAAACCTCAGCATATGTGAGATTCTCGCACATTTTTCAGCTCAAAAAAATCCTAAATCAAAAGAATATACATCTTAAATAGAGAAGACACTTAATAACCAAAGGCACAAATAATTATTCTTTCCGCTTTTAAAATGTATCAATCTTTAAAGCTATTGCTGTGGTTTTGGAGACCGATTTGGTGGCTTTCCTTGTTAATGCTCGAAGAGTGGTATCAGTGACAGCGTTACCTGTAAGTTTGCACCTTAACATGATCACAGTTTGGCTCTGCCCGGGAGCTTTCAGCCCCAATTAGGTTTGGCAGGGATGGCTGAAACTTCTTCCATTATATGCCAAAACAATATCTAATTTGGCAGCGGGAGCTGTAGCTTCCGTGTGGTAAGTGCACATATTCAGCTGCCATCACTGGTTATCTGGGGTTTCCAAAATTGTGGGACCGTCTGTTGAAATCCACGTACATGTGAACAGTGAAAGTAGGAATTTTTATTTTAAACTCCTGTTTTAAATTCTAGTTGGAATTTGACTTGTATTTGGGAATATGTTTCCTAATTTTCAATCTGTGCCTTTGAAAATAGAGGCAATTCTGACATCAAATATGTACATGCCGGCAGCTTTAAAAAGGCTGTAATGACTGTATTACTTCTTTATATTCTTGTCCCCTATATTTTCTCTACCTGAGAATATAGAATGGTGTCTTATTGAAAAAAGAAAATGCTAGGAAGGAAAAGAAAGGAACTTCACTACTGACTCTTGGTTCTGCTTGGTTTGCAGGACACAGGCCTGCGGGTGAGCCAATCTAACACTTTTTTCCCCCTCTAATTTTGTCGTTAGTGTAGTGATAAGGGTTTAACACATTTCATCTTCAGTCTTGGTTCACCAGGCTGCTTCTCCCTTACAACTTCTGCTTGTCTTTATGGAGTGTATAATTTCCAATTGCTACTAGTGAATTTTTTTGTGTAGAATTGCGGTGTGATGTTGGCAGAGCACCTATAGAGCTGTGCGGTTGAGACTGGCTCGATTAATGGGATGATATCAGGAGATGTGTTCTCTTGGTTTTGGCAAACATTCTCATTTTTAGGTCGGGGAGGGGGAGCAGAGGGGTCAGTTTGAGTTGTGAAGAGCACATGGGATACAAGGCAGCGGGCAAAAAGTCAAAACCTTCTTGCTGTTGTGACTTTTCCATTGTATACACCACACCTTTGTAAGACTTACTTCAATCCTGATGACATCAGTTGTAGCGCTTTGGTTTGTGACCAGGAATAGAGGGGAAGCTCTGAGGCTTATGGAGGGTGTTTAAGGTTTTGGGGGCTTGGGTTTGATTTTTATAGTGGTGTGAAAACAGAGCAATGTTACAATATTAAAACTTTACCTTTTTCCCCCGAAACTTCGAAATGAAGCAGACAGAAAACAGATAGTTATGAAACTGCATGGTTTGATTTTTATTATTTCAGGGTGCGCAATAAATTGCATAAATTGGATTCTGACCGTAAGTTTATCTAATCAGCCGGCAGTTGAATGTTTCCTTCAGCAGCCGGTTGCGAAGTGGTAGCTGTGAAACTGTTTGAGGAACCTATTGATAGGGAGTGACAGAGCAGCCGACGGAGAAGCCTCTTTACATTGCGGTGTGTGGAATACCAGCAGCAACAGCAAAGGATGGCAGAGCGTTTCCGATCTGTCTGCTGTGCGATCACAATTCCAAGAGGGTGTTTAGTTCTAATTCTCACTCTTACTCTTTGATCCCTTTGTGGAATTTCAAGTTCAAGGTGAGTTTGTTCAGCCTGAGCCTTTTTCAAAGGTGCGTGGTTTAACTAGGGAGGAAAAGGGGGGTGAGGGCCGGGGAGGGAATGTGAATATGGGTCTGACAAAGTGGGTGTCTTTAGGCCAGGAGTGAAATGGGAAGGGATTTTGCTTTTATTTTTTTTACTTGTGTATGTAATAGTTAAGGTGAAATGTTTATTGTTTAGCACAACGATGTTTCACGCTGGCTTTTGTGCATGTTGAGGAAACAATTACATAGGGCTTAAATTATTTTGATGAGTTTTAGTTTGATAATGACTGAGATGATTTCAGAAAGGAAACCTTTATTTAATGAAATAGTTAATAAAGTGTAGCTATTGGAATGGACTCAACATTAGACAACCAAAGATCTTTAACTACACTTATGCTCAAGTTATTTCAAATTAAGAACATTGAATACTTGCTTCATTATTTGAAAGCAAGCATGCTTATCACATTTTTACTTGTACAGATATTTTTTGAGAGAAATTAATTTAAAAATTAATACAATCTGTTCAGTATAATAATACTGCAGAACTAAAAACAATCTAGAATGTCTTATGCTGCTGTTATACTTTCCATGCCTGCTGTAATTAGATTATAATTGTAAATAAATTGTTCCTTTTAATTTCACATCATGCATTTTTCATAAGATTTGGAGAACAGAAAGTAAACTGAAGTTTCATGGAGTCACAGTTTGACTAATAAAACACTTCTGATCTTTTGAACTTCACTTAAAACTGTTTCGAGCTTGCTAAGGATACGTAATCTATTTGCTTTTAATAAAGTCGAAAAAAGGCGACAAAAATGCAGGCTTTTGACGTTCGGTTCTGCATGTTTAGAAGAAAAAGGAAGTTGGAAAGATAATCTCAAGTATAAACTGTTTAAAACCGTCTCACTGTGCCGTTTTAATATCTTTTGGCTACATACCTGAAAGCAGAGTAATTGAGATTAAACTGGAAAATAGCTTTCCATTAATAAGTACTATTGGACAAGGTGGTAGTCTTAGTTCTTAAATCAGATGAATGGGTTTTTTACCCTTTTGTGACTGAAAGTTTGACACATAACTTGATAATTCAGTATATTCATGGGTTACAGTATCTTGCATCTGACTCTTGTAAAAACTGACTTGAAACATGCAACTGCTTTTATGCTTGCACTTGTTTTAGAGCAACAGCTGACACTGGATTTTCAGAGAGTTGTCTTGCCCTTGTTGGAAGTTAAGCAGAGAAGTCTGACCATTGTAGGTGACTGCTTGGTCAATGTCGTACCTGGGACATCTCTACGTGTCAGGATGGCACAGCCTCTTAGATGATTATTATACTCATGAGCTTCTTACTCTGCCATTGGTTGCTGTTCTACTTGTATAGGAAATCTTGCACTTTTGGGGAAGAAATACATAGTAAGCAGTGATGCTTTTGTGGCTAATATGGGAGGTACAACAAGCCAATGATGTAGGCAATTAAGGGAGATGTATACAAGTCAAGGATGAACTATTTGTCAGAGCATATTTCTTACATTCTATGTAGTTTAATTTTAAGTGAGCTTGTAATGAGAAATATTTTAAAGTGATGAACTGATCACACTACATGTAAATTCTTTGTAGGGGAGACTGGCTATTTTGCATAGTATGTCTATAGGTTATGGCTCCGAAGTCCTGTTACAATATCAGACTGTAGAATTATGAAGCTGCTCTATATTTTGCTTGTGAAACAGCAGATGACGGTTTTCAGTGGGACAGGGCATAATAAAATACATCTATCAAAATTTATCATGCTTCACGTCATCTGAAAACTGAAATCGAAACATCTGTTTCAGTAAGTGTTTGTGTTGGGGTGAGTGCATTAAAAATCATATCTTGTGATGATGAAATGTAAAAAAACCATACCCTACACCCCCAGAAAGCCAATCTCCAAACCGAAAGAATCTTAAAACCTTATTCTTTTTCCTCAAACATTTAATAATGCCGGTATAGTTCCCACTATGCGTATTTGCTACATTTATAGTGCTCTTCTTCCTTGAATTACAGTTAATTTTGGGGGTGACATCATCATATGAACCAAAGTAAATCTCTGCCTGAACTTTCCTTTTAAACACTTGTGGGAGTTGTATGCTCTGCATTTAATTCTCTGTGCTTGAAGAGCAATTTTCACTCTGCTTGTTAGGAGCTCAATGAATTCGCTCCCCAGTTGTCGTCTCCCAGCACCTAATGGGTTTATCGTGCATGTACAAGTTGTGAAAGTCATCCCTCTGCTGACCTTCTTTGTACCATCTTTTGCAGCTTTTTTTGCTTTATTATTTTCAGGAAGGCACAAATAGCAGGAACGGGAGTGGTGAAGCTGTGTCAAAAGCAGAGTTAATGAGAGGAGCGGGACAAGGGCTCTGAGCTTGAGGAGCACAATTCCTGCAATGAACTAAGTCTTTTAAACTATAGCTGGACATTGTATCTTTTCCTTACCAATCTGTGGCTTTTTGCCAGTGTTGTATTCATCACTGAAGATAGAGATATTTTGATATCTTTATTTATTATTCTTGAATGTATAAACATTTCCCTTTGTATGTATTTTATCTAAGTTTTATATAAACATATAATACATTTTATTTCTTTTTAAAATGACTAATTGGCTGTGTTGGGGAAGGGAAGTACATGTTTGTGAGATTACTCTGTAACACATTTACTGATCAATATTTATTATAACTTTCAATTTATCCGTTTTTCGTCTCCCTTGGTTTTCCTTTCAAAATACGACTGTATAGTAAGGGAAAGACCAAAACTGCTGGACTTCTAAGAACAGAGAAAATGCACCAGAGTATCTGCTTTATTGTTTTAAGGGTTTGTTAGTAATTAGCATCTCTGGGTAGAGCTAAATTGTTTCATCATTCTTCTTGCTTTGAATCTTTCTTACTATCACTGATGCTTTTCTTAAGTCTCTCTCAACCTTCATCACCTGTCAAATAATGAGGCCGTCCCATTCTTTGTATATGTGTCCTTTTGAAAACAAAGTACTTGCTGTTGTAATGATTGTTATAATTTAAGAATAGAGTTTTTCCTGAGATAATTGCACACTCATTAAATGACTGCAATAACTGTCTTTAAAATGTGCCAAAAATGAAGCATTTTTCTAAAAAGTAGTTAACAGATGGCAAGCATGGGAAGGAAGCTTTTGGCTGGGTCAGCTTACAGGAGTAAACCTGGAGATAGCAAGGCGAGACTAGTTGACAAAAATAAGTAAAATAGATATTATTTTTTAATAATGTTGCAGAAGAAGTGTGATTGAATAATCTAAATAATTATTTGCAAGCAGATGTCTTGTTAACCCTGAACAACCAGAAGGTAATTCAGTAGTGTGAGAGTATTGATGTAATTGTGCACGTGCGGTGTTGGGAAGTGGAACTGAATTATAGAGAAAACAGAAGACAAACCCCATCTGAAATTGTTTTGTAAAGACAGCAACAGGTACTGTAGTTCTTCTGCATGGGAAGAAATGTAAAAACAGTGGTGGGGAGGGAGGGAGGAGAAGCTTCACTTTCTGCAGTAAAGGCAAAATAATTGTACGTGGAGCTGCAGCTAAAATCTAAAATCTGAATTTCTGAGTGCCTTCAGACCTACCATTGCCTCTAAAACTTCCAGAACAGCGCTGCATCTTGAGACATTTTGTGGAAAATTAACACTTTAGAAAGTGTCAGTGAGCTGTTACTGACAGAGAGGTAGAACTTGTAGATTTGTTAACCAGTAGCGTGGTTTTGGAACCAAAGATTCTGAAGTACAATTGGAATGGATGTTGCTTTTGTCCAAATGTCTCTGTGCTTTATGAACTCAGGTTTTACAATTTACTTTTGCTGTTACTTTAATTTTCAATATATAGAGAGATCAGAATAATTTCCTGCACTTTGTCCACCCAACAGCCGTCTACGTGTGGAGAGGTTTGGGTGGTTTTTTGTTCATTATCAGGTTAAGAAGTTTGCACAAGCTGCTGGTTATGTGGATTTCCAGGACAGCGTCTGTCTTCAGGTGTTGAGTGAATTCAATTTGGGGACTCTTAAGTGAATGGATTTCTGGGATTATGAGACTCAGAATTCTTATGTTGACTTGAATAAGTTTGATCAATGTATCTAAGAATGTAGCTCTAGGCTAGAAGCAGCTGGCACATCTTAGATTTTTGAAAGCTGTGTTATTTGTAGTAGAGATTGATTTTTCTCTCATAAATGTGGCAGATTTTCTTTTGTGTGGATTATTTGGCCTGTGTTGGCACTTAATGGGGTTTTTTGCTCCCTTGATGTCTCCCTGTGAAGCCCAGCATTTTAATTTATATCTTAGGAAATTGTTCCCATCTTTTACGTACTGCCTTTCCAGGAGTTAGTCCGTATTTGAAAGTAATTTCAATGTTAGAGATGTATCATATATGTGCACATAATGCTATTCAGTAGCATATTGAATTGCAAACCAGAACTGGTTTCATAGATTGATAGGAAGGCCTCTTGTAAGAGATGATTTGTGACTTCACAATTTAGCTTATATGTTGGAAAGAAAAGGGAAGTTTACCTTAGTGTTAAAGAAAACATCACAAATATTTTGGTTCTGAGCATTTTGCTTGTTGTAATTTGAAACACTGTTTCAGAAAGAGAGTTCTGACTGACATGTTTTTAAAATAATCTTAAGAGTAATCTTAAAAACAGTTGTTTTACCGTACTGTCTCCTTTGCTGAGTACCACTCATATAGAAGGAGATTTTCTTAACAGTATTTTAAGCAAACTTCCTAGATAAACACAGCTATTGTGGTTTTAGTGACTTGCACCATGCTATGGCTCACAGTGCCTGGGTTTGTACTGCAGAAGGGTAAGAAACAGTGCTGGAAGCTGCAGTACATTTGGGTTGGTTTTCTTCTCTCCAAAAGGTTTGTAGCAGCCACTCCTGAGGCCCAGGAACAGCTCAGCTCCACGTGGAAATGTTGCTGTAGCAGGAACTTTGGTTCTTCAAAGCAGTGACCAGCTGTTCCACACACGGTTGTCACAGGGAAGACAGGTGGATTAATTTAAGGAACATATGAGTGACAAAATCAGATGTGTGTTACTGTCTTTGAGTTTGGTAAGAACAGCTTTTTCAAAGATCAGGTGAATTTATGTTGCTGTGTCTGTCATAGCTTCTGTTTATATCACTGTGTGGAGATACCTTGAGATGCAATGAGGTGGTAGAACATGATGGCACCTGGTCAACTCCAGGTGCTACACAAGAGACATGTTTTATGGTGCCAGCCCGGTGTGCTTTTTGGCTGGAAAAACAGTGGATTGTCAATGTGTAGAGGCTCGGACTGATTTCAGGAGATGTTCAGACACGGAGACCCGGCCATGGTTGCTGGGGGCAGAAGGTGCTGGTGCTCCCCGCAGTGCTCACGCCATCCCATTCCGCTCCCTGCCCAAAGGCAGGTTCTGCTGACTTTATCGCTGTTAAACACATTAAGAGTTTCCCCTGTTTTGACCTTCACGCTGGGTCTAGTCCTGCTGCTTTTACTAACAGCCAGACTCAGCTGAGATAAAAAATTATTGCTGTGCTGATGTTGCTGGAGACCGGTCTTGCAACTTGTAATGTTTGACCCCTACCAAAAGTTCATGCTCCCTGCTGGTTTGTAGCGATGGTTATCTCTGCAAAGCTCTTGGTGCTGTGTTCTTTCTCTAGAAATTTTTAGGAGACTTCTGGGGAAAAACAGTTTGGGTGTTTTTTTTGCTTCTGCTTTTTTTCTTTGCCTGAAATTAAACCCTGTTGCTCCCCAGTAGCATCCTCTGACCTGTGACCATTTTCAAGCCATCCCCTCTTTTTGATGAATTCCTTTTCTGTAGGCATCTAGTTTTCCTCCTCAACCGGGGGGGAAGGTTTTTGTTCAGGAATATTTAATTGAGAAAACCAGATTCAACAGGAGTGGTTTCATTAGGCTTGCCAGAATGCTCAAGTGCTCTTTTATATTGGAGATTCTGGCACAGCGAGCTGTTAAAGTAGTTCATGGAAGGTGACACGAAAATATTGAAGTTGGTTTGAATTGAAGTGGAAGAAGTATGCCCCCCTTTAATTTAAATGGAAATATGCTGCACAGTCTGTACTGGTTTAAATATTAGTGACTCCCTGGCTGTTGATGTTAAAATATATTTATTTTGCCAATTTCTGTCCCTGTTGTTTAATGCATGTTAAGAGCTGATATTTTTTTTTTGTCTTGCTGAAATTACAAACATTGAAAACACATTTCTGTTGCTCTGTTAGGTAAAGAGGAATACTACCAAAAAGAGCCACATTTAGAGACTGAGGAAACTTTTAAACTTAACTGCTTCTAGTGAATAAAATTATTGTAAATAGAGATCTTGCATGCTAGCCTGAATGTGCAATCTGTTATGATTTAAAGATAGTTCATGATCAGTATTTCCCTATTAATATAGAATCAAATAATGTTCTTTTTTTCATGTCCCTTTCGCCATACTTCATTTTTCTGTCATGAATGAGCAGTGAAAATGCATAGGTTTTTAAAAACTAAGAAATTCAGAAGGAGGTTGCCAATATTATCACAGAATCACTCCCAGACCCTGCCAAGGCAATGGTCAGTGCCGCACGTTGTTCTGGGAGCCTTCGTGCTCTGAGTAACCTCCTTCACCTCCTTGGGAATTTTATTTTACTGTTGCACTGATGTAGTACAGAATTAGAGTGGAATTTGGTAAATGACACTGTTAGAGCACGTTGTGGAAGAGGCTTTGTGTTCTGTCGGGTCTGAGGCCTGCCCGGCCTGGCCTGTCGGGAACTGCTCAGCTGAGGTGTGGAGACAAACGCCAAACGCCGGGCAGGTTCCTGCGAGTCCTCCCAGTTGTTGCCCACTTGCCCCTGGCACATCAGGAGGTTAAGTGACTCCTTTAAGGAGCAGAAGAGTACAAAGATATAGACTGTGGACGCGTCTGCAGTTCACAGCCCTTCAAAACTGTGATGACTTGTGACTCCGGGACAGAAAAACAAGTGAAGAGGTTTTGAGGGCGAGCGTAAGGAAACAGCGGCAGCAGTAAACTTCATAAGGATGAAAAGGGATTTGATTTTAATTATAAAATGGTTTTCTTACAAGACCGCTCCCATGAGAGGTGTAGAAGGAACACTTAAACTGAAATTAAGTTCTGACAAGAACCAGGTACCGCACAGGTCCCGGGCTGATTCTCAGTGTCACGTTGACTCGGAGCTTGGCGTTTGGGTTAACAAAAGCTCCTTGCGTGCTGTTCTTTCTGGAGGTGATTTGGGTGGGTTTTTGCCTCCTAGTCTTCCTCTCTGGTTGGTTATGAAACCATGAGAAAACTAAACTATTGATGGCTCACAAAAGTGTGGCCACCAATCAGGACATGGGTGGGCAGGCAGCAGCTTGGGAAAATGGAAACAGGAAAGGTCTTTTCTCAGTTTATTTTTGAGTCTTTTTGTGAGCTTGTGTTCTGCACACTTTTGCAGCCAATTCTTTTTTTTATTTACATTGAAATCAGCATTTAAAAATATTTTTTTAATCTCATTTAAATAATAATTTCTGTCCAAAGGTAAACAAAATTGCTTGATTTAAGACTACTTGAACAGAAAACAGCAGCTAAAACCTGAATACTTTTAAAGCAAAGACTTTAAGTCTGATTAGTGCCTATGTCATTTAAATTCTTGTGTGTGTAGCAAAGAGGTTGGATTCAGAGGTGATCTCAACACGTTCAACTTCATCCCCTCTAGTTTGCATGGCATGCATAGGTTACTCAAATGTTCTTTTTGCCTTACAAATAAATAAAGTCAAAATTTCAGCTGCTATTTACAGTTTAAAGCTGTAGCAGCTTCTAAAATTAAACCTGTGTTTGGAATCTTCTGTCTGTATCTACCATGTTGAAAAGTTTGTCTTGCGTCTTGATATTTCCCAGTGAACTCAAAGCTGAGTCCACAGTGGCAGGTGGAAAACCTGCAGGCTTCTTATGCCAGTTTTTAGGTTTTCCTGAGTGTGAAAGACTGTCTAGTAAAGCAGAAAAAATGTGGCTTTTAAAATTTTAATTAGAGTTTGTGCACCTCTTTCTATCCCTTTCCAATTTTTAACATGAGGTAATTTTATACCTGCAAATGACAGTTACGGTGTGTTTTCAACTGCATAAAGCTGTAGCGGGCAAATGTAATTGCGTCTTTAGTTTTCAAAGCGTGTGGTGCAGTTTGCATTTATTTTGATATGGGGGTTGTTGGCACAGATATTATTGCTTTGTGATCTGGATGACAGCACTTAGATGCTTTGGGCCAGCGTTCCCATTCCATTGTATGCCCAAACTGGGTATGATGCGCTCCTAAGTGGTGTGGACTTGGATTATCTGAGTCTGAATCTGCTTGATACAGCTTCACTTGGTCGTATTTGTGTACTGAGCTGAAGTTAGCGACACAGTTCATGCGGATTAGTGTAAATTCATTTGAGCTGCTATAAAAAAGATATATTTTAAGAAAACAGCAATAACAGTTGTGGTGAAAAATTCAGTAAATTCTGTGTGCAACATTTCTTTCTTTTGCCTCTTTTTGTGGATGAAGTAGATTTCATTTGAGGTATTCTTCACCTTTTTGTTACGGATTTGAATTTATAATTCTTAGCACTGTGATTACAGAATTCCAACGTTCTGTATTTCCAAGCAAACACAAGCTTGGATTTTATTTGGCCTCTTGTTTGGCTTTTTAATGATGTTTTCGGTTTTAGCAATTGCTCATGTTTAACTTCCTTTGTGACTCACAAGGCCTCTAAGTCAGCTGCTGTTTCATTAGAGACCTTGTTCCTTTCCAGGCAGTTTCTGAAATAATCTTTCCCATTAGAAATGAACTTCCTTTGTCTCACTAAAAAACATGATGTTTCTGTTGTTTTCCTTTGACCACTGTATTGCAGGATTTGTTTCTGCATGTAAACCTGAGCATCTGAATTGTTATACTGTCAGACCACCAGACTTCTGACTGGCCTGCTTTTAGGACAGGAGCTTTAGAGTATCAAAAGAATAGAAAAGTATAGAGTAAGGAGTTGTTTCTGAAATGGAGGGTTAGAATGATTCTTTGTTTTTATTATGCATAGAGAATTGAAACAGGCCTGAATAATCAGAATGGAAGTACAATAAGTGGAGTCTTTTCAGGATAGATTATCCAAAATATTACAGTTCCTATATTAAAGTTTTGGGAAGAGTGATAAACCCTGCATTTCAGGAATACGTAGTTTCCCCAAAACTTCAAAGTGAATACATTTTAATTTATACACTGAAAAGTTCCTTTTCAATCATAATTTAACACTAGAGAAGGATATTATGCATAGACAAGTTAATACTTCAATAGAGAAACAACAGTTTAAGTAGGGTCATAAATGCACAAGTATACTCCACAGCATCTGCCTTTTTGAAAGTATTTATTCAGCCATTTTTTAATCTATATTATGTACGAATTTGCCATGGTAGGCCTGTCAGTAGGTACACAATTAAGATGCTCAGATGCATGGGGAGGAAGGAAGAAAATAGAAGTTAGAAGGCAGTGTTAGATACTATGAAGCATGATTTTAAAACAAGAATAACAAAAGAGGAGATGTAAAAGACTGATTGTTTGCCCATTTAGTCAAAATATCTTTTGAACCAGAAGGTTTTAAAGCAGGTGAGTGTATTTGGGGATGGAGAAGAGGAGGTGAGGAGTACGAAGGCCCCTTTAGATTTGCTTTAGCAGAAGTTTTATTCCAGTTTTCTTTTGTCAGATGAGAATCTACATGTAAGCAGGGAGAAGAGAAAGAATTAGCAGATCATGTGGTGTCGAAGGGTTGGATTTTGTAGCTTGTGGTTACTGGAATTGTAATGTCTTAAGTGGATTCGCCAAGGCGCAAGGACTGAGCTCGTGTTTCATTTCACTGGATAAGACACCTCTTCTCTACCTGTCTGTCTACTTTTGAGATTTCTGTTCTTCTCATTTGCCTAAATTTGATCAGTGGTTTATAAATTAGTAGGCTCTTGGTATCATAAATGCACAAACTTGCATGGCATGCTTGTATAACCTCATTTGGGTTGGTTTGTTTTCTTTTCAAAATAAACAGGATAAAAATTGAACAGTTGTCACTTGTAGTTGAATGTGTGTGTATAACTGTAACCTGAGAGCTGAAAAACAACCTAGCTAAATCTTTCTTCTAAGTCTTTAGTCAAAGAATGTGTGATTATCAAAGACTGGCTTTGTAATAAGGGCCAGAAGTCTCCCGTGCTCTGTGAGGGACAACTGTTCTGTCACCTTGGGGCAGGTGGGCAGTCTAGTGTATCTTGCTGTTTTGTTTTAGATCAAGCAACTTGTGACAGAGACCAGTCAGGCGAAGGTATTGATGATGTGTTTCCTTGGGACAGCCAGTGAGTTTGATGAAACTGCAGTGAACAAAGGTAGCTGCGTGTTGTTAGGGAGGTTAATCCACAGCGCAATAACTGCACAAGGGTGTCTGATGTGTCCGGGGATGGAGCACCCAATGGGGTGGAAATGGGCTGCCACTTTGCCATTTTCAATTTCAAAATGTGGGGCGTTTGCTAGACTGACAGGGGCTTTAGGTGGCATAGGGATGGTTTAGATTGTGGAGCACTGAAGGAAAAGGCCCCTGGTGTCTGCCCAACTCTTTTTGCTAGTTTTCCCTTCAGAGCTCTGTACTGCAGAAGAGCAGTGGTAGGGGTCACAACATTGGCATTTGCCATCTTTACTCGTATCGCTGCTACCTCTGCTTTGCAAAACATCGGCAGATAGTAGCAGGAGGACTAGAAAATCTTGCCTACAATAAGTTTATACTGGGTACATGTTGCTGTGTGTTATATTTTCAAGATACCTGATGTCTGCAAACTGGAAAGGTGGAATACTGAATCTTTCTCTTCTAAAATAATTAATGTGTGTGTGTGAATTTTCTTGGTGATGCTTGTTCTTGCAGTTTTATAATAAATATTTGTATATTGTTTCTCTTTTTACCAAAGCCTTAAAAAATAATCCCAGGAAAATGTCTGAAATTATGATTTACCTTGAGGAGGGGGAGAAGAAAACCTAAATTACTCCAGAGGAATGTCATTTAGGGATTTCCTGTTGTTCTCTTCTACTTTGTGAAGTGGTTTTGTTTTCAATCTTCAAGTTAGGATATAAAGTATCTTATTATTGTATTCTTTTAAGGGAAAAGATGAGTTTAATAGGAGTTTTCTTCCTGTTTGAAATGAGAGGCATCCAAAAAAAGACGTTTCAGTAGTTTGGTCTAAAGAAAAGCTTAGGTCTTTAAGTACAGTAAAAGTTATTTTTAGCATCCCTCACTGCACTTTATATTTACATTTAATATCTGTTCAGGGAGTCCCCTTACATTGGATTTAAAATATAATGCAAAAATAAACGGAATTTAATCTTGTGAGAGAATGCAAGGTTTCCTACAGGAAAGAACAAACGTACAGCTTATTCTGGTTTTCTCCAGTATCATTACTCCACAGGTTCTTGAAGCAGCACTTACTGGTGTGAGAAATCACTGTAACTGACATCTGTTTGATGACAAAAGGCTAGAAATTAGTGCCGTTTCAGTTAATGTGATATTTTTCTGGATTCTAAAAGGTCATTTAAAAAAAGCGTTGGGGAGAACTGTTCTCTTCTGCTGCTTTGCAGGATTCCACTCCCCACTGTTAGAGCAGCCAGCTGGTGTTACCTGTTAAATACAGGTTTTCTTATTGTAAAAACAAGAGTGTGTTCCAGCAGAAGCTGACTTACTTATCCCTTCTAAGAATGTCTTTGATGATATGAGATCTCAGTGGACCAATGTATTCGCAGGGCTTCATCTGGAGGTTTTGAACCCTAATGACTAGTCTTTTTAAATCAAAAAGATGTGTGTTATTTTCTTGCCTCCAAGTCTTCGGTGAAGTATCGTACAGATTTATTTCCAGCTGCTTGCACAGGACTTGTTTCAAACTGTGAACTGAAACCTGACTTTCCTTTTATAGAGTGTTGAGTTAGGTCAGCGCTTTTTTTAAGGAGCCAAATAATACTGAAAATTGCAAGGTGAGATTGGTCAAGAGTGCAAGGAAGAGAGTAGTGGAGCTTTTTTGTTCAAACATTTTGACCCTTAGGATGGGTATTAAAGGCTTTAGAAAATCTGCAGAGGTATGGCATGACTCTGACGTTGGTCTGAGCCTGGCAGTTTAAATCTATTGTGCATCCACAATGCTGCTTGACTTGGATATGATATTTTTTTTAATGTATTAGAGGCAACAGTTTTCTCATGTTTAGCAATGCTTCTACTGGGGAAAAAAAGATAAGCGCTGCATTGGGCTTAGATCACTGTAAGTGCTCAGGGTTACCAGTTCTGTGTGTAAAAAACAGGACCCGAAAAGCTTTGCTGAGGCAGCAGGTTTTGTTGGTATCACGTGCCATTTCCCAAAGAAAAATTCACCGTTACTGGCTAGAACCAAAGAGAAGTGGGTACGTGATGGGCTCGGAACACCAAGCGACCGCAAACTGTCACACGTCCAGTGCTTCAGCTCGGCAGAGCAAGCATGGCAAAGTTCTGAATTTCTTTCGTTTCCTGGCAATTTAAAACACTCCCATACCTAGTACCTCCGTTAGGAATCACAGTGAAAGTTGCATGCAGTTTTTATACCACTATTAAATATTCAGAACAATCTTGACTGTATTTGGCACTGAGCCCCAAAAAACCGTCTTCAAACAAAGCCTTCCAAATGGAAGTTCCCATGTGCTGTGGGCTCGTTCTCCAGTATCCGCTCACATTGCACACTGCCTGGATGCTTCTTCCAATTAATGATATGGCAAATCAGAGGCTTACAGGTTAAGAAGCCACTACTAGTCACAACTATGATATCTTAGCTATAGAAGTGGGGAAAATTAGTGATATTATTACTGGGTTCTGTAGCGTTTAGATGAGAAACCAACACCCTGTGTAGAGTGTGATGTGCAAACCAGGTGCGTGTTTCGTCTGCGAAACATGACTAATTTAAGGTTGCTGACCTTTACATTAATGTTTTCATTTCCACGTAAATTTGACATTTGGTCATAAGCTTGGTGTTAAATGCCTTGTGAGGTACAAATCACAGTAAACAAATTTACATTCTGAAGTGACTGTTATAGAGATAGCAATGTGGCAGGGCTACAGTTTTATGGTTGTTAGCTATTCATTTATCAACATCACAGAAAACAAATATGGAAAATGTGGGTTCCTCCCCTGTATCTTTTTCCTTCTTTTCAATCTATCTATTTGTAACATGTCTATTTGAATTTGGGTTAGGTTTCACCTAAGTATGACTTGAGATTCTGTATCCCTTAAACTCTGAGACATTCATTAACGACAATAATCAGCAAGAAAAAGAAGGAAGAGTATTATCAGCATATTGAAAGAACCGCACTTTGGAATGCTTCATTGGCTCTTTTAATAGTTCCATATACACACCAAGGAGAATGGAAAAATAATAGAACCCCATGGATCTTCATTTGCCAGTGCTTCTGGCGTTGCGGAGCAATTCCAACAGATGGTGTGGGGCAACTGTTGAACAAGAAAATCAACAGCAATTCAGAAGGAGCTCTGAAGGTGTGGGGGAGAGAAGGCATTTTTCTGGAGAAGAGAAACCCTGTTGCCTTTTGAGGTGATCCTCCCATCAGCTGTGCAGAAGTAGCTCAATTAACCATGGAAATCTTATTTCAGCTTATCATCTAAAGGAAACCACTACTTTTGCTGGGATGGCCATTTGGCAAAGGAGATTCCGTTCTGTGTGCATGTGGGTGACGCAGTCGTATCGTAAGGAACTTTCTACAGATGGACTCTGTCAAGGGTGTGAGGTTTGTTTTTTTAATAGATACACTTGATTAGAAAACCACCACTTAAAAAAAATGGCTAGAAGAGTTATTTATGCAAACTATTCCAGAGGAAAAAAGTTCTGGATACTAGAATGGAATTCAGAAGTCACCGAGTTGAGTTCATGCATTTTTTTCAAAGTTGTATTCTTAAATACAGTTTTATAATTCAAAGGATGAATGGATAATCCTTTAAGACTTAATAATTGTAGCAGCATAAAAGCAACGGCAGTTTTCAAATTTTGATGTGATTATTATGTGAAAAACTGAGAGGCCAATTTGGACAAAAAAACCCCAAACTATTGATTATTAGTATTAGTTCTGTGATTCATTTTTTGTATTATGGTTGTGATATTGACTTTATTTTGGTGACTTGACATGCACAAAGGGATTCCTTGTTTAGTAACAAACATGGACAAAGATGATGTCGTAGTGCATGAAGCTCAGGTTTCCAGGTTAATTTTAGCAACTTTCAGTGCAGTTGATGTCAAGGTCATCTTGATTTTTCAGAAGGACTTGTTAGACCAGCAAGACCTTGTTATGTTCTCAAGGTAATATGTGCACCTTCCTGCAGGTGTGTGCTACTTCCAGTGGAGGTAAAATAATCATTCAGACCATGGCAAATGTAAATTTTAGCTTTCTACTGTTGGAATAGTTGGGGTCAGGATTTACTTCTTAGTGGTAGGGAGTGTTTGGGTGAAGAGATCTACAAATGAAAATCATTATTTTAAAAAGTGCTTTATGTAATTAAATCAGGAATGTGTGACTCATTAAAATTCCAGGGAAAGGCATTACCTGTCGTTTGAGTGTATCAAGAATGGATGCAATTCAGAAGAGATATTTAGTCTTAAACATTCTGTGCACGCACAGAATTGAATGTAATACTTCTCTATCGTGAATGGCCATACCCACTGTAAGAAAGGTGTTCTTGCAGTGGAAGCCACATTTTACTTATGGAACAGACAAGGCACCATTTGGGAGGGTTTTCTAGAAGATGGAAGTTTTTTCTGTGCTAAACTTGCTTTCTTCTTGGGGCTTCCTTTGTAGTAATATGCAGAGGATGTGACTAAGCTATTGGTTGTTGTGAAACAAATTAAAATGGGGTTAGGCCTTCAAGGGGACAAAAAAACCCAACAATGTCTGTAAGCCTCAAGGACAGTGATTTGTTCTTGCTGTGGGAAGTAGTCACGCCAATGAAGGTCTTCGAAGACATGTCCTATGCAACCCACAACACAACGTTGGAGAAATTCCTTTCTGTGAATAACCTACCCAGCAAAGTACTGATAGCTATTGGGAGGACTGCTGGCATGATTCTGTGTCTTGATATTGTCTGGTGACTTGATTGCTTTTGCACTAGTTTAATTAAGATATCATTCAGATGTGTCGTGTATGTTTTGCTTCTGCAAGACAGCATATCAGATCCTTTTGAATACAGCCAAAGGGACAATGCTCCCCTGGCTGCTGTGAATTGGGGCGCATGTGGGGAAGTCTGCAACTGCTGTCCTGCCTGTCCTACCCTGAGCGTTTTCTAGGGCCAGCTCTTCCATGTGCACAGCGGTACGGCCTCTACCTGCTGCTGTTCCTGGCTCTTGCAGGCAGTGGCGTAGAAGGGACACGGTTCCTGCCGTGTCCCCTGTGCCCGCGGGATCACAGGAGCTTGTTTTCAGTGTGCATGATGATTTATAGCCTTTTAATTATTTTATAGCCACACTGTTTTGCAGGCATGACATGCTTATCAGAATAAAAGACCTCTGCTGAATTAGATTATTTTTGTTGCTTTGGTTGCTAAGTACATGCAGATATGGTCTTGTGTGGTGCAAGCGTGTTTCTCGTTCTTCTAATCTCGTAACATTTGTGTTGCTTTCCAGTTTTGTTTTTTTGTGACAATGGTGACTTCCTGGATGAAGGTTTCATTACAGCTTTATTTAGCTTCAAATGCTGGCTGGTGCCTTCCTGCATCTCCGTGAATGTCATTTCCATATGGTTAGAGTTGTCATAGCAAAATTTAAAAAAAATACGTTCTCTGTTTTCTAACACATAGCTTACTGTTTGTGCAGTGCAGGAGCCGTAACTTAAAAGCAATAGTGTGGAGCAAGAAGCAGAGGGTCAGCCTGAGGAACTGAAACATTGAGTAGCCTTGTCCAGCATACTCACAATTCTCCAGTAAGAAAGCAGTAAAAGTTGTTGAGGAATAACTTGGGAGGCAGCTTTGATCTGTGAAGAAATGTAGCCTAAGAAACTATGTTTTAAAGGAATAATCTAGGAAGATTATTCCAAAAGAGTTATGGAAAATCCACCATTTCTATATTACCCACCTCATTACTGGGCATTATTTGCTTTTGGCCCAGGAATGTTTAAAAACCAACCAATTTGTTTTTAAAAATCCTCTAACTCTACTGGCTTTAGCGTTTGGCTCAGAACTGATATTATAACAAGAGTACATTAGGAATATTTTTGTTTAGCTGATCTCAAAATGCAAAATAGTAAAAATGCTAAAAAAATACACTAAGTTATGAAATAACAGCCCTTAAAGATAAATCACTGCAATTTGTTATAGATACTGGAACTATAGTATAGAAGCATCTTGTCTAGAGTTCTCAAAAGTAAAATTAAAATCTAATAATAATCCTTGTGATTAAGCTGTGTGTTTGCAAAAATATCTTTGGAGTGCTGTTATTAAGAGAAGAATCATTTTAATGTACTGGGACCACTAGTGTTTTCCATGGGCAATGAACATTTTGAAATTAACCTGAAGTGTAAGGCCCAGTCTTAACAATCTCAAAATCCTTGCAGTATTTTAAAATTTCTAGGGAAAAACACATATGTATCACAAGATAAAGGTATACATACATATTAAGAAAATAGAAATTGAATCCTGATCTTCATTCTTTAATGGGCATCTGAGAATAAAGGGTGTTGCTAGGATGGAGCTATGCTGTCAAAAGCTTCTTGTTTCTTTAATAACCTTTCACGAAACCTTATCATATCTTATTGTTAGTTTCATTTGATAGGTTGACAATACATATTTTAAAACTTGCCTGTTGTACAGTATCACTTTAAAACAACCTGGGAGCCGGGTTTGCTGTGTCGCATGGGACGGGGAAGCTCCTGTAGGTCTGGGCAGGGGGCAGAGGGATAAAATCAACCTAAGTTCTTCCATTTTCTGTGGGGAGCAGGGAAGTCTGTCAGCAAATGCTTATACGATCACTGCTGAGGGCTTACAGTAATGAATTTGGTGTCAAACAACAAATGTTACGAAGTATTTTGGAGAGCGAGATGAGCGGAGGTGACAGGCAGCTGTCGGTCTGCCCTCCTGTGCCGCCCCCAGGCCTGTTTCCATGAGGCAGCCAGAACTGCAAAGTCGCCATGAATTGAAGCCCAAGACAGAAAACCTCTGAGTTTCCCTGATTTTCCGCTTTGTGGAGCGGCGGGAGCGGAGGGGCAGGAGGAGCAGGAGTTAATGCCGGTACCGCCCGGCGGGGAGAGCGGCCTGTTGGGGGTTAAACTGCGGAGCCTTGCTGGAATAATAACGGGTAGCACCATCTGCCGGCCTACTTCCGCGGAAGGAGCCCGTGTTTTTAACGACATCTCTAATATTCACGCTGATGCATTTTGATGCTTTGTGCGTTCGTTTCTTTCCCCGCTTTGTTGGGCTCTGGCGATCGGCGGCCGGCCGGCGCTGAGGGGGGCGCGGGGGTCAGGGGGGAGCCGGGCCCCGCGCTGCCCGGGGAGGAACATGGTGATAAATCACTATGTGTGTTTGTGGAGCCTTCTGCATCTCTCGGCTGCGGCTCGCTAAATAGGCCATTTAGCAAATCTTCTCTCAATGCTTTTCTCTTGAGCACCGCCTGGGAAAGCAGAGGGCAAGCCTTTGTCTGCCGCCAAAAATGTCTTCAGTGAAGAGGCCAAGAGGAAGGGTAAGTGGAGGCTGAATGAGTGGGAGGAGGAGGGGTTCTTCGGGCTAAAAGGCTAATGGGATTGAATAACCTTCCTTATTACTGGCTGCTGCTGCGGGAGCCGCGCTGCATCGCCATCTTGAGCTGGCGGCTGCGGTCCCGGCCGGGGCCGGTTTGTTATTTATTTGTTATTTATTTGTTATTTCCACCGCTCGGAGCGGGTCAGTGCCGGCGCTGCCCGGCCCGGCTGCGGCTCCATGGAGCGGGTGCCCGGGACCGGCGCTGGATGCGGCCGCACAATGTGCCGGGAAATGCCCGCTGGCTTTTCTGAGGGCTGGAGGCAGAGGCGTTACGGGTGAGAACGTAACACAACTGTTATCTGCTGCTGGGTTTTTTTGGTTGTTGGTGTGGTGGTTTTTTGTTGGTTTTTTTTTTTTTTTTTGGTCTGTTTGAATAGGAAATTCTTTCCATTCCTCAAGGGGGGAGGGAAGCAAAAACATGTCTTCTGGCCGCTTTAAAGAGATCATCTGAACATTGCGTTCACTGTAAACAAGTCTGCGTCGATCAAGCGGTGATTAAAAACCTGCAAATAAAAGCAGATTACCTTTTCTAACTAAGGCGCTGACCTTGTGTTGATATAAATAACATAAGTATTGCCTTCTGGTACTTAAATTCATATAGATCTATGTAATTCTAGTTTTCGTTTTATCTTTTGTCTGGTTTTTAACCTTGATTTTGTTGGAGCATCTCGTCGGTTCGGCACTGAGTTGGTCTCTTACATCTCGCGTCTGCTTGGAGGTGTCTGGCCCGGGTGTCCTCCCGAAGGCCGAACGCCGACGCTGTTCCTTCGGGAGATCTGCACTTGGTCACATTTTGGGAGAACATGTATTGGGGATGCTGGAGGTGTGTGACGAATGTATGGGAATGCTTGAAAGGTTAAGGATCGGAGTGTCTAACTACAGAGGGGGAAAGAAGGCTGAGAGAATTTTAAAAGGTTTTTTTTTACCGATTTTCAGTATGTGGATTGGTTGTGCAAACCCACAATTGATGCAGTTATTCTGAAACCCACGCCATTCTGGGGTATAAACAGAATTCCTCCTTTTTTGTGTCTGAGTGAGTCCCTCCCAGTTTATTTTTTTTCAAAATGCACATACAGATCATAAACGTTGTTACTTTTTTGTTCAATAAATCTTTATATATTTTTAAAATAAGGCAATTTCACGTTTTGTCTCTTGCTGCAGCCTCCTTCCTCCAAGAAGACTGATGGTTCAGGATCATATACTAAGTTGCAGAATACCCAGGTGAAGGCAATGTCTGAAAAGAAGCAGAAGAAAAAAGCAGATTTGGAAAGTAAACAAGAGAAGGCAAATCGCATAATATCTGAAGCGATTGCAAAAGCGAAAGAGAGAGGAGAGAGGAACATTCCACGGGTAATGAGTCCTGAAAACTTCCCCAGTGTTTCAACTGAAGGAAAGGAGGAAAAGAAGGGTAGAAAAGTTAAATCCAAACCAAAGGACAAGGAGAGCAAAAAGCCGAAAACTGGTTCCTCGTCCAAAATTAAAGAGAAAACAAAAATTGGGTAAGTAGATTAAAATGTCTTCTTACTTCTCTTCAGACTGTAAATCCTTGATTAAAATGAAAACTGCTTACTGACAATAAAATGTTCTCTCCACTGCCTACACAGAATTCTTGCTGATTAAGTCCGTGTGTGGACTCTCTCATTCAGGAACAAGAATGCTCTGTTTTCTCTTTAGATAAAATCATTGTAGGACTGTCCTTTTGAAAGGAATTATTTTAAATTCATATCCTAAAATATTCTATACTTAATTTGAAGCACAGACAGGACTAAAGTATCTTTCATCTAGTGTTGTAATCTGTTCCGACTCGAAATTAAGTTTATCTGATATTATAAATGCCATCTTTATCAATCTTGGCATGTATCTTCAATACAGTGGCTGTGATAAACTGCACAGGGAGAAACTGGAAGCTTAATGAACTTGTTAGCAAGTTAATATTCTTACAGATATCACGTGTATCAAAAGTAAAGTGCATATGGGAAGATTGGTATCGTGAGCACTTTGTAGTCCTCAGTCACATCAATTTAGTCTGCCCTCTTGAAAATTGTGTGGACTCAGCTGGGTGGATACCTCGGGGTAAGGAGCTTTCAAAGGCATTTGGTGTCACAAAGCTCCAAGGATGGAGCAGGTGGCAGCTCTCACTCCAGCGCTGACCTGGTGCTCCAGGCTGCTTTTAAAGGGAAGGCTGGAATTTCCAGCATTAACCGTGTCACTTGGGACCTGAAATGGAATCTTAGCTGCAGTCTGATCTTTTTTTTTTTTTTTTTTAAATCCGTGCTCTTTTTGCAGTAACAGAAATATTAACTGGCATCACTCCCCAAATTGAAATGTCTCATATACATATGCATATTCTCATGTATATGGAGCAGAAATGAATGCTCTTTTAATCAGCCCATTTCTCTGCATTTTCTTTTTTTTTCTCTTGAAATCAGTGCTTTTCTTACATGTTCAAAGTCAACAGCTTCCTTGAGAAGTTATCCCATATTATAAAGGTTACTACTCTAAACTCGCCTTGATTTCTAACCTGAACTTTTGTGGCCTTAATTTCTTTCTCTTCTGGTTATGGGATGGCGTATGTATGCCTCTCATAGTACTCCATAGAGCACTGTTTGGTGCTTCCTTTTCTTTTTTCTCCAACTTGTTTAAAGAGGGAATTTGGATGTGTGCTTCCAAAGTTGATTTCACTTTCATGTTTCTGAATTTATTTATGTTATATAATAGACGTTTTGTGGGTCTGTCTAACCAGAAGACTTACACGCTGTTGTTTAGCTGCTGTCAGTTTCTGCAGCTTAATGTGAATTGCCATGAGTGTGCTTTTTATTAATCGTTTTGGATAATTAACCAACCCTGCCAAAATATCACCCTCATGATGTACTACATAGTTCTCATAATATTTTTTAGTATTTTTAATCAGACAAGGGAAATAAGCTATTATTTTATAATTATTGGTTTATACTTCTGAATTCAGTTTTGTGTCGTCACGCAACGCTCAGCTGTGCGCAGCAGGATCGGTTTTCAGCATCTTGTGAGGCACCATCAGTTGAGAAATACACATTTTTCAAACTGTTTTTAAGTGTGATATTTGTGTTTCATCTATAGTGAAGCTGGCAGAAAGACTCCCATTTAATTATGTCTGATCAACTTTTCATAATTTTGCGTTGAGCTGTGGATGTTTGCTTCCCCATTATTTACCAGTTTAATCAACTAATGCCCCAGTAGCACCCTCATTAACTTAATCATGCTGCCAGGTATTAATTTAACTGCGTAGGACACACAGCTAAAGATGTAGCAGTCAGATGGTGAAGAGAGTCTTCTAGGGGCACATATTACAGATTGTACAGAATTTATGGGTTTTGATGGACAGCAGTAGATCAAATGCTTTGAGGCATCCACATACTTCATTTTGGTATCCAGACAGCTTCGTGCGTTATGTTGTGTTAGCACTATTTTATGTGTTTCTATAAATACAATATTAGCTGTTTAGCCAGGAATATACTACAGTGGTTTTGAAGAGCAGTAATTGCAAGGCAGCCTTGATATTTTCTTTTAACAAACAATCCTATCAGACTGTTTTCTGTGCGAATGTAACTATTGATCTTACGTAAGAAGAATAGAATCACTATATATGTCATTTCAAGGGTGATTAAAGAAATTGCGTGATTAATAAAATTGGTTTTATTAGAGAAGAACAGAATTAAGTCCAATAACTAATAAAGGTTCTAGAAGGCTAAGCAACTCTTCTAATGGTTTCCTCCTATCTTACATTCTTAGGAAAATATTTCTTAATGAATCTGAGCACATCCTGGAAATTATTGTTATGTCAAAATAGGATTGGGGTTTTAAATGTGTGGGTTGCTACATTGATTTTTGTCATTTATCTTAAAATAAAAAAAAAAACCTCTGACTGAATCTTGGGAGAAAATTTACCCATGCTAAAGTAATGCATTTAGAAGACAAGTGCTTTATTGGGCAAGAAGGGGAAGAGAAGACCTCAGTTCTGTGAAAAATTGTGGTTTTCTCCTGGAAATAAGGATTTTTGAGATGTTGAAATTTGGAAGAGAAAAATATTGTTTGTTTTTTTCTTTTTTACCCCAATAAGGAGAAAAACTTTAAAAATAGCAAGATTGTATATATGACATTGCTTGCATTTAAGCAACTATTATAAACTGTTACCATCTGTAGTTCTTTTAGAAGTCAGACTCGTGTTTCAGGTGACTCCTGTTGGATTTGCAGACAAGTATAGAGCTGAAAGAATAGGAATTATCAACAAATATATATCCATATATATATTATGACTGTTTGCTTTTGATATGATCTTTCACATCTCTGCTGGCATCAAACACAGCCCATCCAAAATGAGCACAATTGTACCTTCTCTAGTCCAGCACTCGAACAGCGAACTTTTATTTAAAGCGTGATCCTAAACTTTGCCGGATCTGACAAGGCTCTTACACGTTTGTGTGGCCCGTGTCCTGTATCGCTCCTGGGAAGGATTTGCAGTTTGGTAAATTCTGCATTGCTGGTCTGGCAGAGCTGGAACGCTGGTTCCTCAACAGACCTTGGTTGATCTGCCCAGTAGCCATCAGGTTTGAAAAACAAGTGTGCTTTTGGATGTAACACAATATGGCTTCTACAGAAATCGAGTACCCCTCATGTAGGATTGAGACGAGTTTTAACTACTGTGTCTTAATTGAGGGGATAGGATGATTTTTTAAACAGTCTTCTCCTTGCTGGTTAAACACAATTGATGTGTCTTTAGGGGCTTGGTGTTAACTGTTCACGTTTTCCGTAGTGATTCCTCCGAGATCTACGTGTACAGAAAAAAATACGATTCCTTCCCATTTACCACTGCTAGTTTTAAATTACTAGCAGTTACTTTCCAGGCAGGCCCTAGTTTCTTTGTAAAGGTGAGAATTAAGGTTTTTAATGCTGACCTGTTGAAGTCAAAGAAATAATGCGGTTAATTTCAGTCAAACGGTTTAGAAGTGGCTTCAGTAATTAGTAAAGTTGCTGTGCCATAAGCATTGGTGAAGAGAAATGAGTAAATTGTTTTATTACCAAGAACATTGTAAGCATAGGACAGGAATTATTTGAACTAGAAGAATGCATTTATAATATATTTAGCGTTACCAAATTAAGCAACCAGTTTGCTTTATGCATTGATTACTGATCAAGTTAATTCTTTAAAATTAACTTACTTTACAATTTTTCTGAGACCTGCAGAACCACTTTTTATATCCTGGCTGTTTACCAAGGTGTGTTCATGTTTAGGAATCTATTTAAACCTTTAATATTATTGCATAGAACTGGTTTCCATTTTTTAGCTTTTTCTAACTGATTATAGTTCTACCTCTTCCATTTAAGGTGATGAATATTTAAGCTAAAAAGTCTGCTTCTTAGCACTTGATGTGAAGGGTAGAAAAATTATGAATTTCTGAGCATTCTGTTGTTCAAAAAAGTAGATTGGCATTAGGTTTTATAGTACTCAATGTATTCCCACCTACTCAAACATTAAATTAAATATCATGGCCATGATGAAAAGCAGCAGCTCTGCATTTGTGATGTAAAGGACAATATCATGAGAGTACGTTGGGGATTTATTTATTGATTTATTTTTAAGCATTGCATAGTTTAAATAAATAAATCCCCCAAATCCTAAGAATTTGATTGATAGAAGTTTGATTCAGGGTGGTAACCCTTCAGTTCAAAACTGCTGTTATCAGCAGTGACTGTATCGGTTCATGTGCTAAAAGAACAATGGTGGATTTCTTTTTTTAAATTAACCCTTGAATTATGTCGCAATGAATCCAGCAAGTCCTTTGTGATCCTGTTCACTACTCCAACGAGTAAATAGCCTTGTTGCCTTGAAGTAGGTCTCGTGTACTGTTTAGAGTACGGAGAATTTTTAGGACCCAAGACCCTGACAGAAAATCTTTGTGTGATTCCTTGTTGATGTGACCCTGTTCAGGCGGTTTGAAGCCTTTGTAATCTCAGTTAGAACTGGAAGTGGCACGGACACTGTGAGTCGGTTGTTGTGTTTTATGTCAGTTGGGCAAATGTTGGTTAACAGATCAATGGTCGAAAGGAAGAGATCTCCCTGAATCTGTTAGATCGTCAGCTCCTTCTGCCGTGATTAGAAATGGGTCACAAACCCCAAATTTGATCATCCTTCTGGGATGCCTCTGCATGCACTGAGCTGTGACTCCTCAGGGAAGGTTCCTCTGCTCCCACAATCTAGTTTTGACACCTGAGTTGGGTCTAAGGGATGTAATAGTGAGTTTCTAGTGCAAAGTAGTGTGGTCTTATTGAATAAATAACTAAACACTTGTTCCTTTACATTGTTATTCCAACGTTGTATGAGCTTGGAATGGCTGTTGCTTCCAATAAGACTACAGGAGGGTTTTAAAAATCTCTGCACAATCCTGAAGTTATTAATTTGAAATATAACAGGAGGAGACAGTGGTTGATGTTAGTGTGTTAGTATTATTTATTAAACATATGCTAAAAGAATAAGAGCGACTGTTTTTGTACAATTAATATAACTCTCATTCCAAGAGGAAATGCTGTCATGTCAAGGAAATACCTGCTTTGTATTTTGCTAATAGATAAGATTTTTAGTGAAGGTTTTAGTGATAAATACTAATACTGTTCATAACATAGGCGTTTTATTGCTAGTAATATAACAAATATTTGGGAGGTGGCTTTGGACACAGTTACCTAGTGTTTCTCTGTTTTGGGAAAACAGAAGTAAAATGATGTATTACAGGTGTGAATTTAAGGCCAGCAATACTTATTCTTTCTTACATGCTTAATACATATTTGCTATTTTTCTTTTCCTCTTTAATACTTCTCATGTTCACTGTTTGGAAGGCTTTGGAAACTGTTCTTTGCAGTTTTAAAGCTGTTCGAAGGTCTGACAACTCTTCCCCTCACATTCTCTGCTGTCAAACATAAGGGGGATGGAACATTCTTATTGATGCTTCGTTTATTACAACGAAATTACAACATTCCTCAAATAGTGGGTCCTGGTGATCTTGCTGGTACTTGTTCTTTTGGTTCTGTGGATCTAAACCACGTTCGGATTCTCGTGCTAAGGATCAGAAGTACTAATGGCTCATGAGATGGCTTTTTAACAAATGTTTCCGTTGGTATAAGCTTCTTAGAATCTTCAGTTTGTGGTTAGAGAAGAAGGAAATTGATGTTGAAGAAATGCACATTGTCTAATTGTTTGAGTATTTCTAGATGTTATGTAACAAGATAGATTTTTAAATTTGAAAAGGCAAGAGAAGGTGAAATTGGAATGGGGTCTAGTGAGATTATTTATTCTGTGTCTACAGTGTGCTGTTTCCTTTTCATAGAAACAGAATAGATAGTTTCTGTTCAGAACAGTTTGTTTCAGGGTGGAAAAAGGGATTTTAGCCAAGGATCTTTATGCTTTCATGCAGAAATTTATAAACTGGCAAGAGAACTTGTTATCTGAAGGAAAATTTTCACAGAAATGATGCAGTTTACAAGCTTCTGAAAATCATTGTTTTCACATAGCAGACTTTTTTAGAAGTTCTTGGCCAAAATACGAGCAGATTGCATTTTTACTAATAGAAATGCGTGACTTTAGCACCATACTGTCGTTCAGCAAGTTCTGATAGCAAGGAGCGTTGTGGTTCTGGGCACTGGATCAGAAAAGTGAACCCGTGCGTTTATTCCTCTCACTGGCACTGTCTTGAAATAGAGGAGGAAACGTTCTGATCTGCGACATGGAGAGATGTTAAAATTTCAGGGAGATGCTTGTGAATAGAAGTACTGGGGGTAGGGAATTACAAGATCAAGATAAGACAAAAGCTGTCAGAGAAATGGAACAAGATGTGTCAGACTGCAGGGGCGAGCGAGGGGAACATGGGGCAACTGCAACTGCAGGGAGGAAACAGCGTGCAAGGAAAGATGCAGTTAGAGCAGCCTAATCACAAAATAAGCCCATGTTCTAAACCAGAAGGTCTTTAAAATCCTCCGCTGTACGCTGGGTGCCACTACAACCCATAGTAAGATAGTCATGGCCTTCATGTTGTGCTGCTTGAATCCAAAAGGAACCTGAGCATAATTATTAGGCAGTAGCGCATGAAATGAGGATGAACTATGGTTGCACGGATACAAATGCTTAACGTAGTAATGTGCATTTATAGAATCATTTCAGTTGGAAGAGACCCTCAGGATCATGGAGTCCAACCATAATCTAACTCTGCCACTAAACTACGTCCCTAAGAACCTCATCTAAACACCTTTTAAACCCCTCCAGTGATGGTGACTCCACCACTGCCCTGGGCAAGAAGCATTTTAATCATTATGAAGCCATTTAATCTACCATGTCACAAAATGGTAGATCAAAATTGGGACTGGATTGCCCAGGGAAGCGTCAGCCTTGGAGATAAGCAGGACTTGACTGGGCTGAGCAACATAAACCAGCTCTGAAGTTGGCAGTGAGCTGGGCCCAGGCATCCTCCAGAGGCGCCTTCCAGCTTGACTTAGATCTCAGTGCTTATTTGATGAAAGAACATTTAGTTACCATTTTCTTCATCGTTAGTAGCCTTGTTCATTTAAAAATCAAATGTCTGTCACGTTCATGATCACCTCTGTGTGCCGTACATGCAGCATCAGCCCTTTAAAGCCTTTGCTCCAAATCAAAGAGAAATCTTGCTCTGTAAAATCACGCAAGAGGCTCATGCGCTGGAACAGTTACCTCATTTTCTGTTAACATGGATCTGGTGATGAGATACTACAGAAAAAAACCATATTTTAGGACAGCTCTTTGTGATTTTATTGGATAGTTTGTCATCATTCTGCAATTATGCCACTGAAAACATATTTGAAGAGGACTATTAGGCACATTTCAAATATGAAAAAATAAATGTTTTGACACGCTTTAGTTAAAAACAAATCAGATGAATTGATATCGTGATTTACAAGGTAACCTTTAAATCTGAACAAAGAAATAATTGCTGCTCTTTCATTAGAATGTAACTAATTTAGTCAGCACAGTGTTGGTTTCTAACATATTCTGAGAGGCTCCAAGATCTCTTACAGATTGTTGGATTGTGAATACAGCTTCTCTTTTTTACTTTTCTTTTTAAAAAGGCAAAAAGTATTTGTGCAAGTCCCTCATTTTTGTCATTGAAAGACTTATTTAAACATCCCAGTTTCACATGTCAGACTGATTTTAATTGTTGTCCACAGCTAATATTTTTAGTATTATAAAAATAAGATGTATTCTGCAGTGATAAATGGTTTGTGATAAATCATTTACTTTCATCATCTGCAGATGGTATTTATGCAAACTTTGCATAGTTTGCCATTGTTGATTAGTTTCAATGTTGAATTTTGTGTGTATAGGTTTAAAAATACGTATGACATAGAGGTGTTAGCAATAGTAAGGTTGCCTGTGAAGAAGCTCAGTAAGAGTAGTAGAAAATATTATCTACTGTAAATTTGTAGCTTTTTGAGACAGATTTTGCATTTTTCAGGCGGTGGTGCTTCCTGAGTTTCATATTGAGAAGAATATGGGAATTGCTAGTGAATGTGGTGTTACTTTTAATCTTGAAGTTAAGTTGCCTAGTATATGACCTTCCCTTAGGTGTTGGTTGTTTTTTTCGAACAGAAAGCTGATCATCACACTGGGTAAGAAGCAGAAGAGAAAAAATGAGTCTTCAGATGAATTATCTGATGCTAAGCAGACTCCGCAGCGGCCATTGAAAGATGAAGACGCACAGGTAAGCAGTCAGACTTCTTCCCTTTTAAATTGTATGTGTTGTTATTCCTACAGGTCTTTTTCCCCTCTCTCCAAAGAGCTGTTCTCCTTTTGACCCAGTGACAGCAACTCTTTTACAGCTGGAATCCTTACCTTGACAGCTGCTTTTCCCATTTGACAATCAGAAAATCCTGCAGGTTGGAGTCCCTTTTCTGTGCTGGGCTGTCAGTGCCCTGCTTGAATCTGTTGCGTTTCGGTACAGAAATCCATAGATCTGAGACTGGAAATACCCATTACTTGAGCTGGCAGTTGGACCTTGTCGTGACTGGGGCTGACTTTGTGGGGAAAATGCAGTTTGCCCATCAGACAGGACATTGATCAGTGCAACTCGCTCTTTGAGGCTTGTTTCAAACTTTATTATTTTTTCTGAGCTCTGCTGCTGTGGAAACAGGAAGAGTTGGTTTGTGGCAGTGTTCGACTCGCGGAGATTGGTGATCAATACGTGGACAGGCTCGGGCAGCCTGTGAGCACTCGGAGGGATGTGCTGGATCGAGAAAGAATTGCAGTGCTGGAGTCTCTCCCTGCAGGAAAACCTCCCGTGGGACTTTTTCTGAGCTTTTCCCAATAGATTGCCCTGGTATCATAGCAGCATAGCTCGTTATTTATTAAACTTAAACATGGAGAAGTATGAGCTGTTGGTAAGAGTTTGTATCCTATTTATGGCTATGTTAGTAACAGAACTATAATTTACTTGCTTTAGGGCAAACTCCATTGAAAGTAAGGGTATATGCTAGAATGTGGCAATTTCATCCACGGAGATTAAATCAATATTCAAAATAAGGCTTTGTTGTGTAAAAATTAATTGTTGTTTGATAACGGTGCCGGAAAACAGTTACGCGACACTCAGTTGACCTTCAGTATTTCACAGATAATAACTCTGGGAGGGGAAAAGGATCAGAAGCCATTTCACAGGATGACTTTTTATTAATTTAAGTGATACCTTGTCTTAGGTAAAGGTTACATGGAAGGGAGCATGAAATTATGTATTTCTTAGGGAGTTTGCCTTGGTACAGAAAGTCCATTCAGTACAGTGGAGGAGGTGAAAGCACGTTTGGTGATTCTGAACTACCGTAATTTATCAACAGTGCTCTGTACTCAGGTATAAATTTGTAGGCTGACAAATATAATACAAAAGGCTGAAGATAATTTATTTCTTCTCGCTATTTTTGTTTTCTTGGATATTTGATTTTAAGCACAAGGGTCATCTTCAATTCTAGTGCAGATAGACAGGGAGGATCATCAACTCGCATGGTCCTGGCGTGAAGAGGACAGAGGGGAGAGAGAGGACAGGGTGGCGTGGGATAGCAAACTGACCCTGCACAATGTCACAGCGCTGCTCTGTCTCTGAAGGAGTTTGGGAGAAGCATCACAGGAAAGACATAAGTTGATTTCCTTCATTAATTCATTCTCTGTTTAGTTTTCAAACATCTTCATTATTTTCTCTTGCTATTGGAAGTAACTGTCTCTTTCTAAGCTCTAGGGGGCAATTTTAGGTCTTTTTGGTTTTTTTTTTCCCTCATTCATTTTGTATGCTTGGTTTCACACTAAGTGTGTTCCCTAAATAGGTTGATTTATTTCTTGGCAAAATGTGTGGTACTACTTTATCTTGTGCATTAGAGCATTAGTTTATCACTGTGCTTCTCAGCTCAGGGAAATGCTCAGGTTTTTTTTAAACAACTTAAATTATATATTAATATGTTGGAGAACATATGTGTGTTGATGTTTTGTTGATCCCCTCATACTTCAAGACAAGATGTAGTTGAGGAGGATTGAAAATGATGGTTAATACTGCAGTAGGTTTTCAGAAGTCTAACAAATACTTAATGAGTAAAACTCGAACCTGGTTCTTAATCCTTCTTTTCCTGACTCTCACATTGTTTTGCATTGCTCCTATTAGCTGGCATTTTTGAAAAAAGAATTTCTGCTCTGTCAGCAGTCTATTGTAGATTTAACTTCAATGTGATGTTTTCTATCACATTAATTTGTGTGTTTAAATCTGAAGTTTCTTTTTGTGCTGCCACCCCACCCCACCCCACCTGCGCTCACTTTTTATTGAAAAATACATTCTGTCTCCATTATTATGGAAAACTGATGGAGCAGTTTCAGATCTGTGCTGTCCCAGCTTCATCCAGAGTAGTGGTGATGCTCGTTCTTTGATTTTCATGGTGTGTGTAGTCCTACTGCTCTGCCTTACTCAAATCAGTTGTTGAAGCATAGCGGGGTCTTTCACCGGGTACCAGCCAAGCCAAGGGCTGAATGTGAGTCAGGAGGAAAGTTCCTGTGCTACAATTCTGCTGTTCCCTACTATCTGCTCTGCAGAGACTGGTTATGACCACAGAATTTTGGTTTTTGCTCTATTTGCAAGTTGTTCTTCTCCCAGCTGTTTACTTCAGTGTATTGCAACCAGCAGTGGCTTTTCCTGAACAAAAATACGCTTTGCTGTGTAGCAGCAAATATAATTAACTTATTTTATAGCAACAGTTTTACTTTGCAGGTGTTATTTTTGTGATGCTCCATTCTCGAAAGCAGGCTGCAGTGTTTTCAAGTGTTACCTGGCTAGTTTGATTCTTTCGATCTTTCTTTATCCTGTGGATTTACAAATTAATCTTGTGGTTAAATGTGCAGTGTCTCATATTTGTACTGAGGAGTGGAAAGGATGTGCTATAACCTAATAATCTAAGGATTTGGAACTTAAACAGTGAATGAGAAGCAATTATTTTCTTAGGCTGAACGCTGTTTTTCTGGCTGGAGCTTGTTGTCCTCAGATTCTTGCAGAAGCAAGAGTGGAAGATTAGAGAGAGAACACACAAAGTAAGCAAAATGCTGCTGTTATACAAGCTTGATGAAGGTGGAGGAGGAAACAAAAACATTAACAGAGCAACGAACTTTATTAGCCATGAAATCAGACTTCATCAGCAATCTGAGCTAATGAAAATCTTCATAATTTTTTGGGTAGCGCTGTTTAATAGAGACACTTGAGCGTATTTTGTATCTTTTACTCAGCTTTCTGAATTGGACTGTAACACATGGCTGTGATACTGCGTTATGAAATTGCTGTTGAAATACAGATGCTTATGGGAGATCTGTTATGTAGCAGATTTGTTCCCCGTGTTTGCTTTTGAACTCTAAAAAGTATCAAATGTTTATATGAAATAGAAAAAGTAATTTAATAGGTCGAAAACAGTGTATGGCTACTTCCAGCCCTCTGTGATTTACATGCTTCATGTTTTCTATCAAGTGTTGACCTTTGGTTTTCCATATAGCTAAAGAATTAGTGAATGTCCCAAAACTTGCCATTCATGTTAAAGGGAGGTTTTGGTAAAACCTCTGTTTTTATTCTCATGCGTGCAGAAGAGAAGATCCAATCGTCAAGTTAAAAGGAAAAAATACGCTGAAGAAGGAGAAGGGAAACAATCGGAAGAAGAAGCAAAAGTTTCTGTGAAAATCAAAAAGAATTCTGCCCCTTTACCTGCTGAGCAGCCTTTGCAGTTATTTGTGGTGAGTAAAAACCTGCTGGGTCTGTAAAAGAAACTTCCCAACTGTCTCAAGGGGTTCAGTAAATAAAACTCATAACTTGGAAGGCATACACTATTATTTCTAAGCCATATCTTATTTAATATGATGTCTTGCTAGGATCTTGAAAACTGGAAGAAATGGCTTGTTACTGTTTTTTTTTTTTTCTATTATAAACATTCATCAACTTAACTGAAGTTATGGACAAGACTAAGGGTGGGTATATCTCCAATAATGGGTTATGCAGCGTAGGCATGTGAAAAAGCTGTGTGCTAATATTATTATGACTTTCAAAAGTATAAAATTATTTGAACCTGCAGGGTCTTCTGCTTACTGAGATTTTTCAAAAGGAGACCCCTCCCTCCCCTCTGGTTTACACTTCACTGCTTAACTTGTGCCAGCTCTGGTACTCAAACTGTTGAGCCCTTCTGGGTAAATAGTGTCAGGAAAGAAACAGGAAAAAATGTTTGTGAGCTGTTTGAAGGAGTGACAGAGTTGTAAGGGAGGTAGAGTAATAGTGTGATTGGGAACAAATCAGACAAGAGGGAAGGTGACTTTTTATCAGAACTGACCTTTAAAGATTGGCTCTTTATCTCTGGAACTCCAGCATCAGCCTTGGAGAGCTGAGTAATCCCGGATCTGTGTCACACCTCAGCGCTGCTGGAATTCCCAGGCACGACCTTGTCTGCCTCATTCCACAGTGTGGTTCTTATCTGTGGTGAGAGAAAATCTATTAAACAGAGCTTGACACATGCTGCGTTGGTTTTGTTTTCTTTTTTTTTTCTTTAACCTGTGTGCCAGAGTTTCTTATTTCTCCGTATCTGTATAACGAAATTCTGGGTATGTCCACTGGTCAGATCTACTCGAGGGCATTCTCAGTGAGTCTGTGTCTGGGAAGCATCAGTATCACCATTGCTTGCAGAATAAGTGTCTTTGGCAGGTGAGCATTGCATCTGATGCTCTTTGGAAGTGCCAGACTTACTGTACTTTTGTGTGTGTTTCACTCCAATTATAAACCTGGATTTTAAATTTTACTCCTGGACTATTAAAGAGATTGCTACAGTTAGAGGGCAAATTTGCCTTTATTGTTGATCTTCTAACAAGCAACTGGTGTTTGAAGGTTTTAAGCCTGGTGAGTTTGAAAAGAGGGCGTTTACTGCAATATATATAATGTTGTTGTTTTCTTGCATTTGTAGGAAAACCCAAGTGAAGAAGATGCAGCGATTGTAGACAAAATCTTATCCTCCAGGGTAACAAAGAAAGAAGTAAGTGATTGTCATGGAATAAAGTTGCTTATCTGAAAAAAGGGGTTTTATCCACCATTTTACATTTCCCCTTAATTTCCTTTTCTAGATATCTGCTGGGATGACTGTGGAAACAGAAGAGTTTTTTGTAAAATACAAGAACTAGTAAGTATTAAAGTTGTTTCTTTGGATGTGTTGACTGAAATTATAAGTATCATATTCATGTACTGAAGTTTTGTATTGTTTGAAGATTACTTATAGCCAGATACTGTCATCTTTTGAGATTTTTCTTTACGAATCTGATCTTAAAATTGCTAAGAATCTGTATTATATTGTTAGTAATAATTTTAAAATAATCGGTGTTGTGAAACCAGCACTGATGAATAAGCTGATAGCCATTATTGCCAAAAGAACAGAATTTTTAGGAAAGATACGTTTATTAAATTCAGCAGGGGCTACATGTCTGAGGCTGATTTTAATTTCATGAATTTAAATCGGAGCTTTTTTGTGAACCTAGATGAGATTTACAGTGTCATACATGTAGGAGAAGTTGATGTAGGAGTCGGTCTTACTGTTTTAAGAAGAAAAACACTTCTAGTAATAGAAACGGTTTTACATCACAAGCAGGAAATAAAAAAGATAATTTTTTCCGTATTTTCCTACTTCAGATTGCATGCATCTCTTGTCATTACTCAGTTCTTTATGTTGAAAAGGCAAGCACATTTTTCATTTTACATATTTGAGTATTTTCATTACATTCTTGCTCATAACTGTGATTTTTTCGAGACTCTGGATTCACATGTTTCTCAAGACTGTTCAGCTTTTTTTTTCATTTTAGAATCAGTACCCAACAATAGCTGCTCTTTATTTCTTAGCATATCAGAGGATGGTTTGGGTTGGAAGGGACCTTAAAGCTCACCCAGTTCCACCCCTGCCATGGGCAGGGACACCTTCCAGCAGCCCAGGTTGCTCAGAGCCCCGTCCAACCTGCCCTTGACCACTCCAGGGATGGGGCATCCACAGCTGCTCTGGGCAGCCTGGGCCAGAACTCACCACCCTCATGGGGAGGAATTTCTTCCTTATATCTAATCCAAATTTCCCCTTTTCTGGTTTAAAGCCATCACACCTCGTCCTATCACTACATGCCCTTGTAAAAAGTCCCTCTCCAGCTTTCTGGTAGGTCCCTTTAAGTACTGGAGGCTGCTATAAGGTCTCCCCAGAGCTTTTCTCCTTCAGGCTGAACACCCCAACTCTCAGCCCATCTTCGTTGCAGTGGTGCTCCAGCCTCTGAGCGTCTGCATGGCCTCCTGTGGAATTGCACCAGCAGGGACCCGTCCCTCTTACGTTGGGGTCCCCAGAGCTGGATGCAGCCCTGCAGGGCGGTCTCACCAGAGCAGAAGAGCAGAATCCCCTCCCTCTGCCTGCTGCCCACGCTTCTGATGCAGTCTGGGACATGGTTGGCTTTCTGGGCTGCAGGTGCACGTTGCCAGATTGTGTTGAGCTTCTCATCCACCAGCGCCCCCAGGTGCTCCTCCTCATTGCCTTAACTGGATGCAGTAATATGATAATTTGGAGGAATAAATCTTTGATCTTTACAGTGAATTCTGTCTTAAATGATGAAAAGTTCTTTTTTTGAGTGAATTTTTGGTTTATAAACCATGATTTTAACTGCTTTTCCTTTCACTAATGTGTTAATCTCTGTTCTCTTAGCTCATATCTCCACTGTGAGTGGGCCACAGAACAACAGCTTTTAAAGGATAAAAGAATCCAGCAGAAAATAAAACGATTCAAACTAAGGCAAGCACAAAGAGCTCACTTTTTTGCAGATGTGAGTATGAAATACACAATTAAAAAAGCTTTTTTTTTTCCTTGTAGAATTTGGATCAATATTTTGCTTTGAAATAGAACAGCTGAGTGTGGAGAAGTACCACTTTCCCATTAGGGTTGGGTTTTTGGTTGCAGCAGCAAGCTGGTTGTTTAATGTACTTTGAAGAGCAAGTCTTCTGGAGCTGCTGAACTAACATGACTTGGCCTGGTTTAAAATTGGGATCGTTTGGATAACTGCTTTAAAGTAGTAAGGAGGGAAGGATTATGTTAGGTGTTCGCAAAAGCCACAGTAGTTTTCAGCTGCTAAATTCATTTTGTGTATGATGAGAGCAAATCTTAGCCTAGGTTTTTTTTTGTCTCTTTACTGATCTTTTTTATCTTGCGTTGCAGATGGAAGAAGAACCTTTTAATCCTGACTATGTTGAAGTAGACCGGGTATTAGAAGTATCACTTTGTGAAGACAAGGACACTGGTGAGGTAAATATATCTTAAAGCAAGTCAAGAAGATGAACCTCTGTGTAGCGTTTGATGATTGCAATTTCAGGACATTTCAGAGTAACACCTTAATGATTTTAAGCTTCAGTAATACTTAATTTTAAGCTACAGTAATACTACATGACAATCTTCTAATTTCCTATGCTAGCCATGTATTTTGAAATAGAAATCAGAGTGCCAAGGCATGTATATTTATTAGTATTAGTAAGTCATAGTAGACAAAGCTTAGCTAGTTACTGACATAAATGTGAGGTTTGGCATTTGCCTTGTGAGTTCTGACAAAAGGCTGATGCCGTGTCCTGTCTCTGGAAGTGACAAGAGGTAAATGCTGCAAAAAGCACAAGTCGTCAGGGTGTGGAGGTTCCCTGTGTTCTAACTCTGTCCCTTGGCTTTAGAGGGCAAGGTCCACTGGCTACCTGTGTTTATCAAAACTCTTTTTTAAGTACCTTTCCTGGAAAACTCTTGCAAAACAAAAACGTGAGATGAGAATAAAGGCTGGAAAAGTTGTTGATTAGGTCGGTTGGAATAGCTGTGATTCTTTTTGGTGTTTCTAGGGAGCAAAATGAACAGGCTTCCACACAGTGATTTCCCAGTCTTCCTAAAGCAGGGTTGGGAGTTAAAACAACTTCTCGTTGTATGCAGCAGCATTACTACACTTCTAGAAAAAAATGTGGTGTTGTGATAAGTATTTCTTTCCCCCAGTTTCTTTCTTTATCTGGACAAATCTGAATGAAATAACCTGCTTTGGTTCCATATTTTGAGACTTCTCGTAAATTCATGTATGTGTCAGCCAGCAGACCCCTAAAACTTTCTATTTTGTTGGTAAGACCTCAGTTTTAGGAACTTTCTCAAGCTGTTTTAGGCTTAGGAGGCCTGGTTTGGAGAGTGGAGGAGATGTTCTGTGTAGCACATCTGTAGTTAATTGGTTCTCTCCACGCCATTTCCACCAATGTAGTAATTTATCTTACCTAAAACTGACTTTGTGGGTCAGTGGGGTTGGAAGGTACTCCAGGGGCTATACAGCAAGTGGCAGAGCATGAGAAGCCAAGGATAAGAAGGTAGATAACAAGAACCTACACAGATCATCTTTAAAATTGTATTAAAAAAAAGTGATTTTGTGGTTTCCAGCAGTTAGCTGCTCAAATAGTAAGGCATATTAGCAGTCTGTACACTGAATTAAAAGCTGGTAACATTCAGAATTTTCTTCTGCAGCCTGTTATTTACTATTTAGTAAAATGGTGTTCGTTGCCGTACGAAGACAGTACGTGGGAGCTGAAAGAAGATGTAGATCAAGCAAAAATAGAAGAATTTGAACAACTGCAAGCTTCCAGGCCTGATTCAAGGAGATTGGTAACATTATATCTAATTTACTTGTCTGTCTTGGCAAATTGGGTTTGATTTTCCCAACTTAAAAGTTGTGTTAAAACATAAGGCTTATCGACATTCTGTGGAAAGGACCTGTGAGCCTTGTTAGCGAAGAATAATATTTTGGAGTAGACTTAGATAAATAGCCTCATGTAACTTGTTACTTGGTTAAAAAAGAAAACAATTGTTTAGGAAAAAAGATGAAAAACTTTCTGAGCTTTTGACTGAGTGATGAGCAACACATTTAAAGTGGCTATCATAGAATCGAAACACCATTGAGATGAGAAAACAGGATAAACATACATATATAACAAACAGTCAAGTCTCGTGCTGCAGCAGTGGAGGAAATGGGCAAACAGAGATCTGTCAGGCAGATTCCCTAATTACTTCCTGCTTTGATTTTTCTTCTAGTCATAAAGGGCTCGCTGAAAGGAAGAAAAATACATGTAATAAGGAAGTGTGTTATATATTTAAATTACCAGTCTTCTGTCTCATAGAGCCAGAAGGAAACAAAATAGTTCTGTTTAAAGTCCTGCATGTCATTGTTGGAGGAAGATGTGTCCTGTGTGGTGTAATACAACACTTGTTTTAACTTAGTTACCTTACGTAACTGAATACGCACAGTGTATTAATTTAAGCTTTGTTTTGTTTTAATGGTTTTTCCATCTACCGATAATGACGGTAGTCATGATTAATGTCTTCATATTATATTTAGTTCATTTCTGTAGTATTTATTTAAATGAGAGGAGCGTGGCTGGTGTGGGGGTGGCCAGATGGCTGCTGTGGGACCGAGACCTGCTGCCAGGTGGCAACAAAGAGAGAGCAAATCAAAATCTAAAATCCAGAGCTGCCAGATAAGACCACATGAGTCTGGAGTGAATGTCAGCTTTTAGAAATACTGAAAAAGGTTTGGGGTTTTTTTTTTTTTGGAAAAAAAAAAGTTTACAGCTGATCAGAAAAGCTGTGACTAAAAATATTTTGCTTGATTGTGTTAGTTCACATTGCGATCCAGACACTCTCCAAAGAGAGTGTTTTTTGCTGGAATCCTACCTAGCATTAGTCAAAAACTTCAAGGTTTCTGTCCTAAGTTGCCTGCTAAGCTGATGGCCAACCTCTTGAGTCTCCAGGCTTGGGAACTAGTGTGTGTGTGTGTGTGTGTATAGATACATACACACACACACACGCACACAGCCTCTCAGCTTTCCTTTAGCTTGCTAGGGACATGAAGATGATAGACCTTGATGCTGTTACAGTCTGTTTTGTAAAGTCCTTTGTATCGTGGTCTTGTGTATGCTGATACCATCTTTGATCCCTTGGTGAGATGGATTCAAGGAACTAAACCTCTCACAAATCTGCTTTTTTGTATTCCTGAGCTGGCTATTCGTGCAGTGGAGCCATCAGCAGTGGTCAGGGCAGGAGCTGAAGAGAAAGGGGAAGGTGTTAATTTATATAGACAAATAAAACACAAATTTCAGGTTTCCACAGACTAGTAATTAGCTACTAATGTTAAAAATGGCGTCTTCCTAGTTTTAAGGTTGAATAATTACACTCAGGAAATAATGGGTTAAAATGCTTGGGAAACATAAAGCGTGTACCACCTTGCACACGTATTGATCTTTCCCTTAAAGGACCGACCGCCTCCAAATGCCTGGAAGAAGATAGAACAATCCAGGGAATACAAAAACGGCAATCAGCTCAGGGAATACCAACTGGAAGGACTTAACTGGCTCCTGTTCAACTGGTACAATAGGTATATGGATGGAATGCTTTTTTTTTAATGTAAATTTTAAACCATACAGAGTGAATCACTGTCGCTAGAGATGAATACAGGTTTAATCAAATTTCGCTGCTTATAACAAAAAGGGTGTAACTGCAAAACAAAAATTATCTTCCATTGGGTGTACAAATATGTTTTTATCCAAACAAATATCAATAAAACAAATCTTAGAAGAATAAAACTAACATAACTGAAAATAAATTTTCAATGGCTATGAGGACATTAAAAAGCAACTTCTACCAAAGAACAAGCTTTCTGAATTTTTGGAACAACCAGGGAACACTTGTGTCTTTCAAAATAAGTTCTAGAATTAGTATGTATTTCAGATAAAGTTACCTCTGTTCAAAAATAAGGCCCGTAAATAATTCACTTTTCTATATTGTAAGCTAAGTTTAACTTTTCACTAATGCTATGATGTATTCATGGGAATGTAATCACTTTCAAGAATTTTTTCCAGAAGAATAAATTTTCTCTGTATCTAAGTTGGATTTCGGTTCCCAAATCTTCCTGCTGGCTGATTTCCAAAATACCAGTTGCCCATCCTTTATAGAGGTCATGTCAGCGAGCAGAGCACAAGCACACACACCATTTTACTATTCAGTTTCATGACGTGCAAAAGAACATTTTGTTTGAATTCTCAGCCAAGCCCATAACGGTCTGTGCGAACAGTGAAGGGCTGGAGTGTGTGGCTGAGGCTGAGCACTGGTGGTGCTTCACGCAGTGATTTGGTTGCGTGCATCTGTTCTTGGGTTTGGAAATGAGGGGAAATTAGTGATACTGTAATGCACTCTTTGTACCTGGGTGTACTTGGGCTGCTTTCCTTCTGTGGCTTTTAGGGAATCGTCGTTAATTTCCAGCAGTTTTGTCAAGGTGAGTGTACATGTAGGAAATATGATTAATTTGAATTCCCTTAATTAGGGCAGGTATAGTCCCAAAATAATACTTCTGGAATACTTTTCTAGGAGAACTTCACAGAACATTCCATTCTCTGGCTCTACCAGTGCTAAGCATGACTGGAAGCTTGTGGTTTTGTGTACTGAGTTCATTCTTTCACTATAACCAAGGACCGTTTACAGGCATCTTTTACAGTGCCTCATTTTTTGCCTGTTGTTTTAAACCGGTATATTTGAGCATTGTTTTTATAAACTGTCTATTTGAGCAACAGCTTTGACATACTTTCTTTGATGCCAATAACAAATAAATACGTTTTACTTTCAGGCGAAATTGCATTTTAGCAGATGAAATGGGTCTCGGCAAAACCATTCAGTCGATTACGTTCCTGTACGAGATCCTCCTGGCTGGGATAAGGGGCCCATTCCTGATCATAGCTCCACTTTCCACTATCGCAAACTGGGAAAGAGAATTCCGCACGTGGACCGACCTGAACGTCGTGGTGTATCACGGCAGCATGATCAGCAGGCAGATGATCCAGCAGTACGAGATGTACTTCAGGGACTCCCAGGTAGCGTAAGGTCACTTCTGTGCAATAACTTCCCCATAGTAATGAAAACCTGACTTTACATTATCCGTGCCTCTGTCTTAGTGGAAGTAATTTTACATCCGATGACGTGGTTTTTAAGCTTTTTTGCATATCAGAATCTTTAACATATGCTTACTGAGTGAATTTGGTGAGGGCGATTGCAGCAGGATGAATGTTGTTTCAGCACGCTGAGTAATTTTGCAGTTGAATGGAGGTGACGCTGATACTCATGTGGAGATGAAAGTGTACACAGATGGTGGCAGTTGAGTCCTGAATCTGAAGAGCAGGGAGAACAAAAATACAGCCGATGGAGCTCTGTGTTACCTTTAAGTAGCTGCTGATTTCCTTTTCCCAGTGTAAACCAGCATTGTCTGTGTACAGTTTGCTTTTCTGTCTGAAATACTTCACATTAAATGACATGAAAAAAACTTGAAATCTGACTATTTTAAAAGCGGGGTTCTTTGCCTTTTGTATATATTCTGCGTAAATAAACAATTTTTAATTTATCGTGGTATTTCTACAAAATGGAGAAGGCTGAAAATTTTTTTAAGTAGTGCTAAACATTAAAATTACATGTTGTTTCTCTAGCAAGTTATTGTATACTGGCTTATTGAGGGCCTTACATTACATATGATCTTTGTCAGACAAATGGAGTAGAGTAAGCTGAATAAAAAGTGTCCATTTAGTTCGCAAGTGATATTTTAATTACTTACTGTATGAGTGCTAGATGTATTGCCATCATATATTTGGATTGATTGACTGACTGTAGTGTTTCTCCTGTCAGTCTTTCAGATTTTCGCAGGGTTAAAAATGCGATATCCACAGGCACTTTCTGAAGCAGGTTTATTAGATGGTTTTATCTGTAATTTAAGTCATTAAAATTTTAGTGTTGGTTAGACAATATTGGATTTGTAGTTATGGATAATTACTCATTAATATTAGAGAGTTATAGAGATGTAATAAATGTGAATGGGATGATAAAACAACTTATAATGTCAAATCTGATGTCTAGCTAGCTCTTGATTAAAATTTCAGCAACAAAATCTTTACATTGAATAGATTCCAGGTAATGTAACAAATGCTGTGTGTTGATGAATCTCTAGGGACGTATCGTTCGAGGTACCTACAGATTCCAAGCCATCATCACAACTTTTGAAATGATTCTTGGTGGGTGTCCAGAGTTAAATGCAATTGAGTGGCGGTGTGTTATTATTGATGAAGCTCACAGACTGAAGAACAAAAATTGCAAACTCTTGGAAGGACTGAAATTAATGAACCTTGTGAGTAATTATATTTCACTTTGGGGGTTGATTCTAGCTAAGTACAGTATGATAATAAATCACAAAGGTGTTTTACCTGCCAAAAAACACCTCTCAAGCAGCGTTTTCTCAGGAGATGTCTGTTCCCAATATGCTTTTCAAATGTAATGTAATTTTTGTAGCTGATGCTGGTATGTTTTTCATCAAACAAAATGTGGCAAGTTCTAACTGCAAGCAGAATCTATTTCCAGTGATATTATTCTGTAGTTTTGCTTATGAAGATGATCTCATTTTAAATTTGCTTGGTAATTAAATTAGAGTTTTTGTGCAGTAATTAATGTTTAAAAACCTAGAAAGTATTTTAAACAGGTTATTTAACACTAGAAGCAAGCAAGTAGTAGTGTTTAAAACAGAATTATCATCTAGTCCTGTAGTTAAGGTTTTATTTTCTGTAGTGCAAGATTTTTAAAAAGCTGTTACACAGATCTGGAGGCTTCTGGTGCATTGCTACAAGATGTACCGTGACTTGTTTGGCACTGGGTTTTGACTTCGGTTATTAACTTGGATACACTTGTTGCTCCGTGTTCTCAGAAGTCATGGTATTTGCTTTCTGATCCATGCTCAGCGTTTATTTTCCCCACTATGGAGAGAGAGGATGATACATGTGTGAATGTTACAGGCAAAAGTTGATGTGTTCAGTCATTTCTCCATTAAAGATACAGGAAGACAGAATTTAAAGAAAAGCTGGTAGAAGATATTTGTTGTTCCTTCATAAATCTGTTTCTCTGTATTGTGGTACACAGAACTGGTATTTTCAGGTTGTGACACTCAGACTTAACACAGAAGAATGTGCAGATGTGTGCACATGAGGTCATGTGAGTTTTGTTCTCTCTTATAGGAGCATAAAGTGCTGTTGACGGGTACCCCTCTGCAGAACACGGTAGAAGAACTATTCAGCCTCCTTCATTTCCTTGAACCTTTGCGTTTTCCTGCTGAATCTACGTTCATGCAAGAATTTGGAGACCTTAAAACAGAGGAACAGGTATTACATGTTGTATTAAGTTCATGTTGAGCTTCAGTGTGTAGAAGTGGCTTCGTTGAAGGAAAAACTTCATTTTGGATAGTAACTGTTGTGGCTTCCCACCCTCCCCTTCTCTCCCCATGGAGCACCTGTGAGTTCTTTTGTCAGTAGAAATTAGTGAAGTGTGATATTTTATGTTAAAAGAGTTGGTTTTATTTTTTAGGGTCAGTTTTATAAATTGGGCAAATAAGTAGTAAGAATAAAAATTGAAATTTACCGACTTCATTGGCAGCACCTTTGTAACCAAGTGCTAAAAAGATATTAATTTATTGGTCTTGGAGCACATTAAAAATTATTTAGTAATTTGGGGTTAAAAATAAAGGCATATCCCCTATGGAACACATTTTATACAAGTGTTGGAAAAAAATAGTGATATGGAGTTAATTTTTGTTTCTTTATTAAACTGCACTGTTACTTTTTCATGTTCCAACAAGGTTGTTGTGTTTAATTTAGGTTCAGAAACTGCAAGCTATCCTGAAACCCATGATGCTCAGACGATTGAAGGAAGATGTAGAAAAAAAACTGGCTCCGAAGGAGGAAACTATAATTGAAGTAGAACTAACTAACATTCAGAAGAAATATTATCGAGCCATTCTGGAGAAAAATTTTGCTTTCTTATCCAAAGGAGCAGGACAAGCAAATGTGCCCAACCTGGTTAACACTATGATGGAACTCAGAAAGTGTTGTAATCACCCTTATCTCATCAAAGGTAAATACATGATAAGGACTAGCTGAAAACTAGGTTCTGGCAGGAGATGTGGTCTGTATCCGTCCTCATGGCTTTTCTCACTTATTTGTAACTAACTTGGAGGTTTTTCCTGTTTGGAAGAAAGTACACATAAAGCTCTTAAAGTTTTTACTATGATTTCAGTCATAGTGGGGCTGCAAAATGCTGTTTTTAAGGGGAGTTTTGCCTCATTCCAGGTGTTGTTTCTGTGACGTTCTGCTTAAAAACCTAAGACTTATTTTCAAAGAGCATAGAAATAGGTGTTCCTCGAAGGCTTGAGGCCCATCCAGAGCTTTATTCTGTCTCCAGCAGTGCCTAATGGGGGATATTTGGAATACAAGCACTGATTTTAGTAACTTAGTCTGGTATGTATTTAGAGGTATTTGTAGCAACACCTATACTATAGATACAGAAATCTGTTCTTTGATAGGTGCTGAAGAGAAAATCCTTGGAGAGTTTAAAGAAACATACAGCCCAAGTGCTCCTGACTTCCATCTGCAAGCAATGATCCAGTCTGCTGGGAAATTGGTTCTTATTGATAAACTTCTTCCAAAAATGAAAGCTGGAGGCCACAAGGTCCTTATCTTCTCTCAAATGGTTCGCTGCCTGGATATTTTGGAGGATTACCTTATACATAAAAGGTAAGATACTGCATGTTCTGTCTCCTTGATCTCAGTGGATGTATCTTTGAATGGTAGTGCAGGGTTAATGATTACAGCATATGTAACTTGCTGTGTTCTGTGATGGCTTAGCGTTTATTCACCACCAAATGAAAAATATCAGAGAACTGCTAAAGAGATGTGCTCAAGTAAACCACATGCCTTCAGTTTATTGCCTCTTTTATTAAACATTCTTGTATGTGTGTACTGTTTATACATTGCCTGTCAGAAATCGAGTAAGTTCAAGTTCAGAGTTGCTCATCCAAACCTCAGTAAGCCTAGAATGTGCTCTTTATTTACATGGTGTTGAACTTGGCCCAGATAGGGTGATGCAGCTCCTTACCCCCAACAGAGTGTAAGTACAAAATAGTAAACAACTGGAGGTTTGCTATTTATGTAAAAATAAAAATGTGCTTCCTATCTTTCCTAAGTGATTACTGCTCTGAATGTGCAGCAGAACTGAAGTGCCAGCCCAGCCATACAGCAGCTCCTTAGATCACCTTTTGCTGTCACATTAATAGCACCCTTTGATTACACTGTTGACTCCATGGAAACTAGGAGCTTATTTAAGCACCTGACGGAATAAAGCCTTAGCACCTAAAACCTAACCTTAAACTTGCTTGCAATCAGTAGTTGCTGTATCAACCTGGAAAGCTATAAGAAGGCATAGTTCTGTTTGTTTTAATAGTCCATTTGTTGGAATGTACGTACTGCTTTGAAGTGCGTATATGTCAGTGAACTACCTAGTAATACAGAGTTAACATGTAAAAACATAAAAACTAGTAATAATGTCAAGCTTTCCTGCAACGGATACTGGAATGTGTACTGAAAATCATTAGTGGATTATATTAATAGCTTTTTTTGATAATTTTAGATCACTTCTGTGCTGGTATGCTTTTGTTTCATAAAGCCATTTGAACTGAGAGCTCGACAGTTTGCGCATTTTCTTTTAATAGGCTAATTTTAACTTCACCGTAGTACTTATGGTGCAGTATAGAAAATATTCCTTTTTCTATAAGGTTGTAACATCTAGACCAGAGCCTCATAGCTGCAGGTAGAATCTTCTGAAGCCTGTGGAAGCTGAAACCTGCTCTGTGCAACCGTTTGATGAGAAATGGTAGAGTGCACGCGTGATGAGACTGAACGCTGAACAGAATTGGTGGCTGTGGGCGATGGCCGTCTGCCAGAACGCCTGTGGTCCTGCGGATTAGCTGCTGTGACAGTTTAGAGCTGATTAGAAGAAAAACGGTTGTGAGGCTTTTGACTGATAGATACACATCCAGCATTTTGCTCCATTTGGAGTGTACAGAAGTATTTGCTCCCTTTCTAAGCATTTCACTTGATTTCAGAAGTTTCAGAGGAGTCTTTGTAATTATCGAACGTAATAGAAATGACGGTGTTACTTCAGGCTTTTCAGTGTGCTGGTTTTAGTTTAGGAAGGCCTGGAGTCACTGCTGCCTTGATGAAGACTGTTAGAGGTGCTGTCATGTTGCTTCTGTTCTATTTCTCTTAATCTTGACAGAACTAATATGCAGTTTGTCCGGTAACAGCTCACCACGTACTGGTTTCTGCTGGTTACTTGGTTGCCCCCAACACATTCAGACAATTTGATATATAACAGAAAATATGCCATCCCGTGTCTGAGCCCCTGGGTAGGGACCCAAGCAGAGTAGTGTGTGAAAAACCTGGAAAAATCCACATAGAACTTGAGGTTATGATGTGTTTTAATGCATAGAAGCGCTGTGGTAGTATGTGTTTCCTGGTATGTATAATCAGGTACTTGCTTTAATGGACAAAGTTCAGAAGAACTTGTCTTAAAATGCTCAGTGTGTGGACCTGCTAATGTGTGTTAGTACTACAGAGACACGAGTTCTGTCATGATTCCTGCTTGTGTTACCCACTGATAATCAAAGTTATTTTGCATCACTTCTATTCACTGTAAAGAATAAATACACAAGCAGGAGATCTGTTCTAATCCCCGTTTGAATTAACGAAAAATATTGTATTGATGTGTATGTGTATCCGTGGCAATTTGCAGATACTTGTATGAACGAATTGATGGGCGAGTACGAGGGAATCTCAGACAAGCCGCCATTGACCGGTTCAGCAAACCAGATTCCGATCGCTTTGTCTTCCTCCTCTGCACCAGGGCTGGTGGTCTGGGCATTAATTTGACTGCAGCAGATACATGTATAATTTTTGATTCTGACTGGAATCCTCAAAATGATCTGCAGGTAAATTCCTTTAAGAATGAGGCCTTAGAAGTCAAACCTGATTGCTATAAATTGGGTCGCTTTGAATATTGTCTCTGTTTTGAACACACTTAATTTTTCAGTGTTCAGGGTTTTTTCAGACATATGTTTAATCTTTTTTGATTAATACTTTGCACTTAAATAGGAGAGGCCATATGGGGTTGTCTGGGTTCTAATATTTTCTTTCAAATTGATTACTCTTAAAAACACAACTCAGGTAAACTATGTCCGTTGATAAAACCCTTCAGATTTTGATGACACTATGAAATCAGGGGTTAGATTCTGTGTATACTGACACAGTTCATGAAAGTAGAGCTGTTCAGCTAAAACATGATGTATGGAAGAGAATTAATATGTATTCAGAAGCAGTGAATTAATCCAATGTAGGAATTAGATGCTGAAATGCAATCCATTCTCAGGTTGCAACTCCTTTACTCCTTGCTTCTTTTTATTTAGTGTTACTGCAAGAGAAATACCATTCAGTAGCCTTCAGCACAGATCATTCATCTGCATTTTATTTACTACACTGTTTTTAGAAAACTTCACAATGTGGAAAATGTCCAGTAGCCTCCATCTGCTTAAATGTGTATTGACTCTCTTTTGAGTTTGTGCTGTTGTTTTTGAGATTTGTGCCCCAGCAGAAACAATTTCTTAAAAGAATGTTATCCTATTCTAGATAAGTCTAAATTCTCGCTGTCATTCTCCCTTCGAAAGGCTCAGGCCCGTTGTCACCGGATCGGTCAGAACAAAGCAGTGAAGGTCTACAGGCTGATAACGCGCAACTCCTACGAGCGAGAGATGTTTGACAGAGCAAGTCTGAAACTGGGGCTGGATAAGGCTGTTCTACAGAGTATGAGCGGAAGAGAAAACAGTGTCGGTGGTGTATGTAGACTTATTTCTTGAGACAACTTTCCTCTTGTAATCTCATGGGAACTATTTTAAATTACAGAAACTCCCATATTTCTGTTGTTTGCTTCACTTTTTTTCTAATGTGGGCTAACAATGCATTTGATATAATGTAAAACATAGTTACTCTGATAAGTCTTGCACTTTTTCTTGCCTTTAAAGTCTAAGGTAGATAATGTCCAAGTTAAAACAAAGATAAAAGTTTCCGTGTGTTTCCTTGTATCTTCTCATATTAGCATTAGGTCTTACTTGAATATGAGATATAAATCTAATATTAACAGGTGATTTTTTTTAACTTATGTTCATCACAGTGTTGGGAACAGCCATAACAATGAAGACACATACCTGCAAAAGTGTGTACTGTAACTACATAACACAGCATTTCAACTGGCAACTAGACTTTTCCCTTAGCTTTTAATAACCTAGATTTTAAACTTATAAATTATAAGGCACAGTTAGGTTGTAATAATATTCGAAAGGGAAGGAAAAATAGAAATTGCTTTAGGGGATTTTTTTTTTTCTCATCTGTCTAAAACCTATTTTATTTGTTCAGATCCAACAACTCTCCAAAAAAGAAATAGAAGACTTGCTTCGAAGAGGTGCATATGGTGCCATTATGGATGAAGAAGATGAAGGCTCTAAATTCTGTGAGGAAGACATTGACCAAATTTTGCAGCGTAGGACTAAAACTATCACGATTGAGTCGGAAGGAAGGGGCTCCACGTTTGCCAAGGTGCAGAAGCCACAAGTTGTTCTTTGACAGTGTAGAGCTGCAAATGTAATTGAATGTTGTGAAGCTTATTATTTCTTTAAAAAAAGTTGTTTATGTGTGGGGCATGCTCCTAAAATAGCAGAGAGTGGAGAGTCTATATATGTGTATGTTGGGGAGGGAGGCTGAGACCGTATGGTTTTAGGAGTGGTAGTCTAGGACAAAATTGGACCAGCAATTCCTAATTTGTGGTGGGTAAGAGAAAAACAGTAATACCATAGCATCCAAAAACCTACACTGAAAAACTGGATGAACAGAACAAAAAGTAAACTTGGACTCCTTAATTTCCAAAGCATGTGCCAATATGGATCTGAACAAATACAAATTCAGGTAAATAAAAAAATACCTAAATAAATACTTTTTTAAAAATCCAAGCAGTATAACTGAGCTTGGAACATGGGTACTTCACCAATACAGTTGAGGCAATTCAAAAAACAAAACCAACCCAAAAAACTTCAGCAAACTCTTAAGAATATAAATGTATATTTATTGTTTATAAATATACATATATTTAGGCTCTCTTATATCTCGCTGATTGTGGCTTAAATAAGAAATAGTCTTCTAAAGAAGAGATAGGAAACCAATTCAGGAACATGATCATCACTGTCTTTTTATCAGAAGAGTTAAAAATTTTTAGACGTATTTACTCTTTTCCCAAAAGCAGTGTATCAGGATTTTTTTAAAATGCCTTCTGAAATTAAGCTTATTCCATGCTCTCAAGCTTTGATTGTTGGTAGTTTAAACACTCCTTTGAAATTTCCCTCAAGCGAGTACTTTTGCGTGAGATGAAATCCCCAAATGCTGATAAGCCTCTTCAAAAGATTCTATTTTCTTCCATTCAAGTAATTTAGATTCAGGCTTCGAAGCAGAAGGATCTTGCTCCTTAATGTTCTTCTCTCCTGATGGTGCATAAAAGTTCATTAGATTTTTCTGATATATTATGGATCTGATTTTAAAAAATTAAGGGGGAGGAGAACTTTTGAGTTGCTTTGCACTGTAAGTAACTTCTGAAGCCTTAACAGCTGCTTGAGAGATTTTGATGAAATGAAGTTATGTGGTTGTCACAGCATGGAGGTGTTCAAACTCCACAAACTTTGGAAGTATGATGTTAGTAAGATTTTGGTTTATTTATTACAGGCTAGTTTTGTTGCCTCTGGAAACAGGACTGATATTTCCCTAGATGATCCCAACTTCTGGCAGAAATGGGCCAAAAAAGCAGAAATAGATATAGATGCTATCAGTGGTAGAGTAAGTACTTCTCTTTTTTAATGCATGATTTTTCAAATATGTGCTTGCTGTTGAATTCTGAAATAGCAGGTGTAGGACTTCTGTGCTTTTTTGATTAATACTTCAGTAAATCAGAGGTTTTGTGCTTGTTACTATAGTTGGTGCATGGATAATCAGCCTGCTGATAGCTTGAGTATTTCCTAGCTCCCTGCTGTCCCAAAAGAGTTTGGCGTCTTGGATTTTTGTTAAAGACCTGCAAATGGTTGAAAGTCTGTAATTTTTCTGAATGCCCTGTTTCTCTGTCTGTAAATCCTGGGCTGGAACCTGCAAAATAGAAAATGGATGTAGTTCTTACTCAGCTAAAACTGAAAGTTGTGTCCTATACTTGAAGACATTCCTGTTTTAAAAACGTTTCAGTGCCCCTTTTTACTCCGAGACTGCACTGTAGTCTAAGTATTCCGTTTGAATGAGATATCCAGTGTTGTTTAATGTACTCGTATCATGGTATAAAAGCTATGTTTTGTTGCCTTAAATACCACAAAATGTTTTACTTGCTTCATGGGTGTTTCCTGTGATGTCTCTACAAAATACCTATTAATGACATTAAATAGAAATGGATGCTTCTGAACTGAAGCCATCTACTTAAGAAAAGCTTACCAATTCTGATAAGGTTTGTTGGAAATTTTGCAGAACAGCCTGGTTATTGATACACCAAGAATTAGGAAGCAAACCCGGCCCTTCAGCGCCACGAAGGACGAGCTGGCAGAGTTGTCCGAAGTGGAGAGCGAAGGTGACGAGAAACCGAAACTCCGCCGGCCTTGTGACCGTTCCAATGGCTACGGAAGAACAGAGTGCTTTCGGGTGGAAAAAAACTTGCTGGTCTATGGGTATTGTACACGTCCTTCTTCATTCTAGGAAGTTTTTAAAAACTAGTCTTTTTCCATGCATTAAATTGGATTTATGGAATAACTTTCAGCTATATTACACAGAATCACAGAATGTTAGGGATTAGAAAGGATCTCAAAAGATCATCTAGTCCCAGTCCCCCTGCTGGAGCAGGAACACCCAGATGAGGTTACACAAGAAGGTGTCCAGGCAGGTTGGCCATAACCTGGTGTGTTTGTATATATAGAATTAATTTAGAGTATGAATTTCTGTAAATTTATCATGCATCTTGTATAAATCCGTCTCACAACTTGCAGTTGAAGAAACATTAGAGGTGAAAACCTTTCTTCAAAGGCATTTAACATGGACTCTGCAGTAGTCTCACTAAAAATCATTACAGTAAGTGCTGCAGGCAGGCTGAAAACTGTGTAAAGAAATATCTGAAATAAAGGCCTGGTAGGTAACTTGATGTTTGTCATTGCAGAACATCTGGCACTTCCAGGAGGTGCAAAGAGGAACTGAAAATCTAACCAGTTATTTCAAGCATACTAAAATTGATTTGGAAATAAAATCTTAGGTTTTCTGTCACCCACCTTGTAAGATAAATGACAATGTTTTTTTATCGATATGAGTTTCTACCAGTTTTGTGTCTTAAAACCCTTAAGTAATCATCTGTGCTTTTTTTTAAACAGGCAAGGTTTGTTTAAAAATCTGTCTTAAACAGATGCAGTTTTGTTGCAAGTGTTGCTTTTTTATTTCCACTCCGTAACTTCAGCTGAAGGAAACAAGTGGAAAGCTGACTATATTTTACAGAGAACGTCCCTTCTGTACCAAAAATGTACAGGCTCTCCAAGGATTTCACTTCCAAGTGCTCATTTGTGTTTCACTCTGGACCAGGTGGGGCCGATGGAGAGAGATTTTGTCCCATGGTCGCTTCAAGAGGCAGCTGAATGAACACGACGTGGAGATCATTTGCCGAGCTCTATTGGCCTATTGTCTTGTTCACTACAGAGGGGATGAGAAAATCAAAAGTTTTATATGGGATCTCATTACCCCGACGGAGGATGGGCAAACACGGGAGTTACAGAATCACCTTGGTAAGGGCTCGTGTGTTTCTGTAGTTAAATAGCTTTGTATATGCATGCCTGTGGTACTGGGATAAAACAGCTAAAAATTCTCTCTGAATGCCTCCTACTTGAAACAAATAGAATTTATTCCAGATACACATTTCAAGTGGTGGGAAAAGAAGTGTCATTTCTGCTTGGCTTTGTGTCTGATGGCTCACCTGAATGGCCTGCTGTTCTCTGCATGAGCTTGCCTTTCATCTCTGTTCATAAGAACCTCTTCTGTTTCATGGTCGGTGACAATACACGCTCCTTTCTTTCCCCTTGTGCTGTGTCCTTAGCTGGTGAAATGTAGCCCAGAGATGCTCTAAGAGACAAAAGAGAAAAATACCTCATCTCCAGAGGCTGTGATGCTGGTAGTTTTTCTGCAACGCACGTCACAATGCTGGTGTAGCGTATAGGAACTGTTAGGTGTCATGGGGATCTATACCTACCTGTTGCTGTTACTGTATTATATTTTGAATTATATAGGCTTATCAGCCCCTGTGCCTAGAGGGAGAAAAGGAAAAAAAGTGAAGACCCAGGCTAGCACTTTTGATATACACAAAGCAGAATGGCTTCGAAAATACAATCCAGAACATCTGTTGCAAGACGAAGGATACAAAAAGCACATAAAACACCATTGCAACAAGTAAGCAGTAGCTGAAGCGTGAAATGTCTTTCAATGTTCATGTAAAGATTCCTTTTTCTTTTAATTCCTCATTGTCCCAGAAGACTTTAAAGGCTTGAGGGGCCTTGTAGCAGCCAAAAGACTGAGGAGTTTGGGAGCACCTGGCAAAGGAACAGAAACGTGGCGTGTTTTCTGTGCTCTGAGAATCAGAGCTACGAGCTTGCTTAAAGCTCGTTCCTAACCATGAACGAGCTTGTTTTAGAGAAATCATTCTTCTGTAGCAAAACTTGTCAGACTCTACTTGAAAATGTCATACAGCTGTAGTGAAGAATTGAGATAAAGCATGGAGGAGCCATTGCGGTCATGCGCCAAATTCTAAGTGAGCAGGAATGAGAAGGTCGTGTGAAAGCTCCTCCTTGTCAGCCCGCTTGGTTCTTCCAAAGGGAATCATCTCAGGAGGAGAATGGAAAGAGCAGTTTGTTCCTAGCAGTATTTTATGGAGTGAGTGAGGAGTGTTCTGCTGGCCCTGGTCTTTGTCTGGGATTTGAAAGTATGTTTGCAATGAAATGATTCGTGAAAGTGATCACAATACCAAGTGTTAGGTGACTTAAATTGGAAGTTTATCTCCTTATAACTGAAGGATGTTTTAGGAAAATGATTTGAAAGCTTTGTGATGCTACAGAAGACAAAACCAACCACAACTATTGAGAGCTTGTAGATTGCTAATATTTGTATTTTTTCTTCTTTGTTTAGGGTCTTGCTTCGAGTAAGAATGCTGTATTACTTAAAACAAGAAGTCATTGGTAATGAATGCCAAAAGGTGTTTAATGGAGTTGATGCCAGGTGAACTATAAAGAGGTTTTTTGCTTGTTTACTTTAAATGTAAACTATCAAAGGAAAATTCAGATAACTTCCTAGACCTAAATAAGAAATGTTAAAACCAAATATTTGTATGCTTAGCCTGTGAGAAGTGTGTTTTGGTTGCTCTCTGTTTACTAAATGCTTTGGAGAAACTTGTCATGTGGAAGTTCTAGTTCCTATTTAGGAGTCTGGCTATACAAAGTAAAATAATTTAAGTCAAATAGGCTGAAAAAATGAGTGAAAGAATTATATGCTTTGCTTTCTAATTGGCGGGGTTTTCGTGCCTCTTTATGCATGCTCTTAGTCATGTGCTGCACATTCCATTCATTTTTTTTTTTAATGGAAGTATTGCCATTTGGAAATTCATAATCGCTGCTATGGGAGCTTGTGGTAGATGGAAAGTTTTAATTTGATTCAGAAAGCTTGAAGAGAGAAGTCTAAAAATCCCACAGAAAGTAGGGATGTACAAAGAGAAGATGAAGATGTATTTCTTCCTCTGAATGTTACTGATGTTGCTGTGCTGTTGGTGATTCTCCATAGTGAAATTGATGTTTGGGTCCCTGAGCCAGATCACTCTGAAGTTCCTGCCGAGTGGTGGGATGCAGAAGCAGATAAATCCCTTCTCATTGGAGTTTTTAAACACGGTGAGTAATACGGATGACTGCACATGCACTTCCCCACCCCTCAGAATAAACAGCCTACAGTCAGTTTTTTACAGCTCCCTCTGAAAGTGAATTTGTGCCGCTTTTTTTTCCTTTATAGGTTATGAAAAATACAACACTATCAGGGCAGACCCAGCACTGTGCTTCTTGGAAAGGGTTGGCAAGCCAGATGAAAAAGCAGTTGCTGCCGAACAGAGAGCAAATGATTATATGGATGGGTATGAGCACTTAAAACTGAACATGAATGTTTTGGGGTCTTAAAAGATTGAATTTATCTGTTGTACTTTTTCTTCTTAACTGGTTTTATACTATTTGGTGTCATTGTTGTGAAGAACACTACTTGGATTTTACTCCCACAGAGTGGAAAACAGTTAGGAACAGTGTAACAACCATTGAAGTGTGGGATTTCACAGTTAAAGGAAAAGTGCAGCACCCTGTTGTTAACCAGGGCTCTGTCGTGTGCTGCTGTGTCGGAAATACTACTTAGACACTCAAGTGCAAAATCCTTCAGAGACGAAGTGCTAAAGACCTGTTTAGCTTGATTGCACGATATATGAGTCTTGTGTAGCTAACCAGTGACACCAGGAGACCAGTTAGAGTATTACTGGTAACTGCCAGCATGAGAAATGCTTTTATTCATCGCTTCATCAGTGGGGTCAGCAGCTGCGGTTATAACAAACATCTTTGAATGAGAGCAAACTGGGGGGGACGGGATTCAAGCCAAAGCTGCCTTGAAATACTTTTGTTGTTTCTTGTAGAAAATTAAATAAAGTATATCTAACTAAATGAATTTTGCTTAACTGAAGAGAGTGTAAGGACTTCTAAACTATTACTAAGATGGGTTCTTTTGTGTTGAAATTTTAACAGGGATGTAGAAGATCCAGAATATAAACCAGCACCAGCATTGTTTAAAGATGACATAGAGGTATAGTAGGCACCTATGAATAGCTCCTTTGAACACACTTAGACTGTAATACTTCCACCTTTTCTTTGAGCAAATTATTAAGTTTTTCTATATTTTTCTAAATTGCGAGAACTTATTCCATGTCTTTCTGCAACTGGGGAGAATGGGAGGGAGTTGTTGTTGACAAGGCACACAACAGAATTATACCATTTGTCTGAAATACGTGTTACTCTCACTCTTCGTCATATTTATGAGTTGTCTATAAGATTTAAGTTGAATTAAGTTTCTGGAGAGGGGCTAGGTTTTTAATTTTGCTTCCCTTCTGTTTTTTGACAGGATGATGTTTCATCCCCGGGTGATCTAGTAATAGCAGATGGAGGTAAATATATACAAATTCAAGTCTGAGCCCATTCAGTCTGGTTTGAATTATTCAGTCTCCTGACCCTCAGCTAAAATGTATTTAGATTGCCTAGTGTAGAACCACAGACACCAGCAATTATTAACTTGTGTTTCTTGTGACTTTGTTCTAATATAGATGGACAAATGATGGAAGGAGACAAAATCTACTGGCCCACTCAGTCTGCCTTAACAACACGTCTTCGCCGCCTAATAACAGCTTATCAACGAACGAGTAAAAATCGGCAGGCCCAGCAGATCCAGCCCACCTTCCCAGTACAAACCAGTATGATGCAGCCTCCGTATGAGGAAGTTGCTCTGAATCCAAAGATGGCTGCTAAGATTGAAAGACAGCAAAGGTACCTGCAGCGTGCAAATACACGTTTTTAATACATCCTGATACAAAAAATGTAGAAGAAATAATAATTGCTAGCTGTGTGAAATAGTGAAGAAAATGACAGGATTTCAATTCTTTTTTATCTTGGTGATCAAGATGGACGAGAAGAGAAGAAGCCGACTTCTACAGAGTTGTGTCCACGTTTGGCGTGGTGTTTGATCCTGAAAGGGGACGGTTTGACTGGACCAAATTTCGAGCGATGGCTCGGCTGCACAAGAAAACCGACGAGAGCCTGGAGAAGTATTTGTATGCGTTTATGTCCATGTGCCGGAGAGTCTGTCGTCTCCCCTCAAAAGAAGGTGGGTGTATTTATTTTTACTTGGTTTTATCTTTAATTTCTGTTGCCAGTGCTTATCTTGAAAAGGGTTTACTTTTATGTGTTACGAACTAAAAATGGGGCAGAAGGCAAAAAGGAAACGTGGTAAGTGTAAAAATCAAAGCTTATAATGGGGAGACATATATGAACGGATTAAAGCCATCTACTTCTAGTATTGATGTGCAGTGGGTTTTTTTTTTTTTCCAGATTCTCACCTTTGTTTTGTTTTACTACAGAACTCGTAGACCCAAACGTTTTTATCCAACCAATTACAGAGGAACGTGCTTCTCGGACTTTGTATCGCATTGAACTCCTAAGGAAGGTGCGAGAACAGGCTCTTAGACACCCACAGTTGTTCGAACGGCTAAAACTATGCCAGCCAAACCCAGATTTACCTGTCTGGTGGGAGTGTGGGACTCATGACAGGGATTTACTTATTGGAGCTGCTAAACATGGAGTTAGTAGGACGGATTATCATATTCTTCGTGACCCTGAACTCTCGTTTATGTCTGCCCAGAGGAACTATAATCAAAATAAAGTGGCACTCTCAAGGACTTCTACTCCACTCCTGCATCAGTACCAGATGGCATTATCTGCTTCTCCTCTGACACCTCAGTCAAGATTGTCAGATGCTAAAGTGAATGCTTTTGAGGACACAAAAGCTAAAAATGAAAACCTGAAAGAGGACCTCCAGTCTTCTGAAGAGGAATCTATGTCTACAGAGGAGACACAGACAATAATGAAATCTGAACCTTTGAGTCCAAGAAACGGCACACCAATGCAAAATGCCGACCACAAACCCAGCGTGAGGACAGAGACAGACAGGCGCATGGTGGCTGCAAGGACAGAGCCTCTAACTCCAAACGCGGCTTCCAAAAAACAGAGGGTCAGCAAAAGGGGGTCTGACTCCAGCTCTGACTCAGACTCTGACTCAGATAGATCATCCTGTTCTTCCAGGTCATCTTCTTCATCTTCTTCGTCTTCCTCATCTTGTTCACACTCTCGATCAGGCTCTAGCTCTTCATCGTCTTCATCTTGTTCTTCAGCATCTTCATCCTCCTCGTCGTCATCCTCCTCCTCATCATCGTCGTCATCGTCATCATCTGAAGAGAGTGATAGCGATGAAGAGGAGACACAGAAGCGTGGTATGTGTGTAGTCATATTTCTGCAGTATGCTCTTAAACTGAACAAGTTTATTCTTAAAGGAAAAAGTTTAAAAAAGGATGTTAAATCTGACGAAAGTAAACTTAAACATATTTGCTTGATCCTTCAAGTGACTGGGAAGGATTGCAGGGGTACACTATTTTGTTTCATACAGTGCCTTGGATGAGGTACTTGGGGTTTGCTGACTGATTCACTAGGCAAGGTCACTGTGCGTGTGCTTCACGTGTGGGACGAGAGCTGAATGGCTTGTGTTCGGAAGTAGAATATAGAATATACATATATATACATATATATAAATATATATATATATATATATACACACTGTGAATTCCCTACTACTGTTTCCTTTTCTTCCTAGAGAATCTTTTGGTTTCCCTGTTTGTTTTTTCCACTTCTGCTCACCTGTCTTTGTAGCTTCCTTACTGTGTTTTCATGAAATCTGCAAGCTTTCTTCTGTCCAAGTAATGTCAGCTGCTTTTTTTGGAAACTGGAGGTGGCCAAGCAGTGTACTTGCACTGAAAGCTTAGAACGGTTAAACACTTCAAAATATGTACCTGCTTAGGAAAGACTGAGGTGATTATTATAGAGCATAGGACCAAATAACACAGAGACACTTTTGGATGCTTCAACATAAAAGCAAAAACTTCAGTGAAGTGATATAAAATTTTTAATAAACCAACCAATCCTTGTTTATTATGTTCCTAATAAAGTGTCCTCTACTCTTGCCCCATTGAAACTCAGAATGTGAAAATATTTCTCCGCTGTGCAATAACAAAAGATGTGGGATTACAGCGAAAGTAAATAAGCTTTTTTTTTTCCAGTACCTGAGAGAAAAAGGTATTTTGCTAGTCGGATGGATCTTCTAGTCTGTGGAAATGGCAAATGGAAACCATAGGATTCATTTACTGGGCAATTGAAATGCTGTGATTGAGATGCTGCTGCCTGTAGTACTGGAAGGATATTTCAGAGGAAACAGTTGTGTGCAAACATTAGAACAGTGAGAGAAGAAGAATGCTTATATGACATAAATATTTAGATCTAGACGGTGGATCCTGTAACGTGTGCTACACATCCAAATATTAGGCTCACTTTGTGCCAGCCCAGTCTGTTTAGGCGAGTAATTGTGCCATCCTCAGATTGCAGAGTCTCGTACATCACTCAGCCTTTCTGTTAGTGGCTGGTTTGCTGTAGCTTGGTGTTGAAGAGGTTGGTAAACACTGAAAAGTTCCTTTGACTTCCTCTGCATTGTCATTTTAAGCCCAGTTTTTATTTCATATATTGTGCAGTGATCATGGAGCGTTGCCATGCTTCTGTCCTTTGAAACATCATTTAAAGGAGAGCTTAATTGTGTCAGATGAGTCAATACGTTGCTATTGTTTAGGACAAATTTGAGTTCTGTAGGATTGTCCTTGAATACTCTTACTCGTTGTGCTGATGTAGTATTTACCTTTCAGGCAGCACTTTTTTTTCTCTCTTAGTTTCAGGCTGTTTCATCGTGTCATAGAGAAACCTACGTTGTTGTCTGGATGGGGGCAAAAGTAAAATAATAATGAGAAGTAAAGGGAAGTCAGAGGACACACTGGAAAGATACTAGGAACAAATACTCTGTCATTAAAACTTTAAAAAATTAGATGATGCAGACGCGTGTGTTAAGATGTGGAACATCCAGCATTTCATCCAGTAAATGAAATGGGGTGTTTTTTTAAAGTATTATCCCAATAGATTGACAATATTCCAGTGACACTTTTAGTTTCAATTTAATTCAGTATTTTAGTGCATGTTGGCTTACAAAGGAAATATATTAAAGTGAGGACTATCAGATTAGTCTGAAGCCTGTCTGTTTTCGAATAGCTAGGTGTTTGATACATTACGCTCTTGAAACATTACCAGGAATATATGTGGAATTTGCATACCTAGAAAAAGATCTGCAATCATCCTGAAAAAGACAAACAGATCAATTCTTCGGTTTAACTTTGTGTTCGGACTTCCTCTGAACGCTGTTCTTTGTTTTCTTCACCTGAAGCTTTTACAGTGATGTTTCAAATAGTTTATGACATCGAATGATCCTGGTGTTTTTATTTAGCAGGAGGAACCCCGCATATAAAAGCGTATGATGAAGAGAGTGTGGCCTCTCTGAGTACAACACAAGACGAGACGCAGGACAGTTTCCAGATGAACAACGGGACACCGAATTCCAGTTACCTCCTGCAAGGTGGATACATGTTGGCTGCATCCTACTGGCCAAAGGCAAGTTTATGATACTTTGAAAACCAAAGTTGTAAGAGAAGGTGGGTTGTGATGTGACTATTCAATTAAATACGTTAAAACCGTACCACCGAGCTGTGGGGAGATCTTGGGAAAAAAAGAATTTTGTTTGTGGTAAGTTATAGTAAAATTATGACAAAGCATTTTATATGTCTGTTGTATAGCTGCATCTCTAAAAGAGAATGTTCACATAGGAAAAAAAACTGTAAAAGAAGCATATTTAAGATGAAGATGAGATAATTCATGAGGTGTAATGTTCAGAGTGAACAAAATCAAACTGATATAAATATAGGGGAGGGCCTTGAACTTGGCAGAAACATGCTTGCTTACAGAACAGGTTATTTTAATGTTCACATTTTTTATTTGCATTATAACAGCACTCTGAAATTATCAGAACACTTGGTAGTTTTTGGAGTCTACATGTACTTAGATCGAGTCCCAGTAAACTCAGCTATGTGTTATACAGGTGCGTGAAGTCAAATCTGCGTCCGGTGTCTAAAGACCATGACTGAGGAATAACATGGTTTCAAACGCTGAAGTAAGATGTGAATAAAAGTCTGTAGATGTAGTTTTATGAACACTGTTTGACACATACAGTCTGGTGCTGTTCACAGGTTGAGACCGTGCTACTAGTGAGTCAAAACCAGACCTACACAGACCACTTTGGTAGGTTCTGTAACTCTCCTTTAAAAATCAGTGAAATAACATGTTTCAAGCATTTTCAGGCCCTGTATAGTTGAGTGTGTATTTTTTACAGGTGGTGATATTAAGTACAGAGGTGGCTTTTACAAACTTCTACATTGGTACAAACCCAGGAACTTAAAATCTGAAGTCCAAGTCCAGTGATTAAAAATATTATGATTTCTCTTATATCTAGAATTGGAATATGAAACATAAAAGCAATGTGTGCAGCGTTGGTAAGTGTTACTCTCGCATTTCCTCTGTTGTTTTAGGATCGAGTTATGATTAACCGCCTTGACAGTATTTGTCAAACGGTGTTGAAAGGTAAATGGCCTTCAGCCAGACGGAGCTACGACAGCAACACGGTGGCCTCGTTCTACACAACCAAACTGCTGGACAGCCCCGGGGCAGCCGCCGATTACAGCGAGCCCAGCGCACCCACTCCCCCCCTCGCGGGGCTGAAAGAAGAGTACGATCAGTCACCGCAGATGTCAAAGGTGAAGAAGCATGTACGAGAAAAGGAGTTTACAGTGAAAATCAATGACGTATGTTTATTTTTATTGCCCTAGGACCTGGTTGCGATTGCGGTGTTGCAGCATGCTTTACCTGCAAGTGGCTGCCTGCTCTCACTCTCACTCCCTTCACACACTTGTTTGTGGGTATTTGGGTCTGCTGCTTCTGGGCATTGACTGTTTGGGGTTTGGGTTTGGTTTTTTGGGTTTAGTTTGGGTTTTATTGTTTTATTTTATTTGCATAAGCCCCTGGAAGGAATCATTATTATTTCTCTGGATTGAAATTTTGCCATTCTGGTGCTTCTCAGCATGTTTTATGCTGTTTCTAAGAAATATGGTTAGTAGAAAAAGGTATTTCTCTTTGGCTTTTTTTAAACATTCCAGCATGTCCTATCCAGCAAGCACTTGATTATTACATGGGCTTTTAGAGGGCTATAGGTGAATTTCCCAGTTTAAGTGCAAGCTGGAAGCTTTAAACATTTTTCTTATCTATGGTTTGAGACCTTTAGTAGCACATTAAAATGTATGAAAACTTCCTCTTGTAACTGGGTTTGACATTTCTTTAGGACTGGATTAGAGCGGTAGACAGCTGTTCAGTGTCTGAATTTTTCAGTTAAGATAGTAGATAATTTAAAGTTTATATTCATAGAAGCAACTCCACAAAATTTCTGTTCAGATTTCTTCTTCACATGGAGGAGACCCAAGGCTTGTTTTAAGGTCTAATACGATGTTTTCATTCTTCCTCAACTCTTCTGGAATAACTGTTTGTATGCGAGCATCCTGACTGTGAAGTAGTCATTTCTGCTTCAGAAGAGACTCTTCTAACCCTGGCATTTATTTAACAGGAAGGTGGTTTGAAATTGACTTTTCAGAAGCAGGGACTGTCTCAGAAAAGGCCGTTTGAAAGCGAGGAAGGTGTGTTGGGACAGCAGCAATACCTGGCTCGGCTGCGCGAACTCCAGAACGCTTCAGAAACCAGCCTTGTCACCTTCCCCAAATCGCTTCCCGAATCAGGTACGTGAAACGTCAGGGGCACAAGGGTCAGGATAAAATGTCGTCTTATGTTGGTCTTCATGCACAGGTGGTGGAGAGAGATGTTTGTGATGTTATTTGCGCTAAACTGCAGTCTGGGGGCATTCTCTGCAGTGTGTTAGTGAAACTGGGTACCTCAGCTGAGATATGAGGTTGTCAGTTCTGTAGTGTTCATTTATTAGAAGGATGCCATTATGAACACCCCCCTCGCCCCGAGAAGGTTTTAATAATTCTGAAGTGCATCACTCTACACTGATGGGAATCAGTTTAAATCAGAACTTACTGTGGCTGGTTTGTAAGTGAGGACGTAGAGTTCCAGATTTATGCCTGTGCCAGTTTGCACTTTCCACTTTCTGTCTGGTCCCTCTTGTAAGGAAACAATGGAGGACAATAGTCTAGAACCAATTTTTGGCTTATAGCTAAAAACTTATAGCTTATTTTCATTAAAAAATCACAGTAGGTGTACACTGCCAAATAAAAATGAGCCTGAAGTGAGCAGTTAAAATATGGAATAAATATTTGAAATTACTAAAATTGGGTGCTTGATTTAAGCCAGTTTCTGATTAAATTACTGCAGTTTGTTGAGATCGCATACATAGGTGGATGAGAGCGTTTCCTTTAAAAATGCACTGCCCTTCAATTGCATTTTGTATTTAATAATTCTTTTGCAACATACCACTAGGATCTTGTTATAAATATGTATTTCAGGATGTCTTCCTCTGAACATGTGTGTGGTATCAGCAGTTTTTAACAGCTTTCCTGCCTGTACAGATTTATTTGGAGGGGGTAGGAGGCGGTAGTAGGAAACTTCGAGAGCAGAGTGGCTTTTCAGAGCCTGATATTAATGGTATTTCAAACAGTCATAAAACAGGCAATTTCTGATAGATATTACATGTAGAAATTATATGTACTGGCACTGTTTCAAGGAATTTTATTCCCTTTTTTATTCAGATGTGTTTCTTGTTGTAAAATGACTCATACAACTGACACTAATTCTATTGCATCATTAATTAGGTACTTCCAGTCACTTAACAGCCAGTGCCAATGGAGTCGTAGCTGACAGTCAGCCTGCAGTCAAGAAGAGAAGAGGGAGAAGGAAGAATGTGGAGGGAGTTGATGTCCTCTTTATGAACAGAAATAAACAGCCTAATCATGTAAGTAAACTTGATTTTAAATCCAAAAATAAGGTCCAAATTACTGTCAGTGCCTTCACTGAGCATAACCAGCTGTAAACATAAAAACTTTATTGCTCAAAGCTATTAGGTTGATTTTTTTCTGAAATGATTCACGGATGGTTAATGTCTACACACGTGGGAGCTGGTACAGTTTATTAAATATTAGGTATTTTAAATATTGATAACTGTTTTCAAAAAGTAAGTTTAATTCTAGTTTGGGTGAACCTGTAATTAACAACATATTATTAAAAACTTGATATTTGACCTAGCAGTGTTTTCTGGCATCCTTTCCTGTAACATCTATCACAGGACCTGATGGTACAGTGATGGAAAGGGACCTGTCTTGGTGTCTGCACAATGATCCGCCGGACTGTAGCCTTCATTGTATCCTATGTGAAGTAATTGTGGTGGTTTGTTTTCTGTGGAGAACTCAGTTGGATGTTTGGAATTTCTCCAGGTTAATCCAGGTATCAACTCGTGCCCCGTGGCTGCAGGAATGAACCCGGTGCTCCCGTATGCGCAGTCCCAGGGCGTGCTGGATGCTGAGAGCCCAGTGCCCGTTATTAATCTGAAAGATGGAACGAGGCTTGCGGGTGATGATGCCCCAAAAAGAAAAGATTTAGAAAGGTGGCTTAAAGAACATCCTGGATATGTTGAAGATTCAGGAGCTTGTATTCCTGTGAGTATTCTCTGTTTTAGCTAAACACAAGAATGTTACTCATAAAATGTATTTCAGTTTGTATTCTGTGTTACATGGAATTATTCTTTCTTTATTTTGATATTTTGTTTAGGAAAAGGAAAATGCTGGTTTCTTTTTACATAATTTGAGCTCTGTAAGCCTTCCTTGTCCATCACAAATGGAATTGCCAAGAAATGCAATACTAAAGACATTTGATCTTTGTCTAATCTCACCTAGGATTAAAAAAAAAATCTGAGATAATGAAACTCATATTACCATGATACTGGTGATGGGAGCTGAAAATGCATAGCAGCATATTTAGTGATGTGTAGGATGTATCTCATACCTACATACAGTGCTGTGGTGGCGATGTTTGTGTGGGTATGATGTTCTCATTTTACCTCTGAGTTTGAGATTTGTTAATGTTGAACAGAATGTAAGAAAATCATATTTATGATGTCTGGAATAACAAGCTTATTTTTTCCATAAAGATGTTATTATATGAAATAGTAGCAACATTCCTGGCAGTTAAAGCACTGTTGAAAACTGAATAATTATTAAAACAAAGCAATGGGTAGAGGCATCAGAGAGAGGATTTAGTGCTGTCTACTGGACTGCCTTTTATACGATTAATGAGTTACTTTTGTTAATAAAATATTTCTGAAATTGAAGAGGACTTCAAATGAATGCCTGACTCAAGAGAATGCACAGATATCTTACATTTTTAAAACAGTTTTATCAGGAAGATAATTATGGGATTTTTTAATTCCTTTATAACAGAGAATGCAGCTGCACGATGGGAGGCCCAAACAGAAAAGACACCGCTGTCGAAATCCTAATAAACTGGACGTTAATAGTTTGACTGGTGAAGAACGTGTTCAGCTCATAAATAGAAGAAACGCCAGAAAGGTACTTACGTTACTGTTCCCATTCCGATGTTCCTCAAATGAAAAGTTACCTGAAAGGAAGAACTCCGTAATATTACACTTGCTGAAATACTGTATGCAAACGAAAGGTTTTTGGTTTAAGGTTTTGGCGTAGAGCAAGAAAGTCAATGACAATCTTCTAGTAAACGTTTTGCAACTATGAAAATATCTAAGATATGGCTGGAAACTTCCATGTGGTTTATGTTCAGATAGAATTGGACACTCTATAGATAGAATTCAACACTATATTGCAATATTTGTGCCATTGACTAATATAGAGGTTTGGCCACTGAAATATTTGCTCTTCTGATCAAAGTAGCAACATTCTCACAAGCTGCAAATTTTGTGTACATCTTTGCTTTACTACTTTTGACAAATTATATTGCTAGTGCATCCTTGATAGAAACTTGTCCACTGGAATTGCTTAAATCCTGCGTACTGCATTATTTTGCATTTTCCAGTTATCTCTGGCATTTGATTGTTATGGTTCACCAGTAAAATAACTGTTGTGAATCGTATTGCTGGGTTGAATCGGAGTGTAACAGGGAAACAGAAGAAGGGGGATTCTTGTATAAAATCCCAGCAGTGGAAGATGGGAGGTCAGGTGTTGAATTCAGGTTTTTGGACAGGGGATCAAAGTTAGGGAGCAGGTGCAAGGAACGCAGCACATGGTTTTGTGCTGCTCTGTTGAGGTCAGAAGCTTTTTGCATCTGTAGAGAAGAGTGAGGCAGAATTTGAGCCTTTACTCAGTGCATGGAGACAGCAGCTCTGCAGAGGAATCTCATCAGAGTCCGTGGTCAAGGAGCGAGAGGTTGGATCTGTGCTTGCTGTAGCAGCCTGGTTTCATGATGGCTTTTTTCTCTAATAAGTTTCCACACCGTAATTGAGACTCTGGTACTTTGGTAACCTCGGTTTTCCCATTTATAACCTATCCCAAACTTCTCTGAATTACCAAATGCATTTTATCTCATTTTCTTTTTTAGTTCAGTTACATGTTTAGTAGCTGGGGCGGGACACACCAAAAGTAGCTTAGAGAATGTGAGTTTAAGTTGCAGTTTATAGAGAAAACTGAGAAACTGGAATTCTTTTTTTCATCTTTTCACTATTTCACCTTTCTTTTCTGAATCCGTTAAATTCTTCTGATTAATTAGAAAACTTACTTTCCCACTTAGATGATTTTATTAGGACATGCTGTCTGGCAATCTTAACGTGCCCTTTTTCGCATGAAAAAAATAAATAATTTCACAAGAGCAGTATTCTCTTGATGGAAGTATTTTCAGAACTCGACTGAAATGATAGGATAGGAATGATTTAGTGGATAAAGGAAGAGTTTGACAGGATTGTCATTACAACCTTCTTGGTAATACTTGTACCACTGTTGTCTTGTTCATGTTGTTGCTCTTCCATTCATTCTATGTCTAAATAAACTCTGATATTAAGCATTGGTAGGAATGTCAAGTACTGAAGTTGCAGACTACTGTTTTAATAGATGAGTTCAGCTTTATCAGATTTAAAACAAATGGAGAGTATCTCGTATATACCACCAGGAAACAGTCAATCACAGAATCACAGAATTGGCTAGGTTGGAAAAGACCTCAGAGATCATCAAGTCCAACCCTTGGTCCAACTTCAGCCCATTTACTAGATCATGGCACTAAGAGCCATGTCCAATCTCAGTTTAAAAACCTCCAGGGACGGTGAGTCCACCACCTCCCTAGGCAGGCCATTCCAATGCCTGATCACTCTTTCCGTAAAGAACTTCTTCCTAATATCCAGCCTAAACTTCCCCTGGCAGAGTTTAAGCCCATGTCCCCTTGTCCTATTGCTAACTGCCTGGGAGAAGAGACCAGTTCCCACCTGACTATAACTTCCCTTCAGGTAGTTATAGAGAGCAATGAGGTCACCTCTAAGCCTCCTCCTCTCCAGGCTGAACAACCCCAGCTCCCTCAGCCTCTCACCATAGGTCATGTGCTCAAGTCCCTTCACCAGTCTTGTTGCTCTTCTCTGGACCCGCTCCAGCACCTCAATATCCCTCCTGAACTGAGGGGCCCAGAACTGAACACAATACTCCAGGTGTGGCCTCACCAATGCAGAGTACAGGGGAAGGATCACTTCCCTTGTCCTGCTGACCACACTATTTTTGATACAGGCCAGGATACCATTGGCCTTCTTGGCCACCTGGGCACACTGTTGGCTCATGTTGAGCTTGCTGTCAATCAGTACCCCCAGGTCCCTTTCTGTCTGGCTGCTCTCCAGCCACTCTGTGCCCAGCCTGTAGCGCTGAAGGGGGTTGTTGTGGCCAAAGTGCAGGACCCGGCACTTGGCCTTGTTGAACTTCATCCCATTGGAATCAGCCCATTTTTCCAGTCTATCCAGATCTCTTTGCAGAGCCCTCCTGCCTTCCAGCAGGTCAACACTGCCCCCCAACTTGGTGTCATCAGCAAATTTGCTGATGGTGGTCTCAATCCCCTCATCTAAATCATCAATAAAGATGTTAAACAGGACTGGACCCAACACTGACCCCTGGGGGACACCACTAGTGACTGGCCGCCAGCTAGATGCAGCCCCATTTACCAGCACTCTCTGGGCCCGGCCCTCCAGCCAGTTCTTAACCCAGCAGAGAGTGCACTTGTCCAAGCCATGGGCTATCAGCTTTTGAAGGAGTATATTATGGGAGACAGTGTCAAAGGCTTTGCTGAAGTCTAGATAGATCACATCTACAGCTTTCCTCTCATCCACTAGGTGGGTCACCTGATCATAAAAGGAAATCAGGTTGGTCAGACAGGACCTGCCCCTCCTAAACCCATGCTGGCTGGGTCTGATCCCTGGTCCATCCTGGAGGTGCTGTGTGATTGCATTCAGGATGATCTGCTCCATCACCCTGCCAGGCACCGAGGTCAGGCTGACAGGCCTGTAGTTGCCAGGGTCAGCTTTGCAGCCCTTTTTGTGGATTGGGGTAACATTTGCCAGTTTCCAATCATTTGGGACCTCCCCAGTGAGCCAAGACTGTTGGAAGATGATGGAGAGCGGCTTGGCGAGCTCTTCTGCTAGCTCCCTCATCACCCTAGGATGGATCCCGTCTGGTCCCATAGACTTATGAGGATCCAGATGGCTCAGTAAGCCACCAACTATTTCCTCTTGGAATACAAGGGGACTATTTGGCTTCCTATTCCTGTCAACCATCTCCAGAGGCCAGTTATCCTGAGGGCCATCTGTTTGACTGGTAAATATTGAGGCAAAGTAGGTATTAAGTACCTCAGCTTTCTCCTCATCTTTGTTAACTATATTTCCCTCAAAGTCCAGTAGAGAATGGAGGTTTTCCTTGCCCCTCCTTTTGTTATTAACATATTTAAAGAAGGACTTTTTATTATCCCTAACAGAATTGGCCAAATTAACTTCAAACTGCACTTTTGTTTCCCTGATTTTTTTCCTGCACGATCTAGCTATTTTCCTAAATTCTTCATAGGTAGCCAGCCCTTTTTTCCACAGTCTGTAAACTCTCTTTTTATTTCTGATTTCCTTCAAAATCTCCCTGTTTAGCCAAGCCGGTTGTCTTCCCTGTCGGCTAGCCTTTCGGCGCACTGGTATAGCCTGATCCTGTGCCCTCAAAAGCTCTATCGTTCTCATTGGTAATTCAGAGTGAGACTTTATTTATATTGTTTTCTATAAAAGGCAAGGATGAAGCAGTGTCAGGTAGGAAAGTTGCCTTTATCGAATGAGAACTATTTCCTGACGGAATTCTATCTTCTGCTTCTCAGGTGGGGGGTGCGTTTGCTCCACCTCTGAAGGATTTGTGCAGGTTCTTGAAAGAAAATCCGGAGTACGGAGTGGCTCCTGAATGGGGAGAAGTTGTGAAACAGTCTGTGAGTATTTGCGGAGTGACATAATTGTGATATGAAATATATCTTAAAAAAAAAAAACAAGGCAAATGGAAAAAAAAGGCATGCCAAAAGGCAGACTTTAAATTTCTGGTAGTATATTAAATGTGGGATGTGAGGCAGTGTTACTGTTTTTCTGCCAGCTTGGTTCCCTGGGCTGGTTTGCTGGCACAGCTGTGAGTGAGAGGGAAGGGGAGACAGCGCCTGACAACCCTGAATTAGATATTTGGTTGAAGGTGCTGTAATACTCTGACTTTCTCATCTCATAAATGTAGCCTTGGAGGTTTTTAGGAGAAGTAGTAGCCCACAGAATATTCTTATGAAGTCTCTTTCCTCACCTACTAGATCATATCAGAAGTATTTTATTTATGCTACGCTTTCAGCCTCTGACAAAGACATTACAATGTTCATTTTTTCTAGTTGACTGACCACAGAATTTGTAATCTTTCTGCAAAGTCCTAAATGCCAGTGTCTCCAGTACCCTTGTGGGACATTCTGGTACAAAAACGGGTAACTAGGAACAGGATTGGAGTGCAGTGAATCAAGGTATAAATAATAGCAGAATTGTTCTAGAATTTAAGCGATCCACAGGAGAGGAGAACAGAGCATGAGTTCAGAGTTTCTCTAGTTGTATTAGGCTAGTTTAAATTAGAGATATTCGCTGGGGAGAGAAGAGGCTGTTGTAATGTGGAGGTGTGTAATAGTTGATCTTATTATTGCCATTTTGAAGACCAATTTTCGAGACAGTGCGTTTCAAAGAGAATTAGTGTCTGTTACAGTTCTTTCTTCATTACTAGGCAGGAGGGCTTACAGAGGTGAAGTATTACTGTGCAAGCCCTGAAAAGAAAAGTACACTGAATTTCATTTTAATTTGGCTTGAGGTTTTTACTGTTTTTTCTTAGTTTTATAGATGAGGTGAAATACAAGGACATCAAACAGACACTAACAGTAATAAAAAGGGCTCAGAGACTGTTGGTCTGTGTGCAGTCACACATTTGTATTTAGCTTTAAATTAAGTAATTTTTTTAAATTAAACTGCCAGACAGTTGGGATGTGGTAATATTGCAAAGCGATATTGGGTTAGATCTTAAATTGAGGTTGCTCCTCTCATTAGCTGTATTTGGCTTGATCTGCAAAAAAACCTGTAGGGATGAGGTAGTGGAGGGTGGGAGGAGAAACCTGTGCAGACCTGGCTGTGGAAATGGGCCTTGAGACCTTTGAGATGCGGTAGCACAAAGTCACCACAAATCCCAGTGCGTTGTCTGGACGTCCAGCTGTGGTGCGAGCATACCGGAGGAATCTCTGGCACTGTTCCTGTACACTGGGATTGCAATTTGCTTTTACTTATCCATCTCAAAATCCTAAAAACAGCCGCTGTGTCTCTTGCAGGGGTATCTTCCAGAAGGTATGTTTGACCGTATTCTCACCGGCCCTGTGGTGCGGGAAGAAGTCAGCCGGCGCGGCAGGCGCCCCAAAAGTGAGATTGCCAAGGCGACGGCGGCTGCGGCGGCGGCCACGGCCGCCAGCGTGTCGGTGAACCCTCTGCTGGCCAACGGCTTAATCCCGGGTGTGGATCTGCCCAGCCTGCAGGCCCTACAGCAAAACCTGCAGAGCCTGCAGTCGCTGCAGGTGACAGCGGGATTAATGGGAATGCCGGCCGGCTTAGCGGCCGGAGGAGAAGCAAAGAATGTGGCCGCCGTGTTCCCCATGCTGCTGTCGGGGATGGCTGGGTTACCAAACCTGCTGGGCATGGGAGGACTTCTGGCCAAGTCTACAGAACCTCTTTCAGAGGAAAAAAAGGGAAGCGATTCAAAGGAGGCAGATATAAAGAAAGAAAGGACAGAAGACCAAAATACGGATACTGGCGGTGAAAACTCTGTTTCAAGTTCTCCTTCGACATCCTCTGCTGCTGCGGCTGCCAATCCTCTCTCTCTTAACCCATTACTTTTGTCCAACATACTTTACCCAGGGATGCTTCTCACTCCAGGCCTTAATCTTCATATCCCAGCTTTGTCTCAGTCTAATATTTTTGATGTACAGAACAGTGAAAGCAATGACACAGGCTCAGCCAAGCCCACAGAAGAAAAGGAGGAAAATTCCAGGGTTAGAGATCAGGAAGACAAAGGGGGAACAGAGCCAAGCTCTCACAACGAAAACAGCACAGATGAGGGTTCAGAGAAAGCAGATGCTTCATCTGGATCTGATAGTACATCGTCTTCATCCGAGGATTCAGATTCTAGCGATGAAGACTGATTCCCAGACTCTGCACTTAAATTATAAACTGATTTTGAATTTATTCTTTAATTATTTCATTGTAAATAACCCAGTGTTGAGTGCATCAATGATTTACTGACCGAACATTTCAGTATTTGTTTAGAAGTGCAAACTGCTTTCAGAGACGTTTTGCATGTAATATTTCTTGAAGTTCATAAGTTTCTGAACTTGTATGTACTATCAAATACACAATGGTGTAAAATTACAACAAAAGGCATTATAATTTTGTTGGGGGGTTAATTTTATGAAAATAATGCTCAAGTAAGAGCTGTATATTTAATATATTTGCAGTGAACACAGAATACTTTATGCATATTATTGATTTAATTTGAATATAGTTTTACAGCCTCCTTGACACTTATAATTTACAGATCAAAACTCAGCAATAATTTGGGCAGCTAATGAATGTCATGAAAGCTGTAGAATCTACATCACCATCCATTGCTTTAATTACATGAAAATGCTCTAGTGTTGTGATGCACTGCTGTTTCCAATTCAGGTACAAGTGTGTTTAAAAAAAAGATAAATTTTTCCCAATCAGCCAATTAAACTGGCTACCTGTTACCTCAGCTGAGTTAGTTTAGGACGTTTACATTGGTTTCTATTACTTGTTTTCAGGTTTTGTTTTGTTTTTTTAAAGACATCCTGTATATCATGTTAAAATCTGAGTTATTTGAGATACGACTGGTTTTTGGGTTTTTTTCCCCCCATTATTACAGCTGTTCTCTTTGATGGCGGTGAGGGGAGACTAAAGCAAAAACTGTCCTATCTCATGCTACTTGGCACCATGTAGATCTATTTAGTTTACACCTTGCAAAGTTTTGGGCTCCCTCTGCAGAATTCAAAGTCCCAAAATGAGGAGTAGTTTCCCCAAGACTCAGAAGAGGCAAACTGTCATAAAGTGCCACTGAAAAGACCTTTCAACACTGCATACTTCATGTAAAAATCGTTTGTTTGCTTTGTTTGTGTAGATTTCTATTTGTGTTTTATGTCATAAAACCTCCTGGAGTTACCAGTTCAAAATGGTAAATAAAGTATAGATAGTTTTGAACTTCTCTGCAGATTTAAATCTGACTAAATATTAAATATAACCTAAAATCCTTATTGGGCTATCACTTCATACGTTATGCTGAGTTTCCCACTAAAGAAAAAGCACTTTGAATAGTAAGGAAGATGATTTATTCCTAGAAACCACAATAACAGGGCATAAGGCATCTGTTTGAGTCTAAATCCTTAGAACCCTTTACTATATAAAATCTGTCTGATATTTGATGTGTGATATGATTCCTCCTTCCTCTGAAGCTGCTATTACTCTGACACAGTCGAGGCCCAGATCCACATTTACGGACTTCAGTTGACCTTGGTTACATCGTTTGCGGTCCAAGAATAGGCAAGTGTTAAGAGAAAATAGATACAGGTACTAGTAGAAGTCATTGAAAAAGCTTTACAAAGGGATAAATTTTAAAAAATAAAAAACAAACTGTATATTTTGATATAGTTCTGTTGCTTGCTTGTACAGTAAAACAACTGTGTTGTTTTTTATCAAGAACTTTACCAATGAAATATAAGTTTCTATGTGCAAAATAAATAGCCCCATGATTAGAAGCAGTATTACATGTAATGACACAATTACACAAGTACCATTTGGATTGTGCTGGTTATGTCTTTTTCCAAATAGTATTCTGATTTTTGGCCCTTCATGCAGTGTCTTAGCAATAGTGAAAATTAAAAACTGCCAAGAGAAGGGGGTAGCAATTCTTCATCATGAAAAAAAAAGTATTTCATATTTAATATTTTGCCCTTTGTAATATAGCACTTTTATTTAACTAGGATGCATCTATGAAATAGCCAAAGTTTTACAAACAGGTATTAACTTAGTTCGCTGACGGAGTCTATCAACAATACCATCACTTCCCGCCCTTACCCCACAAAACAAATCCTAAATCTTGTGGCTAAAACCTAATTTATATCAGATTTATGAAATAAAGTATTTTCCTAATTATGGTCAAGTGAGTTTGGTTACCATTCTAGTGATTCTTTCTATGTAATAAGGCAATTACAGTTCCAAGTAATGAAGGCTGGTGTAGACTTGAACATAATATATTTGGTTTATTTTTAATCAGTTTGAACCAGAAGGGGAAAAAAATGTCCCACTATCAGCTAAACTATATGCAAATACAGTTGTATAAAGTTAAGGGTTATAAGGAAACCTCAGTAGAATTACACTAATGCTGAAGTTAAAAGGATATCCAAGGTGATGATAAAGTGTGTGTTGGTAGTTACTAAAAGAACTTTAGCTGTTATTGCCTTGTATTTCTATCCCTTGTTTCAGGCTTCATGATCCAAGTCTTAGTCCAGGTTTTTTTTGGACATTTGCAATATTTGCCAGTTGTGTTCTGTGTAGTCTGAATTTGCTTTCTGTAGTTGAACAAGCGTCTTAAAAAGTCATTTGTAATTTATTGAATTACTTTCTATGATGTTCTATAGAGCAAATGGAAGTTTAATTATTTTTTATTAAACATATTCTTTGACTACCCATGATGTTGGCCTCAATATGTGAAAATGATGCTGGTGTAAGAATTAAACCTGTATCTTTCAGCAGCAAAGGTTCAGTTTCAGTGTTGACCTCTAAAACTGAAATTATTCTTGAAACATTAAAAAAAAATCCAAGTGAAGGATGTGAGACATTCCAACCCCTGCCCAAGATCATGGTTTACTGTGTAATTTTTCTGGGAATCAATTTCCTCTAATTCTGTTTTCTAACAAAATAAGCTGTTGTTCCAGCCCTTCAGTAGTTAGGGTTAGAAAGGAGTATGCAGTCCAGGTTCTGGTCCACAAGTTGACTTAATTTGAAATAATGACGCACCTAATGTTCCAGGGTAAGTACGTTGGCAGCGAAGTACCTTTTGAATCTTTTAAACTCTGCATTACTTTCTGCATGTTTACTAGATGTTTTTATTATGTACACAGCACTTACTATTGTTATTTTTCATCTATTTCATACAGGGCACAGACATTTCTCCTGAAGGTGAGTTGTCCCCTGGTTGTCAGGTGCCTTCTTGTTTTAACCTGTCATTGCACTTGAATGGTTCAGTCATGTCCTCCTTATTTCTTCCAGTTTGAATTTTGTCTTCAGTCTGTAAATTAAAATATAACTAGATGTATTTTTCAATGAAACAATTTCCGAGGAACACATGATCTAAGACAACAAAGTATTGGTGTTTAATTTCTTGCATTCCTTTGAACTTATTTGAAACAGTATCTGGATATGATGATGAGACTATTAACAAGGTGTCCCGGGCAAGTTCCTGTCCTGTATTTTGTCTCAGAGTAAACCACTCTGCGGTGTTATTTAGTAACGTGGGATGACACTGCTGTGGTCGACCAACACTTCGAATTTTACATCTGTACATGGCTGGGACATCAGGGTTACACAGGTATCTGATTAGTTAGACTTACGGAGCTACGGTAATTTACAAAATAACTCTCCTGGCTTACCTGAATGTCCCTAATGTTACACAGATGGGTGGTATCGTTTCTTTGTCACTTCTAGAGGAAAAGGAAATAAAAATAATAACTTTCCATAAGAAAACCTTTATCACTTTATTTTTAACTAATGGTTTGTAAAATGGATTTTTTTTCTGTTAAAAGACACAGCAAGGACTTCTGATGGCCGGGTGTCTCCAATGACAGAGGTCAGTATCAGTTAGCATTTCCTGAGGAAAACTATTCTTTTAGGAGAAAATGGGTTTTTAGCTTTTAGTAATTAAGAACGTGAAAGAGGTCTTTGAAAGTACTGACACTATACACAGAGGAAGGGTGTTGAAGTGCATTTTAACTCTAGTGGTGTCAGTAAATTACATCATTTGTTACTGCCAAAAGTTCCAGCCTGCCAAAAATGAGAAACAGTATTTTGATTGTTTCGGTTTTTAACCCGGCATTTTAGGGACACTGTTCACTGAGAATACAGAGAACTAAGATTTTCGACAAAACAGGATGGGCTAAAGTTTGGAAATGGAGGGGTACCTAGAGGTAAGTGTCTCCATTCACAAGGTTATGACCCCAAAACACTTTGACTTCTGTAATTTGAATTTTAGCTTCGATTTAGAATGTTCTGTAGCTAGCTAACATTCAGATTTATTATTAAAAAAAAAAACACAAAACAAGAGCACCACGACTACTTAGCATTAATCAAGTTGGCATTTCTCTACTTGAAAGGAGCCAGGGACATTTCTGTATTAGACAAATCAGGTCTAGGATATTTTTTCAGGCCTTCTCGCGCACGAAAGGAAAGACAGTGCCATTCACAAGAGCCCTTTACAGACTCTTCTGTGCCTAAGTGTGGCTGGTTTGGGAAATTCTTGTGATCGCAATGTCAGATCATCTATTTCCCCAGTGCTCACCAAGACTGATAGCATGTCCTCAAGCCGTTTTCTGTTCTCAGAGGAGAAAGCTTTTTATTTGGGAACAACCGCATCAGCTCCTCAGCATCACGGGGTTTGATCTCTGTTCGGCTTCTAGAAGCAGGAGATAGAAGCTCGGCTCTTTTACAGCAAAAGTTCTAATTCCTGGTCCTTCAATAAGTGTCTTTTTCTTTTTTTTTATTAATGCAGCAGCAATTATAACCTAAGTAAATGGATTTTCTTTTTGCTTTTTAGTGTAATGAAGGTTCTCAGAGTCATGAGAGGAAAAAAAAAAAAAAGTGAAATCTTTGTAATAATTGGTCTTCATCAGCTGAGGTCTAAGGTAAAATACTAGATAAGGATCTCTCTTTATTTCACTAGTCGTGTTGAACGTTGCTGTTGTCCTGAGGGATGAAAAAGATTTCAGTGTGTCTGAATATGTCAGAGTTTTCACTCAGACCATTACATGAAAAATGACGTTATTTTCAGTTTTGTCCAGGAGAGCAGTCACGTTAACCCATTTCAGTTCATGTCCGGAAGCACCGAAGCGTTAGGGAGGATGTGAGTGTCATCACAGCCCCCTGGGAAACATGGGCTCTGTTACTTTGGGGTTTTATCTAAAGGATTTTGAAAGAGTAGATTAATGTTTTTTTCAGTAGCAAGTGCACTGCTGTAATAACTTATGGCAGTGTCCATAAATCGCTTGGCAAAGCCTCCAACGCCTGTGCGAGGCGGTTTCCCGGCCCGTGACGTGTCCGCCCGCCGGGAGCGGTGCAGGGCGGGAGGGGAGACCGCGGTGCGCCTGCGCGCAGCCTTGCCCTATCAGCCAATGAGAGGCGGCGGGGGCGGGGCCCGGCGCCGGGGTGTTTGGATTCGAACGCGCGTCGGGCGAGGGGCGGCGGCGCAGGCGCAGTGGGCGGCGGGGCGGCGCTGCCCCCTAGCGCCGGGGTGCGGGATGCCGGGCGAGGAGGAGGACGAGCCCGCCGAGCCGGGGGCCGGGGGCGCCGCGCCCCCCGCGCCCTCCCCGCCGCCCGAGGACGGGGACACCCGGCAGCGCTACGAGGAGCTCTGCAGCAGCCTCAACATGGACGAGCGCGCCCGCTCCGAGGCCTGGCTCAGCTACCAGAGCATGAAGCGTAACTACACCCTGGAGGTGAGGGAGGGAGGGAGGGGCGGCGGGGCCGGGGGAGCGGCCGCGCTGAGGCGGCGGCCCCGGGCGGGCAGTGCGGCGGGACGGGGAGGGTTAAGCTGGGGGAGGGAAGGGGACGGCCCTTGGGGCGCGGCGGCCTCTCCCTCACGCCGGGCGGCAGCTGCAGCCGAGCGGGGGCACGTTGGGCCCGGCCGCCCTCGCCCCGCCCGGGCCGGCGCCTCAGCGGCGGAGGCGCCGTGAGGGACGTTCCCCCCCAGTCCCTCCCTCGATCGCGGCCTTGGCCCGCGGGGCCAGCGCGGCTCTCCGGGGCGTCTGCGGCTCCCAGAGCGGCCAGAAACCGTAATCCCCGGTGCCGGCGGCCGAAAATAAAATAATAATAATAAAATAAAAGCGGTTGTGTCGCCGCGGTCTTTCTGCTTCAGCCCGTCCGGCTGCAGCCGTCAGATTGTCACCCCTGGGTCACACCGAGTTGCCCTCGTAGGTGCTTTCAGCGCAGTTATAATAAATTACAATAAATAGGGGTTTGCGTGAACGTGGCACAAAACTTCGCGGGTATTTAAAGGCGTTACGGGTTTTGTAACGTCGTTCTTTAAAGCGGTGACATAAAATGACGCACTCGCCTTGTTTTGAACGGTGTCTTTTACCGGTGGCTTTTTAGAAAACGAAGGTGGCGCTTATGAAAACGCCCGTTTGTGTGTCTGGAGTTATCGGGTGATTCAGGGTTTCCTGTTCCACAGCCGGGCAGCCCCGTGCGGAGATACGGGCGGCTGGTCCCGCCGGGCCCGGAGCCCGGAGCGCTGCCGGCGGGGAGCGACCGGCCCCGCACCCGCACAGGCTGCTCCTGTGCAAAAAACCCAATTCAGTGTGCTGTGCCCCTGTTTTGTACTAATTTATTCCTGTAAAACAACAACAACAAACTCACACAAAACACTGCAATAAAACCCAAACGTTTTTAGCTTGGAGAAAAGGAGACTGAGGGGTGACCTCATTAATGTTTATCGATATGGAAAGGGGGAGTGTCAGGAGGATGGAGCCAGGCTCTTCTCGGTGACAACCAGTGACAGGACAAGGGGCAATGGGTTCAAACTGGAACACAGGAGGTTCCACTTAAATATGAGAAGAAACTTGTTCCCAGTGAGGGTGGCAGAGCCTGGCCCAGGCTGCCCAGGGAGGTTGTGGAGTCTCCTTCTGTGCAGACATTCAAACCCGCCTGGACACCTTCCTGTGGAACCTCAGCTGGGTGTTCCTGCTCCATGGGGGGATTGCACTGGATGAGCTTTCCAGGGCCCTTCCAACCCCTGACATTCTGTGATTCTGTGTTTTAATGAAAGAGGAAGAATAAGATTTGAAAGGTTTTCATTGGAATTAGTTTCTGTCTTTAGGTTTCACATTAAGTAATTGTTCTGTTCCATAATACAGAGAAAAATGGAAACTATGTTTTTTCTGCTGCCACTGTTCAGGGCAGGAGAATGTTCTGATAGCAAAAACCTGTACCATTGTTTTTTGTTGGTTTTTTTTTCTTGTAACACCAAGGCAGTACAAAGTGTTATTGCAGAAGAGTAACACTAAAAATATATTGTTAAACTTTGGGTAAAACATTAAATTTATACAGGTAACTGTAATTTCAGTCTTGACACAGTTCACTGTGAAGTATCTGTTTAACACCTGGTTTTCTTGTAATTAAAAATACAAAGTAGCTCAACAGAACTTTGAAACAAGGAATCGACTTTGTCACCAGTTGGACTTGGTGAGTTTAGGGCACCGTTCTATTCTGTTTCTTGGTGTTAGGTGCATGGCTGAAAAAGTATGGTTTTGTTTTCCATGAAGTCCTTCAGATGCTTGGTGTTTTACTTCACAGGGCAATGATCTGCACTGGCTGGCATGTGCCTTGTACGTGGCTTGCAGAAAATCAGTTCCAACTGTGAGCAAAGGGACAGCTGAGGGAAATTATGTATCCTTAACAAGAATTTTGCGTTGTTCTGAACAAAGGTAACTTTTCTTTTTGCTAATTCGTCAATGCTTGCAAAATCTGAAAAACTGCATATCAGCTTATGAAATTTAGAAATTGAGCACAAAGGCTAAATGTCTTGTTTCCTGCTTTTAAAGATAGAATTTGTATCATCACTATCTTTGTGTTATAGCTCATTGCCACAGAGATAGGACAGTTCCATTTGGTCATTACTATGGTGTAAAACACTGGTTTTTGAAAGACGATCTCTGACTTTCCTCTCTCAAAAGAGAAAGAAACCAGTCACTGAATAACTGTCTGTTTTTGAAGAGTGTGCAAAGTGTGAACTTCTCACATGAGAAACCATTTTTATTTGTCTGTGAAAATACACAATTTTTTTTTTTTTTGTAAGAGGAATTAGCTTTTCCCATGTTCTTTATGAAACTAAAGTAATGACGCAATCTGATAAACAAATTTGTGTCAAATATTTATGTCCATAAAGTCATGAAGAAAAACTTCCTGAAACTCTTGACTTTATTTATTAGCAATCTGATTGTTTTGTAACAATTTAGTAGGCTGGGGGGAAATAAAGGCTCTTATGTGCTTTTTCTCCCCATCTCCTTTACTGTTGGAGCATTGCTATTGGTTTCAGCAGTACAAAGTGTTCCTTTTAAACCTGTGGGTTAGTTTTTTCCCAAATCAGAAATTCAGGGAACAGAATGTGGATAAATAGTTTCTGTTGTCTGGGCTATCAAAGATAAGTAACATTGAAAAAGTGAGTGCAGATAAAGGAGTGAAAAATAAATTAAAACCAAATTCATGAGGTGAAATTTAGTGAAACTTAGGGGTTCTCATACTTTGGAGAATCTTAGCATTGTAGAATTCAGAGTTTGTTCTATTTAAGTTAATAAATTATGCAAAAAATATTGAAGGAAACCTGATATTAATATAATTTGATTGTTGGAGCTGATTGTGTCTCTGGGAGGAAAAGCTCAGAATTAAGAACATGTAGTTAACAGGGTCAACAACCAAGGATATAAAAATATTCTGTGAGTTGTCTGAGCTCATCCTCTTTTATGGGTGAAGGAGTGGCTGTGAGTACCTTGTCATGTCTGCCATACCACTATTTTATCTGTAGATTGGGAAGCAGAAATTGCACTTTTGTTGTAAATAAGTAAAATATATGGTATATTTCACAGGGAAAAAAACAACATACAAACAACAAGAAGAACCACATAGACCCCCCCCCTCCAGAAAAAACAAGACACACAACAACAAAACTACACACACAGAGACACAAAACCCCCACGACCCACCACTTTTCAGATCTAACCTGTTCATTTTTCTTTCAGCTTGATTGAATTTTTTAACAAGATGAAAAAATGGGAAGACATGGCAAATCTACCCTCACAATTCAGAGAAAGAACTGAGAGATTAGAGAGAAACTTTACTGTTTCTGCAGTCATTTTTAAGAAGTATGAGCCCATTTTTCAGGACATTTTCAGATATCCTCAAGAAGATCAACCTCGGCAACAGAGAGGAAGAAAACAGAGGTACCTTTCTGTTATTAACGGAGTGATTTTAGAGTATGACTGTCTACAAAAATAGAATGAAGTTGCTCAGCTGGTTTAGTTGTAATTTTGACTGTATTTTCCTGGTAGTTCATTATAGGATCAGAGTTGGTCTGTCTGTCTTTGCCAGCAGTAATTTTTAAATCCCACTGTTTGATTCATAGACACAGTTCTTCTGGATATTTTACTTTACAGTAAAAGCTTTATTTCATTGTTGTTTTTCTTACTAGGAGTGCTAGGAAAATTATGTGCTGGCGTTTTCTAGTTATACTGGTCTCGACAAGGTTTTGTCTGTGCCAGCACTAATAAACATGGCTTGTGATTTCTCATGGCAGTAGAGATTGATTTATTCCCACTCATTATTTCTTTAATTGACATTACTATGAAGTGTCATTTTTGGTTGCTATTTTTGGTTGCTGTTGTGGTTTGTTTGCTTTATTATTATTATTAATGTTATGATTATATTTTACTTTTTCTAATATTTACAGGCTATTTCTTTGTTGAGATTTTTGGCTTTTTTTTTTTTTGCTTTTTTTTTTTCCCTCTCTATGTTCTTGCTACCATAACTTGGTGACATTTGTAACCAAATCTATTTGAATCTATAGTAAAAGACAGGGTTGTACCTAAATTATTTTGTTGTATAATGCAAATGGTGACTAAATTGGAATTGGACTATAGATAGAATTATGTACTGAGATGAATATTTGCATATAATGTGGAAATAAAAATATACTGCAAATATATTTCTTTGTTAAGTAGAGCAGACCCTGCTAGTTGATTAGCTTGGATGGCAAGGTGTGAAATAATTTTGAAGGTTTAGTTGGAAGGTACTTCCTGGTTTTTGTGTCAAATCTATGTTAATTTTGACATTTGAAACCATTCTTCACATGACCTGATGACGGATGAGCTGTGTTGTATGCAATAGATTTTTCTGTTATCAAGAACACAGACCAAACTTACTAGCCAGAAACTTGAAAGTAGGACAGAGATTTAGGAAGAGCATCGAGTATGGACAGCTTTGGCTGCATTGCAGTAAATCTTCATTTTCTTTTAAAATGATTGAATGTTGTATTATGTTCTATCAGTATTAATTCATTGAGCTTATCATGTGCCTTCCTGGTGTGTTTTTCCCCAAAAGACGGCAACCGTGCACTGTGACTGAAGTTTTCCAGTTTTGTTGGGTGCTGTTTGTTCATGCAAAAGGTAAGAGATTTGAAAGGGATTCAATACTGCGAACTTGGTTTTGTTGTATCAGTCCCTAATGCTGAATAGCTGCAGGGTTTCCCCAGCTGTGTGTCTTACACACTTCTAAGGTAAGCTGTATGCCCAAATAGTTTGGTAGCTTTTATGTGGAATAGTTTTACAAAGTTTCCAGTATCGTGAAGATTTATGCTGAAATTCCTAAGGGGAAAAGTAGCTTAGAATTGTAGTGAATTCATATTTAGATGTTATTGTAGTTTACATAAGGTGTATATGTATGTTTACTCAGAACAAAAAATACTTAAATTACTCCTAAGTTTCCAGCAACACTGAAAATGTTTAATAAATTTGATCTATAACCTAGTAAAAATCTATCATAAAACCCTAGGTGTGAATACTTTTGCACTAGTATCACAGATAGTATTCTCATTCTTTTGACAGCCTTTGTGCCTCCAGCCTCGTTAAATAATGAGCACACAGCAACTGCATCAAATAACCATCTGCAGTTTGTCCTGCATTGCGTACGTAGCGTGTGTGTTCATATATATATAAATGGCTGACTATCTTGAAGACTCACATTCTTTTAGAACACATAAGGGGTTCCTCTCTTAATACACTTCTGTAGAAATAATGCGACTGACAGAGTATATTGCAATGTGTATATGACCTTTGTTGCAAGTGCAGGCTTACAGTTCACAGCAATAGTAGAGGATTTCAGCAGTTTTTCTTGATATAATGACTGATGAATGAAAAAGTCACAAGAGGAAACAGGTTTAAATCCTTATTTTAGGCTTAAGTCTAAAGTCTTTCTTCATCAAACCTGTGTCTTAGAGTTTCTGCATACCTGAGGCTTTACTCAGGTACTGCTTCAATGAGTGTGCACTGGAATTCTGTATAAGTAAGACACTGTTTTGAGGAAAAATAAAGACCAGGTTTATATTCCTCACTGAGGGAGCATCTTTGTAGATTCAGGTCCATTAGTCATTTCCAAAGACATTTTTTTGGCAAGAGAACTTCTAGTAGAAGAAAATAAATAGTTTAATTTCTACAAGGAAAGTGATGAAAGGGATTTTGTTTTGGTTTGGGGGTGTGTCATGGCTGTTTTGTCTGTCTTTTTTTTCCCCAATTTAAAAGTAAAGCAGTGTTAAGATTCCTGCAGTGTGCTGTGATTTCCTTAATTGGCTGCTTTTGAAGACAGGACAGAGTAGGCTGTCACAATACAGAATTATCTGGCCCTAATTCTGTTCAATACGGATTAGGCTTTCTTCCTGCACTGCACCGGGCTGCAGAGGCTGTCAGCAGCTCTTCTGGAAAAGTTACTGGCGATGTTACTGGATCCTCCCCATCGCAGCTTCATACAAAGACCCAGAAGGGCTGTGGTATTGCAGGAGTGCGGTACCGAACACTGTAACTTCCGTAGAAGACGCCTGTTTCCAATAGGCTGCAAATTCCATTTTATTGGGGAAATTTTTCCTAGACAAGTGTGTTGCTTGCAAGCCTGAACCACAGTATGATTTTAATTTTTTCTTTTCCATCCAGAATAGCTCCCCCAAGTTGTATGAAGTATCTATTCATGTTTGACTGAGTCCAGAGGAGAGTTGGTACTGGACTTTATCTCCAGGCAGTCAGGACTCTGCTTCTTTAGCGCAGTCAGACAGCCGAGAGAGTAAATAGGTCAGTCTGAAAAAATCATAGATTTTTCTTTCTATAAAATCCTCACCTCTATAGGTAGGTTGGACAGTTGGCAACATGCAAAGGAACTTTACGAGTCTTCCTATTGCTAAGTTATTGATTAATATGTTTGAGTAACTACATCATAAATTAACTACATTTAAATTCGTGAGTAGTTTCAGATATACAAGTTAAATTTGCAGAAATTACCAAGGTGATAGCATAACCAATTTAGTTTTACAAGAAAAAGGAAAATTTTCAGTAATTGTAAACTGAAAATTAGGATGTGACTAGTGGTAGATTTATTAAAGTGTGGCAGCACAAAAATGTAAAATAATGTTGGCCATTTAAGGCATTAAATATTCCTGTGAAGTTGTGTTCGCAGTGTTTTGAGGGTGGCAAGTAATCCTCATCATGGCAACCGCACAGCAGTGGCAGGTTGGGGCTTGTCACTGACATCGCTGCCGGGGCAGCTCGTGGTCGTACCCTCGGTGTACGCTGCAAAGACAGCGGCTTTGTCTGGAGATACTGCAGCTCTTGCATAGTGTTTGTAAGAATTTATCTTTAAACTCTCTAGCTTGACTTTCTTTCTTTAAAATGGAAAGGAAAAAACATCCCTCTACTACACTGAGATAACTGGTTTTTATTATCTGGTACCAGGCTGTGAAGGGGAACAATAAGCTACTGTTTGAAATGCTATTGACAAATCATTTGTATGGAACTATGGGTACTGAAAATTAGATTTATTTCTGACTGTGCTGATAGTAACAATTACCATGCTAGACTTCATGGGTGTGAAAGTAAACTTATGTTATGAGAGTTACTTCTTTAAGATTTTTATTGATTAACTTTTTGCTATTGTATTTAGCACTTTTATTGCTGCAAACCTTTAATGATTTGGAAATAACTGATAAATGTGTACAGTTAATACACATTTAATGTAGGCTTCTTTATTTGTTCCAATTATCTGCATTGAAATTATTCTTCTTTTAACAAACATGGAATCAGAAAATTGAATATAAACTTGAACAAGCTGGTACGTTACTGGTAGAAAAGTAACAGCATAATTTAGAAAAAAGTTTTAATCATATATACATTGTGATGTACTCTGAATGAGTTTATTACTACATGATAGTTTTCTTCAAGGAGACAAACCTGTTCTTTAGAGTGGGCTCAGCTGAGTGATTTGGAGCTTAGTTGGAAAAAAAAAAAAAAAAGAGTGATAGAAAATCACACTGTGCATATAAATTAATGGAATTGTGATTTATGGTATGAATGGTATAGTTTAGTTTACAAGACTGCTTTTAGCTATGGCTATTCCTTTAAATGTATGTCATAAACCTAAATGAGTTCAGTAAAGAGTGATAAATCTGACTATCATCTTTGTGAAAGGTGATAAAAGAGGTTACAGGGATTCTTTTGTACAGGAAGGTGATAACTAAAAAACACTTTAGAGGTGTATGAACTAAAACTACATTGTAAACCAAATCAGAGAGACACATTTTAACTTTATTTCTCTTGTGCTTTACAAAAGAGTTAAATTTATTACTGTTTGTGATGATCATGCCTACAACAAGAGTTTTGTAAAGAGAACAGATTGATAAAGAAAAAGGATCTCCCGACTCCGAGTTGCACATAGATCCATCCTGGAGAGCGGGGGAGCTGGAGCAGGGAGCTGTGCTTGTGTTTTCTGGGACATCTGAGCACTTGGGTCTGGCCAAACAAAACTTAAAGTTCTTTGCAACACCTCACAGCGATGCAGAATGGGGAACGGAGGGTCAGTTGGAACCCGCTCGTCCCTTCACACCTCTTCTTTTTCATGCCTTCAGAACAAGGTTGTGCCTCCGGCAGATGGAGTGAAGATGTAAGGGGCAGACAGGGGCCTGTGCTGCCAGAGTTTCAGTAACAAACTCTCTTGAGGCCGTTGGCACTGTGCACTTGGTGCTGCTCCAGGTGATCGATGTGCTGAGTAACCTGATTGCTGTGGATGAGGGAGTCTGCAGCACCCCCTTAATCAGCCTTTCGTAGGGTTTCTTTTCAGAACAGCACAATGTATTTGAGTTCCTACACAGTTGCTGCTGTTCCTGAAAACATTTAACTGTTACATTTTCTATATTTTAGTGTGTGTGTGTGGTTTACTACTTGTGTTTCTATCCAGATATTTGTAGTTACCAGTCTGTGTTTCCAAGACTCTGTTGTTTTTTGTAATCACAGTATGTTTGGGATTATACAAATCTCAACAGTTTATTGGTTAAAATAATTTTAAATCAATGCTAATTTCAATTAATCTCTTATGTCTTTCCAATAGGTAACTTTCCTATGATCAGCGATGACTTGGTCAATTCCTACCATCTCTTGTTATGTGCTTTGGATCTGGTGTATGGAAACGCTCTCCAGTGTCCGAACCGTAAAGAACTTCTGAATCCGAATTTTAAAGGTATGTTGAAAAAAAAACTATCTACTTTTATCCAAAGCCTGCAAGGACTTCTAAGACTACTGAAATTAGGATGAATCTATGTGGAAGAGAAGAAATTTAATAATATTGATTTCAAATATGGGGGAATCAATATTTTCTATATCAGACTAGAGAGTCAGGTTTCTATTAATGTAGTGTATAATAACAGACTGCTGAATTTCGTCAGTAATATAGTAAGTCAAGAATGTATTTTACTATGGAAATACCACTGAAGGAATTTCCAAGTGAAAATTTCAGTTAAAGACATTTTAATGTCAGTGGAAGAGCAGCTGATGGCACAGTCATCTCTGGACACAGTCAGACCCAAGGGTTCCCGAGAGGCACCAGTTTGGAAAGCTCCGCTGCTCGGATCCGATAGCGGCAACTGGGTTGTTTCTCTCTCCTTTCTGGATTGTTGCTGTTCGCTGTCTGAAGAGAATGGACACCTATAGTGGACTTGATAACCACAAATACAAATGACTGGGGAGAAGTTTCCATTGCATTTCCGACACCATGCTTTCCAGGCTCACCCTTCATTCTCAGTGCTGTGCAGTATTCGCATTTACTTCGTAGTGGTTCAGATGGGGACAATTGTTTCAAATTTACTTGAATACATTTTATAGTTCACAAGCATTTGATTGGTTTTCTATTAGAACTGGTTTTTAAATATTTATCACTAAATATCTATTTTTTTAAATCTCTACTCAAAATTGAGTATTGATAACATTGGCAGTTTGAGTGGCTGTTGTATAATTAATAGTTCTTTCAAGAGAACTAATTTTTTCACCATTTTAATTTCACACTACCTAGACAACACAGAATAGAATTTAATAAGAAGACAGGCTATGGATTTTCAAAAGTAAATAATATTGTGTTCTTAATTGTAGGCTTACCTGAAGACTTCCATAGTAAGGATTACAAAGTATCATCTGATCCTCCCTGCATCATTGAAAAACTGTGTTCATTACATTATGGATTAGTTTTAGAAGCAAAAGGCATAAAGGAACATTTTTGGAAGCCATATATTCGGAAACTTTTTGACAAAAAGGTTGGTCAAGAAATCTGTAATGTAGCAAAATTTCTCCTTACTTGTTATTTCCAAAGCTTTTGTTAAGACCTGAAATATCTATCCTGTGTTCTTAACTTTGTTTTTAACTGTCTGTCTCACAGCTTTTGAAAGGAAAAGATGAAAATCTGACTGGCTTTCTAGATCCTGGGAACTTTGGAGACAGCTTGTGAGTCACAATGCTCATGGTTTGCTTTGCACTAGTGGCCCTCTGAAGTGTGACACAATGGCACTTACCTTATTATCTGCATCTTACCGGGAATACGGGCTGGCTGGCTTATGTATTTATTAATATTAATATCTTACATTGCATTTCAATTCCTGCTCTTTGAGATGGTGCAGTCTGAGGCACGTTTGAAAGAGGAATAATTCCTCAGGATGGCTTTATTTGGTGCCTAATTTTGTTGTTTTGTGTATTTCTTTTATATATAACTCAAGTGTCAGCATGAAAAAGATGTGGGAGCACATTGAGTGGGAAGTGGGAGAGAAAAATCAGGCTTTATGGTATTTTTTTCTTTATAAACCTAGAGATGCTTGTGAGTGGGACTTATTTTCCTTTAAATGATTTGAAAATGGTAACCTTAGTTTGAGATGATGGGATGCTGTGTAAGTTTTGAGGAGTTTCCAGCCAAAAATGAGTTCTTAGTATTTTATTATGTTCTTCCTGCGGTTATAGTAAATAGCAACCCATCAGATATAATGGAAAAATAATGTCCTCAGCACTGCCATGTTTTAAGATATTGTAGATTTTAAAGCAGCTCAGATGCTTCAGGCAGGGTTAAAATAAATTGTGGACTCCAAGAGGCCAGAACTGTGTTCATTTAGGAGGCAGGTGAACAAAACACTGTCTAAATAAAGGGGGGTTTGTATTTGTCTTTTCTGCTGCAGCAAAGCCATCAACAAGGCCTACGAGGAGTACGTCTTGTCAGTAGGAAACCTCGACGAGAGAATATTTCTCGGGGAGGACGCAGATGAGGAAATTGGGACTCTCACACGGTGCTTAAATACAACTTCAGGAATGGAAACAGCCGAACGCGTGCAGGTGAAGCACAATCTGCAGCAGCACTTTGACAAGGTGGGTGTGACGTCGTCTGCACTGCTGGATTTATACAGAGCGTGAGCTGAGTTTGTGGCTGATGAAGAGAAGCGGCTACTAAAATATTACTGTCTTGGTTTCTCAAGGTGATCTGGGAGTGTGCACAGCACAGCTGAGCTACAGCTTGTAACTGGTTGAGAATTGATATTGTTTACTTTGTTGGGGTTTTTGTGTGTGGCGTTTTTTTGTGTGTGTGTTTTTGTTGCTGTCGTTTTGGCTTTTTCCTCCAGTATTTCTCCAAATATTTGGGTTTTCGTTGATTAAATCCAGAAAAAAGAATATTTTGGTAGTTACCTAAAGAGGTGCGTTTGGGTCAAGGTTTCTGTGAAGGTTTCCAAGCACAGCAGAACAGGCCGTTCTGCAGCTGCTGGGGCCTCTGGACCCACCCGTGTGGCTTCTGTGCCCCTCACAGCTCTGTTTTGTGTTTAACGTATGCAAAGCTGCTCAGCGCTTTGTGCGTTTTATTGTTGTTTCCTTTTAACAGATGTGCTTCAGGTGTTAACATTACATCTGTTTAGAGTTTCAGTTAAATCACCAGGTAATGGTTTTCACCTTGCTTGCCTAAAAGCATGATACATAGATATGTCTTTTTATATGACTAATAAAATAGCACAGAATATGGTCTTTGAGAGGATAAAGAACATTACGTGGTTCAGAATCATAAAGTGTCTAGAGGAGCTTTTCAAAAACAGGCATTGGCTTTGAATGCAGACATATATACCTGTGATTGCAGAGCAACAAAATGTTCCTGAAGATGGAAAAGCTGTCTTAAAGGAGGAAGGGCACAAGACAGGCAAAAAAAGAAGGATATAAGCTGCGTTAGTACAATTAGATTACAGAGAGCAGAAGGGTGGAACAGTCTACATCCCTGGAACAGCGATGTGATCTTTTTCCAGAGTGAGCTGGTTAATGGCCTTCAACATTCTTCAGAGAAAAGATCAAAATAACCTTACCCGCAAAATCAGTGCAAATTGTTAATTCCTTGCTTCTGATCTGCTTAGAGCATTAGTCAGCCACTATGTTTTGCTGACGTAGGCCTGGGTGTGTAACTCGCAGGTTTTCTTTTTGGAGTGAAGCAGCAGGGCTGGGGGAACCATCGCGCCTGTCCGGTACAGAGACGAGCAAAACACATGGGGAGTGTGTGTGGAATACGGGAGGAGGGCTGGGAGCTGGGCCGGGCACTGAGGAGACGCACTGGTTTTGTTGTACCCTAGTTGAAGGAACATCCTTGATGTTAAATTATTTTGATGTGACGACTTAACCTGATGCAAACAAATTAAAATGCTGGCTGTTAGATTCAGGGGAACTTTTTGTGGCGTTAAACTTGGTGCCAGGAAAGCCTGGCTCAGTGCACGCTCTGGCGAGCTACAGCTGCCCTTGGTACGCGAGAGATGGGACTGCTGGGGCTTTTTGGTTTTGGTTTTGTTTTTTTTAGACAGGCCTGGTTGGTTCACACTTGTCTGCCAGTCTCTGCCTTTTGGTGCAAGGTCACATCCTCTCTGGATGTTTGTACAGCACAATTTCATACAAATATCCCAGTGGCACAGAGAAATCTTTCATTGCTGGCTCCTATCTGAGACACGACCTCCTTTGGGCTGTTTGATTCTTAGCCATTATTTCCAGCCATGTATTGTAACACGGGGTAAGAATTCTCCTGGTTAAAATTTTCATAATAATGTACAGTCAGATATGCTTATTTTTTGTCTTTTCAGTCCAAATCACTTAGGATTACAACCCCACTTACTGGCCGCAAGTATATTAAAGAGAGCAACCCATATGTGACACCCGTTTCCATAGCAACGTACAGTCTGAGCCGCCTCCATACGATGCTGGCAGGACTGAAGAATGCCCCCAGTGAAAACCTGGAGCAAATACTCAGGTAAGTTTGATATTCGGGTAAGCATAGAATTCTATTTTTAAAATAGTTTTAATAAAAAATGTTAATGCTAAACGGTGTCATTTCAAATGTGAGTAAAATGGAGTAAAATCAGACCCAGAGAGACATTTAAATTTCAAAAGAGACTGTTCTCTTTATTTAGACACCTTTGTCCTTAAGAGATTGATGGCTGTAAGAACATACAGCATTTTAAACCAAACAGTTCTGAACTTCTCTAACAGCAAACTGCTAATATAACATTTTAAATCATTTCCTTCTTCCTCCTTAGCAAATTTCACTACCCAGCAAGACACATTATGCTGTAGGAAATTAAAAATAAAATCTATTCTCTGTATAAGATAACCTGTTGCCTCAGGTACAATATGTTTTTTAAACAACTTTTGAATCGTGTGGAAAATGTTGTTTATACCTGACCATGAAAAGATGTGCATGTTTACTCTAATATATACAGCAATAGTAATAATAATAATGATGATATGCTGTGGACATTTTACAGTCCATACACAGGCACATAGGGGTGTGCTCGTATTGCTGTCCAAGAGAGTTATAATTTCATGCTTTAGTCATAGGATAAAAATAGTTGTAGATTCTTACATTTTTTGGTCTTAGTAGGAATAGACTGTTGAAAATCCTTAGTTTTTATTTTCAGGTCATGTTCCAGAGATCCTTCTCAGTCCATTGCAAACAGAGTAAAAGAAATGCACGAAATATACTGCCAGAGCACGCAGGCTGAAGGAGAATTCAGTCATTTTTCCAAAGGTGAGAAACATTTTGCTTCTACAGATAAGAATTAAAATACCTGTAAACACGTTTATCACTTCTAATAACTTGCAGTTTTATTTACAGGTTATGCTTTAGGACAAGAGTCTTTTCCATTACTTTTGTCTTTTCCTGCTGTTCCTAAGGCAGGGCAAAATCTAAGCCTGCATGCAATTTTATAACCAGGCTTAGCTTAAATTACTGGAATGTGAGGATACTTTTGTTTCTACAGAAAGGCAAAGAAAAGCACCCTGAAGGGTACTGCGTTTCTCTCAATTACAGCATTTGTCAGCCACGCAAAATCTGCCCAAGCGTAGTCTTTGAAAGTCCTACAGCAGTTTTGGCTGACACAGAAAGGGGTTAGTACAGATATCATTAAAACCCTGCTGGTATAAACACAAAGTATTATTTGCAAAGTTGTCAAGATTTCTGAAGCACATGAAGACGGATTAAAAATTATGAAGATGCTATTGACCTTTTTGTTTGTTAATAGAGACTTCGTTGCTTTGTGGTTGTTCTAGTCAACATAGTCGCTTCGGTGTTCTCTGTTGCACAGAGCAAGTGGGATCCACACAGGAATACTTTCCAAACAATCTATTTTGTGAACTTGAAATGTGTTTATTAGATTATAGCAATTGAAAGTTTGTTCTTATATATGGTGTTTCCACCACTCCTGGGTTCAGTAGGAAGTTACTCTGCTCTGCATTCACCAGGCGGTGCAGCAGGAGGGCGATTCCTAAGTCAACTGAAAATTAACTGATTTACTTGTGCAAGTGCTGTAGCCACAGCAGCACACAAATCCACACAAGCTACTGAACTGTTGTATCTCTTAAGATCAAGAACAGAATTCTTTGATCGCATTTGACAATATTGTTTCTGTTTCCAATTCCTGCAGATGTTGCCAGCAAACATTTCTGTCGTGCTGAGGTGCTGTACTACAAGGTCTTGGAGTCGGTCATCGAGCAAGAGAAGAAGAGACTGGGGGACACCGATTTATCTGTAAGGAAAACTAATCCAATTTTACCTTGATTTTAAAGTTGGATCTACAAAAAAAAAAACCCAGTTATAGAACAAAGCAGACAGGTATTTAAAATGAGGGGAAAAAAGCATCTCTAAAAAGTAGCCTGTACGCACACCTCAATGGGAGAAAAAAAAGGGTACAGGAACTCAGTTGTGTTTGCAAACACAATGATATATGAAACCTTTAAGGATTAAAGATGTCTCATTTGGATTCTGTTCTGTCTTTTATAAAAAAAGATCTTCTTATAAGCCTGATGATCTTTCTGTAGAGGCAGAATCGAAAGCATTTTACTATTCTATAGTTACACTGTACATTAAGTATTAAAATGTGTGACTCTCTTGCAGGCAATTCTGGAGCAGGATGTGTTTCACAGGTCTCTGCTGGCGTGTTGCCTCGAGATCATTATCTTCACCTACAACCCGCCTGGAAACTTCCCCTTCATCACCCAGATATTCGACATTCCAGTTTATCACTTTTATAAGGTAAAGAATTTAATAGCTAGAAATACTGATCACAAGCACTCTGTTGACTTACACTTAAGTCATCTCCTTACCTGCACGTTAACTTACACGTTAACCCCTCATTCTCAGCTTTGCCTCTTTTTTAATTGAAAAAAGTTACCTGTCTGTCATCCCAGGGTGTACTTGGGCATTTAAAAACCAAAATACTGCTAGCAATTAAACACAAGAGCAGTGTCCATGTATCTGTACAGGAACTAGCAGGTTACCATTTTATCATGAGCTGTTCTTGCGGCTATTTTGCAACAGTGCTTGACATGTCTGTTAGTTTGGAAAGATAAATATATTTGCCTTGTGATAAAAACCACAAGACAAGATATGACTGAGCCATAGTAACGCAGCCTTAGTATTTCTAACAGTCTTTTCCTTGAAAATTAGATCTTTCTGCAAGAAAAAAAATATATGAAACAAACAAGTACATTATATTCATGATAATTATCCACCTTACAGGTGATTGAGGTTTTTATTAGAGCAGAGGACGGCCTTTGTCGGGAAGTAGTGAAACACCTTAATCATATTGAAGAACAGATCTTGGAAAGTATGGCATGGAAACAGGAATCCATTCTGTGGGACAGAATCAGAGACAACGAAAACAAAGTTCCCACCTGTGAAGAGGTGAGCACTTGAGATGTTTTACCTGGTTTTCCTCATCAGACAGGATGGCAGGGAGCAGCTTTACCCGGCCAAAGCTCGGCTTGACGCGAGGAGCTGATGAATGCAGAGAACACAGAGGCGCAGCGTGTTCTGCTCTGTTCACGACAGCCCAACCGAGACCAAGGTGACTGTCACCCAGAATTTGCACAGCACAAGGACCAACGTGACAAGCAGGGAAGGTTTGGACCAGTCACACTTGAAAATACGACTAGACAAGAAGAAATGGGGTAAAAAGTACAGACTTTTAATTGTAGTCGGAAAGGGATTATTAGAGTTCATATTTTCTCAAGTGGTACAATTACTACAAAGTTTTAGTTAGGCTTATGGTAAGTTCTTCAGTGTTCTTTGTTTTTATTTCTTCCATGCAGTTTTGCTGTTCAAAATTTGTAGAGCAGAAGCTTTTAAAAATTTGTTGTGTAGTTGGTGTGTGATACAGACACTCTAATAAAAGTATAAATATTTCAGGTAATGCCACCTCAGTACTTTGAGAGATCTGCTGGGAACAGTGTTGTGGGGTCACCATTGACACCAAGAAGAATAAACGAGGTTCGTGCCGAAACTGGAGGGCTGGGCAAAGGTGAGACTTCTTTTCAGCATAACGCGCTTCCACTTAGACCATGGCTTTAATTGTGAACTCTCAGCGGGGTTCTTGTCAGTGCGCGGCTCAAACTTTTTCTCTGGAAAAATACAACATAACACATCAGCGTAGCAAATGATTGAACACAGCATTATATGAGATTAAGTCATGTCTAAAAGCAATCTGTTAGCCACATAAGGAATTGTTAACATTTCCTGAAGAGCCTTGCATGGCGTATTTTGGTTCTCATTAAATTCTTTCCACTATTTGTGTAGTAAGGGATCCTACAACAGGAGTTTTATATCCGTGTGTATGTTTTTAACCCGCAGGCCTCTCCTCCTCTCCCACCACCCTGTACGACAGATACAGCTCCCCCACAGCCAACCCCACGAGGAGGCGGCTGTTTGTGGATAACGACAACGCCTCCGAGCCTGGAACTCCTGTACGTGTCCCCCAGCAGCCGGTGGTGAACACGGTGCCAGTGCAGAACGTGAATCCCGAGGCCATGTCAGTGACACCGGTGCCCGGCCAGACACTGGTGACAGTGGCAACTGCCACCGTGACAGCCAATAACGGGCAAACCGTTACCATACCCGTACAAGGTGAGAGAAAAGCCACTGTGCAGTTACTGAGGCTCGTTCTGTCAGAGCAATGTATGCAGCAAGGGGGAAAGGGAGCAACAGTCCAGTGGAGAGAAAAGTCTGTTTACAGCTTCATAACTGGGAATAATTGTATGAACAGGGGAGCAGAATTTAGAGACAGGACACGTACAGCACCAGGTTGTTGAGACTGCCAGCACCTGTGTTATAAAACTGAGTTATTTCAGTATCTTCTTGTCTCCTTATGATGAAAATGTAAAGTATTTTGACGAAACAATTCCATATATAATATACTAAATATATACTTACAAGTAACTGATAAAATAATTACTTAATTCTTAAAAATCCTCGCCCAACGAGCAACCACAAACACCGCCCCAAAGAACTTATTTCAGACTTTTTTTTCTTACGTTACAGGTATAGCCAATGAAAACGGAGGGATCACTTTCTTCCCGGTGCAAGTGAACGTGGGTGCGCAGCCCCCGGCCGTCCCGGCGCCCATGCAGCCCCTGAGCGCGCAGGCTCTGGCCGCGCCGCTGCCTGGGGCCGCGCTGCAGCTGCCAGGGCAGGTGACGGTGCAGCAGGTCCCCGCGGGGGAGCACAGACAAACCCAGCAGCTCCCCAGCGCCACGGCCCTCAGGCCTCGCAGGATGGGCTCGCTGTCGCTCTTTTTCAGAAAGGTACCGCTCAGTCTAACTTGTGCTTTGCTTACTTTGCATTTTGGGAAGTCTTCAGTGATTTTTAACATTTGTACTTAGTAATACCAAGAGAATATACAATTTCAAAGTTAATCTGTACTCTTTGTCTATTCATGGACATACCTGAAGAGTTGTTTTCTGATGCAGGCAACTGCTCACTCACAAAGCAAAACAACTTCTCACTATCACCATAGCCAGCAAGGAGTTGTGAAGTACTCCCAGGTGTCCGTTTGCTCTAAGATTATCTGAAAGAAATTCCCCCTGGACAAGCTGGTTTATTCAGCACCGTTCTTGCTGTAGGCTGTGCAGTGTTATTCCTGCACTCAGGGTAATTCAAATGTTTTCTTAGCAGCAACAGCAGTTCGGGAAACACCAATGTCTTGTAAGCAAAAAAGTTAAATTTAGTTATTCTTGCTTTGGCTTATCGTTTGTGCGAGTTCTGTGGGGTGCACAAGTCTGAACCCCCTTTAGCTGGGTAAGAAAAGCCGTGTTGCGGTGGCTCCCAGCACAGCCTCTGTTCCCACAGGTCTATCATTTGGCCAGTGTCCGTCTGCGAGACCTTTGCGCCAAACTCGATATATCTGATGAGCTGCGGAAAAGGATCTGGACGTGTTTTGAGCATTCCTTGGTGCACTGCCCCGAAATCATGATGGACAGACACCTGGATCAGCTGCTGATGTGTGCCGTCTACGTGATGGCTAAGGTGAGGCCTGAATGAAGAAAAAACAACTTCTTTAAGACTTATTCCAAAGATTAAAATTCCTCAAATAACCCAAACCCAACAAAACACACACAACAAACCCCAAACTAATAAAAAACCCCCAGGAAAACTATTAACCCTTTCTGTCCATCTCCTCTTAGGTTACGAAGGAAGACAGATCATTTCAGAACATCATGCGCTGCTACCGGACACAACCACAAGCCAAGAGTCACGTAAGTACAGCTGGTATTAACGTGCGATCTGGTTCATTAAACGTCACGGTTCTATTTTAGGAAGGGATGGCTTTTTGAAGTAATGTTTAGTATTAAAGGAATGCCACCTGTGAGCCATTCTCCTCAAAAGACAACAGTCACAACCACAATCCTGTGCTACTAAAAGCTTTTAATGCTAAACTTTACCTAAAATAGGAAATACCTTCACGTAAAAGCCAAGGAGGCAGCACCCATTGGTCAATACTCCTCTTGGGAGAGCGTGTCTGCAAGAAGCAATGTGATACCCCAGTGGAGTTTCCAGAAGGTGGTGTCTCACGCAGACTGTTGTTTCCCAGCCCCGTAACTGCGCGTCCCGCCCTGGTGATGCTCCTGGCTCTCCCCGCAGGTCTATCGGAGCGTCCTGATCCGAGGCCGGAGACGCCGCTGCTCTGGCAGCAGCGACAGCAGCAGCCAGCAGAACTCACCGACGGACCGGAGCAAAGAGAGGAACAAAGAGAAAAGTGAGTGAGCCCATATCCCAGGCGCTTGGGGTTAACTCCATTTCCAAAACCGTGTGCGTAAAGTAAGGGCTGGATTTTGTGTCAAACCACCCCAAAGTGCTCCTTCTTTGGTAAACCTGGACACAATTAAGAATATATTGATAACACCTAGGAGTTGCGGTAACTCAAGCCTAATATTGCACCCACTTTGAGTCTTGAACCTCTCAGCAGCCTCCAGAGGTAAGAACAAACCACCCACAGCATCTATTTTAGTGCATCTCTGGAGATTCTTTCCTTGATATTTGAACTGATACACTTTCCTTGAATTAACTTTTATAAAGGAAAGCAAATAAAATCTGTGATGCTGCGTATTCCTAGCACCAGTTTTCAAGATATTTAATAGCTAGCAGTATGAACTGTAGGTATTAATGTCTTCTGTCACACAGAGGTGGCAGGAAGGGGAGGAAAACAATTATATATATTTTGCAGCTTCCCACATTAAACCAGGAGAAGTATTACCAAGCCAAATATTTCTACTACCAGCTGAAAAAGACTGCTGTTCCTTATTTGAAATTGTGCCAGCTGGCAACAGGAGCGAGCTACTGTTAAAACTGTAGCACGAATGCCTGAAAAATGGAGCCTTAGCTCTGCTTATATAGCGATGAGCTTATACAGAAAAACCACTTGAAGTTTATCCACTAAGAAGTTAGAAAGCAAACGTGTTTCCATACACGCACTCAGCAGTTTGTGGGTGTTTGACAACAACATCCTGCTTTTTTGTAACACGAGATGCTGAGGAACACAATTGGCATGGCTGGCACGGGCTGCACGGCTGTGCTGCTGCAGCTGGAGCTCGGGCAGGTTTGCAGCGAACGTCAGGGCTGAAGCGGCAGGAGCGGGTGGAACGGCCGCACTGTGACGGTGCCGGTGCCGCTCTCTCCCGCAGGCAGCCGGGACGGCAGCCCCGTGATGCGCTCCAGCAGCACCCTGCCAGTGCCGCACCCCGGCTCCGCGCCCCCCACGCCCACCCGCCTCACCGGCCCCAACAGCGACACGGAGGAGGAGGAGCGGGGGGACCTCATCCAGTTCTACAACAATGTCTACATTGAGCAGATTAAAGAGTTCGCCCTCAAGTACACTTCAAATGCAGTAAGTTACATTCTCTGCCTTTCGTTAGTAAATACATCTTGTTTTGCTATACATGCAGTGTTCATGGCTAACCTCCCTCTTAGCAAATTCAAAGGATTATATGTTTTTTATGACAATATAACTTCCAAGGACATGCTCTGCTGCTGAAATACCAAGTACTGTTGATGCTTATTTGCTGTTTCCTCCAGTACAAAATACACAGCGCTGACCAATGTCATCCACCAGCCACAGCCAGGGTTGGGGAAATCAATTAAAAAAATACTCATCTAGCCTAATAACATGACAAAACTTGCATCTGTGCTAAATACGTACAATATGACATTAGCAAGAAAATACTAAGCTGTGTTTAAGGTGACCGACTCACCAAAGCCCCCTGCAGTAGCACCTGGGAGCAGACACAAGCACTGAGCCGTTTCCGTGTCTCCCGCGCAGACGGACTCCCCGCCGCTCTCGCCGTACCCGTTTGTCCGGCTCGGCTCCCCGCGCAGAGTGCAGCTGTCCCAGAACCACCCCGTCTACATCTCGCCGCACAAAAACGAGTCTGCCCTCTCTCCTCGAGAGAAGATATTCTATTATTTCAGCAGCAGCCCATCTAAGGTGAGACTAAAGGGTTTTCATTTGCTTTCCTAAATTCTACCTTTTCTTTCTGGTAGTGGAATTAGAGAAGATTATGCAATGCACCTTTCTGTTTATGTTGTTTACCATGTATTTTCTCAACTAACACTCTTCCAACTGTCTGTTCAGATATCGAAGAAGCTGTAAAACAATTAGGTGTCCAAGCTGCTTGTGTACTTTTAAAAGTTACTCTTTGCACTGGTACACATGAAAGATTCAGGGGTGCAGCAACAGGACCCTCTGCTTTCAGGTAATGGGTGGGTTACTCAGTACAGAGACTGTTGGGGGAGCAGAACACAAAGTACAATCACAGGCTCTCATCCGCCCAGTTCAGGGAAAACCCAACAAACGGCTGTTAACGTGCACAGACTTACCAGGGGAACGTGCAACAGGCTGAATCCTGTGAGCTCTGGTCCCAGAGAGGCATCCTCACCAGAGGAACTGCTGCCTCTCTGCTGTCAGGCAGTTGTAGCTGAGGATGGGCAGCCTTGCAGCTCCACATGCCCTGAAACGAGGAGTTAGCTTGAGTGTGAGTAACACTAACACACAGGAAGGGGAAGAGCAGGACAGTGACAAAACAGTCTGTCACAAGAAGCACTTTGTACAGTACAGATCTCCAGAGATAAAGCACACGTCATCCCACTGTAATGCAGTTACCAAAAGTTCACTTTGTATTTTGGTAGCCACAATAACGGGAAATAATTGTATTTTTTTTTTTCCCTCCTTTCTCCAGAGGCTAAAGGAAATAAACAGCATGGTCAGAACTGGAGAGACGCCAACGAAGAAGAGAGGCATTCTCTTAGAAGACGGCACCGAAGCGCCAGCAAAGCGAATCTGCCAGGAGAATCACACTGCCCTGTTACGCCGACTGCAAGATGTGGCGAACGACAGAGGCTCTCACTGAGACGGCATCACCGTCTCAGCGCGTCACATGGACTCACAGGCCGTGCCAAGGGCCCCTGTCCCCTCCGCCCCCATGCTGTCCCTGCCAGCCCACGCAGAGCCCCAGCCTGTGGGGAAGGGCAGGAGCAGAACAGTCCCGTGGAGCCAGCGAGGAGGCACGTCCTACCCCGCGCTCAGCCGCACCCGGGCAGGCCAGGCAGCTCCTGCAGTGTGTCCCACAGCAGCTGAGGAGCTTTTCAGTGCGGAGAGCACAGCCCGAAGACGGCTCGCTACCTTCCGTTTGCAACCGGTACTCACACCCGACTGCTCTCACCAGTCCCCTTATAGTGGTTTTACCAGCGCTTTACTGTTTGTACATGCGTCAGACACGGGAGCATCGCACCGAGACAATTATACTACAAGAAAAACCTCCACAAAAATGATGACTGACAAGTAATATTCCAGCAGAGTCTGGATCTGCTTGGGAAGAGAAGGTGGGAATCACCTTTTTAAGCCCCAAAGGACACTGTCGAGTGGATCCTGTCCATATTCAGGTTCTTCCATGTGCCCCTGAACACCATCATGTTATTTTGCTTCAAAGTCTGGGCACGTTGCTGTATAAAGGTAGAGAATTCTGTCTGTGCATTGTTTTTAGCTGTGCAATGTTTTAAAGTGAACTCACGTTCAAAAGGTGGCACTTTTGGTAGGGCTGTGAAGCATCATTTTTAAGGCAGATTAGTTTTGCTGTATATTTGCAATGGCACTTTCTAAATGTGAATATTTTTTTTCAGAGGCTGATTTCAGATATCTTTCTGTATTTGAAGCAATTTGACTTTTGTATTTATTTCCAAATTGACAGCCCATAGCTCCCCTCTTCAGCAAACGGCATTAAGAGTCCTGTTAAACCGATGTATACACAGCAATGAATGCGGGAAGCTGGGGACGTTTGCTTTTCAAAAGGAACTTTATACGCTTGTAATGTTTCTCCGGATCGCTTTTCCCGAGCGTCAGGAACGGCAACCACATAGACTCGGCTTTTTTCTTTGTTTTTAAAGGATGGGGTTTGGGTTGGTTTTTGGTTTTTAAATGTATTAAATCAGGCTGCTCGGGAGAAATCGCTCCCTGACTAACAGGATAAGAAAGTGGTGCATATATGAGACTTACTAGTTGTTTTCATTTTTAAAATACTTGCAAAATACCAGTCTTATTAAGAAAGCAATTAAACACACTAACAGCTGGTGCAGACTACCAGTTTACTCCCTTTCAATGGCATAACTGGGAACACCGGTGGTGTTAGTGTGAAATGTAGCACACGCGGATTCTCCAGGTTTTTCTGAGAAAGCAAAAGCTAAAAGCTCTGTGTTTTCAGTCATTCCTGCTCCTTTGAATAATTGGAAAATTTAGGACTTAATGCCACTCACTGTAAATTCAATTAAAGTAAGATAAAAACATCTTTCATTCTTACCTGCGTAATGAGAAGGCTGAAGTTGAGAAACTGTGTAGATGTTTCTGTAAAAATATTTATGAAATTGTCAGACAATTCCTGTAACTCTGTACCATTAACATTTACTTTGTATGAAAATATCGCAAGTGTATTTTTCAATAAAGAATTTATAAACTCACAATTTTATGTTCTTGTGTGCAAAGCTACACTGAGTCTGCAGTGCTCACGTGCTGGGTTTGACAATGAAAATAAAACCATCACTTAGCTGCAGTCCGCAGGCACATGATGTACCTGGAGTGCAAGAACTGCAGTCGAACACTGCAATTAATGGTTTAAAACTAATAAAAGAATCACAGCTATCGGTGACACAACAAACACGGCACTAAGTTTCATCAGCTTCGGTTGTTTCCATCCCTTTCTGAAACCAAGTCGTTTAGTAACCTGCAGGTGCAAATAATAACAGAGGTACAATTTGCAGTGTATGCTTTGAAACAAATGCTAAAAAAGCTGCTACAGACTTGTTCTAAAGGGGAAAAAAAATCAAATGTATATGTAAACGCTACTTTTTCTAAAAACATCGCAAGTTTTGGAACATTTGTTTCAAGACATAGAATAGTTTGGCTGGAAGAGACCTACAAGGCTCATCTAGTCCAACTGCAAACTTCACTGTTGAAGCTGCTACAGCAAAACTTGTGTTTCTCTTTCCGTAATATTCTTTATAGAATTCGGAATTGCAGAGACGATAATAGAAAATGCCCCTTTATCAAGGTATTGGCAGGGACTTCAGTTTCTCGGTTAATTTTTCACTAAATGCAATACCTGTGCGGGCAGCGGGCAGCTGAGGCGAGGCCAGGATTCCTGCGGCGCTGTGCCAGCGCTCCCCTTCACACACAGATCCCACCGCAGAAGACGCAGTCAGTGTTCTCTCCCCTTTCTCAATCTAGAAAAAACGTGATGCTTCAGGTCATCCACTCTAAACTAAAAATATTCAGCATTCTTTAAAGAATTATTTTCTTTTCAGCAGACTCAACAATCAGTGTGGATTGAGAGTAATCCAGCCTTCTCACCAGACCTGCAGAGGCCCAGACAGATGATATAACCACCATTTTTATTGGATCGTTTTATCATTCTTGTCATCGCTTTACTGATCTTTACCTGCGGTGGGTTCTAACTCCCAGCAACAACCACACACCAACAGCAGAAGCAGCCGCCTCTATGCACGGACACGTGGTGACACCGGCCAGGATTTGCTCCATGCTCACCCCCCAGCACTAAGTGGGGGACAGGGTCGCTCTGCTGCTCCCCACAGCTCAGTCCTGTGTTCCCACAGCTGCAGCGAAAGAGCAGCCCAGGACCAAAAGGGATTAAACTTCTACCCCAGCCCTTCCCCCAAGCGGCTTAGGAAATGTGCGAGTCAGTTATTTATCACAAAGGCTTCTGAATAATCATAAAAATAAACAGCGCAATGATCCCTTTCCAATGTAGCTCGAGCTCTGCCTCCGTGCCCGGCTGGCACGCTGTGCGCGGTCACACTGCTCGGCCCGTGTCCTGCTTCGCACCAGAGCCCTGTGCCTGAACTCTGAATGCTAAATCTGCAGGGCTGACATTGCCATTTCAGCCTTCCCAAGAGAAGTGCATGAGAAATAACAGCAGCAACAGAACTAGCGCTCACAGTATTTTAGTGGCTACACTCCAGGCCAGCACACTAGGCCTCAAAAACCTTTCCCATGTGCTTTCCTTAAAAAAACCAAACCCATGGCACCGCTCCCTGCAGCGCCCAAGCTCAGCTGTCAGCTCAGCTCCTCTGTTCCCCTGTTCTGCTGCAAACTCACAATGGGCTTGTGACAACTCCAAGGCACCTCCAAACCCACCAGCTGTTCTGAACACCCCAGCCAAAGGGGCACCAGATGAGAAACCCATTCAAAGTGACACAGACCCAGCTCTTCACCCTTTGTACAGCGTCACAAGGCACTGGCTTTTTCTCTCTCAAGTCTTTACAAGCGCAACACCCTGTTAAATGCTGAACCCCATTCCAGAGGCTTCCCCAGCACAAAACAAGCACCCAAAGCAAGCTGCTCAACAGCAGGGTCAGACTTGACTAAAACCAGTGGCTCATGACATGGAGGGTGGATGGAAATTGAAGCCATGCATATTTACAATTATCAGATATCTGCTCCCTAGAATGCCAATAAAAAAAGCCAGAAACGCTAAGAAGGGTGGTTTGTTTTAAGTAGCAAATCAGCTGCACAAAAAGCACGAAAAAGGTAAGAGAGCAACAGAAGAAGCATTTTCAAAATATTAAGCTACTTGTCAAGCAGCTGCCAGCCACCCGCACTGCCAGCAGCTTGATTTAAGCACAAGACAGCAGCTGTGGCCACTGCAAACGCTCCTGCGAGCTGTGCCACACACCCACCCCTTCCACAGGCACCAAAGTGTTGGGGAAGGTGAAGCTGGATGTGAGCGGCTCCCTGCACACACCTTCCTAACAATACAAACTGCAGAGCGCAGCGTTAAATAAGGGATGCTAAGCCAGACATCCACAAGCATTGGAGCCTCCTCAAGCATCGCTGCCTTCGGGTCTGCGAAAACACACGCATAAATAAAAGCAAATTGTGCCTGACAGCTCAAGCGCACCCTTGAAAACAGGACAGTTCTCCACATAAACCCCAGTCTATGTGCAGAAGCACTCAAGGACTCTCCAACACGGCAGGTCAGCAGCCTTCACTTCCACCGAGTGTTTCAGAAGTACTGACAGCAGAAAACAGCTGAAGTCCCAAAACACAGGCACTGTCATAGCATTGCCCTGCACCACCTACAAGAATTTTTTCTGGTACCAGAGAAGGGAGGCTGAGCCAGACACCACCTCCACCTCTCGCTCTCCCAAAGGCGCGGTGCGGTCACTCACCCTTCTGCACGTGGCTTTCCGGCTCTTCAGCAAAGATCCCAGGGAGTGGCGAGCACATCTGCACCGGGACGAGACGCTGGGAGCTCTCTGCAGAGCTGCACTCACTGCGCTGGCCCAGGAGACGCCACCAAACCTGCCAGCACCGGGAACACACCGTGCTGAGAGCGGCACCCACCACCTCTGGCCACAGAGCTCCCCTCTCATCCATGGAGGTGGAGTGGACCAGGCAGCTCCTGGGCCTGGCAATACAGGGCAAGAACGACATTCTTTGCTTTGGAAAGGCTGAAAAATTAAGTTTAAAGCCACTAATTTGATGCTGGCTGTCATTTCTGAATTGGGACTGCAGCAGAGAAGTGCTGTGTGCCCAGTTACTCGCTCCTTTGCTCACACAGGAGGAAAACCATGTACACACACACAGGCGCGCTCGCTCTTTAGCTCTGTTACTCATGAGCTTCTCAAGAAACAGCTGTGGCATGAAGCGACTACTCCTGGTTTCTACTTCCTCTTGCTTTCCCATGGTGGGTAAGGAAGAGAGGGAAAGACAAAGTCTTTCTATACATGTCATCCTGACAACAGGAACAGCAGAGAGAATCGCTTGCCTTCTTCCAAGATCCACAGGTTTTCCCTTCTTTTCTATACTGACACATGGTAAAAAAACCACAAAAGTTACAGCTATCTGCCATGCAAGCCCTGTTCTCACAGAATATCTAGCTTCAGCATGCAAGATAAATAACTCAAAAACAATGTTAGAAAACCCTTCTTTCAATAAAGAGGTAGAAAGTTCCTACTACAGGAAAAAGCACACCAACCAAAGTGCCAATCCAGAATTTTGTGCTCTCCTCAACATTTTTGATCTGAAGATGCTCGGCACAGCAGCCACTGCTGCGAGACTCAAACAGCAAACATCCTGCACCAAGTCTGTCAGTTCTACTCTGGTTACTGATGTATCAAAGCACTAGATGGTAATGAGCTTCTCTGGGGATGACACAGCAATAGCGACATCAGTGGGAACCCACAGAATTATTCCAGTAATGGCATTGAAATTGTCTGAAAGTATATCAGCAGCAACCTGCAAAGAGCCCCTGCAGACTGGCTGTAGGTTTCCCTACCCATTTTTAAACACCACAGCCTCAACACATCACCTTCTCAGCCTCATATCAAAGCCGGACTGAGCTCCGAGCCAGAGGAGACAGATTTGCATTGACAACAGTGGAAACTGAGTTTACTCCAAGTTAACTGCCCTACAAAATCACTCCAAGTCACAGACATCGCCCCAGTGATTGACTCACCCGGGCAAAAATATCCTCTTGGAATACCTACACTCAACCACCACTTTCAGTACAGTTCACAATCAAAAACTAGTGCAGTTCAAGCCATTAAATACGTTTAAATCTGCTGCACTAATTCACACAACCAGAGCCTGCCAGAGCCTTCAGTTTACATAGACCCACACCTCACATATACCAAACTAGCAAGAGCTTTCAGAAAGCTGAAGGCAATAGTTCAGTTGCAAATACTTTGTCCAGAAGCACCTGCTTAGTAACTTATGCTCAGAATCCCTCTTACTTCAACCTTGAATTTGTTTAGGAAGGAGCTAGTCTAAATTATATTTCTCATTACACTAAGTGGATATACTAAGGTTTAGAAAGAACATTTTAGCTTTTAGTCAAGAACCCTGGTCCTGTAACAGACACTTTATAAAATTAGAGAGTCAAGGAGGAAAGAGCAGCCCCGAGAAATGCACCTGTGGATACACTTCCTCCTCTGCCTGAAAGAGGATCCTTGCTCTCCACATCCGTTCTGCATTCTTCTGTCTACCATGGAATTCCAGCACTGCCAGAGACACTCCAGACGCCCCAGGACACCGCTGCATCTCAAAGGCAGAAACTTTGAAAGGTTTAAAGCAACATCATGCATTAACATTTCAACTTTACCCAAAACTGATTAAGTATTTAACTTATACAGTGTTAAGTGCTGCACAGAAACCCCTCAAGTCATCCTTAACAGAACATTAACCATTTGGTATATGAATAGCATATTACTTGTGAAGTCTTTGTCTATTTCCTTAAGAGCTGAGAAGTTCTCAGATGGAACAGAGAAAGGTTGCTATATGACAAGTGGATTTGTCAGTTAAAAACAAAGGACGAAAATAAGAAACCAAAGCCAAGCCACACACCACACCACTACCCCTCTGCAAACACCACATGCATGAAGTCATCGCTACTTGTTACTAAACAGTAGAGTTTGCATTCATGCCATCAGCACAAGTATGAGGAGCCAAAGGAAAAGCATTCAGGCTTTGACAGGAAAATCCCGTCAGGCAAGAACAAGGTGTTCTGCCAGGCTCTGACACTGGGAAGACTCTTGTGAGAAGTAAAGATTCGGTCCTGAGCTCCCACGTGCTTTACGGGGTTCTCCTGCGGGTGCAACAAAGCTGTGTTTAACCAGTCCCTGCAGTACCCGTTACCCCATCGCAGCCCGAACACACGTGCGGCGGGTGCTCCCACCCGCTGCCAGTCTCTGCTACACAGCCACAGTACGGACAAAGAGAGCGACAAAAGTGAGATCACAGTTTCTTTTTATTTTAAGATGTCACTATTAACACACATTAGTCAAGCTACCCGCAGTAATCCCCTAGACACCTAGGGAATCTAAAATCCTCTACAATATTATTACCTCAAGAGACCACCATTAAAAGCTTTGATTTTTAGTGTTTATGTAATAAAAGTCTAACAAGACTGACATTCTGCTTTCATCCTGTCAGACTAATGTGCGCTCTAGTGACAATATCCATTTACAAATCAATAATACATCATACATCATCCCCAGTTTTACCTCTGGAAAGTGCTAAATGGAGTCAACCGTCTATTTACAATTTCAAATCCTAATGTATTTACAATAGAAACCAAAAGTATTTAAAACCATTAAATATAGTGTTTAATTCTGCTATATTAGTTTACATGAACACAGCTTACCTCTGGCATCATATTTCCAATGCTAATATTTCTGCCAGTAATTTAAGATTTTTTTTAAAAAAATTGCTTTTCCTGGAGGGAAAAAAATAAAAGCTTAAAAACCAATCCAAAACCTCCAGGCATTTCAAAGCCCTGAGGAATTACCCACCCTAGACAGTCTTCAGGTAGAAGTACTGCAGTGTTCAAGAGAGACTTCCAAACTCCAGGCAAGCCTTTAAAACCTAATGCATATGTAAAACATTACGAGCTAGCAATCCGTTGAACAGGTTTACTGGAGTCACTGCTACCATTCGGGTTTTACTAATCCGTAGTCAAGAAGGAAACCGCCGCGTTGCCTTTTCTCCCTCCATTACATTCCCTCCACCCACAGAAAGTGTTTTGTGCACCATGGTCCAGAAGAGCTAAGTGGGCATCGTCTTCTCTTCTTTGCTGAAAGGCTGAACTGAGCCAGGCTTTACCCAGGACAGGCCAGATACGTGTGTGCTTTTGCAGTGCTGATCTTCTGGCTTCTTCTACGTAGAAGAAAGTTGAAGTCAAAATTATTGGATATCTCAAACCCTCCTCATTCCCTCCCCATCCATTTTGCCTTTGGCAAATACAAGCACAAAAGAAGCTATCATAGCTTACTCTCCTCAAAGAGAAACAGCAAAACGGCTGTTGATTTGGTTTCTGTGAACCTGTGTGGCATCGGCAGAACTACCCTGATGTTACAGGAGAGGTTTAGTGACTTAGTTCACATACTATTGCCCCACCATAATGATTTAAAGATACTCTTTCAACAGTGTCTTTTGCTTGAAGGCCATGGCCCAGCACCACTGCACGGCTCTTTGCCAATTTTTTTGGTTCTAGAGAAAGCTGCATCAATCCAAACGGAAACATTTCTGTCATTAATCTGACATTGTAAGTGCAGCACAGAACTTGTGATGCTGCGTGTGCTGAGGAGCACTGCACCCCACTGACGGCTCCTCAGAGCAAGTTAACAAGGCAAAGAAGCAACCAATACCTTTGCTATACCATGCAGTATAGCAAAGCATGGTCCTTCCCCTCCCTGAGCACTTATCACAATTAAATGCTTAAACAGTAACTCTTCATACCCAACACAACAAACGGTTGAGACTGACTATTGGAATTTTGAAGACAGAAAAACAGCTTCAGGCTGAGGAAGAGAGGTGCAACTTCAAGCATCGGCAGACTTCAAGTACTCTAAGAAGATTAGTAAATTAGATACCCACTCTAGCAGGTCAAAGGAACAGAGCAGCTCGCAGGTTTTTTGCATACCAGGAACTAGCCCTGCCTCCACTCTGCCACAGGCTCCTTAGATCACCTGTGGGCCAACTACATCAAACCTGGAATGATGCACCACGTTCTAGAAAGGGATAATTACACAAGTAGACTCTTGTCATATGATGGGAGGACTTTTGCCTGACAAAATAAACTAAGTCAGCAAGAAAACTGAATGTGCACTTCTTCTGTCCCTCCCCATGTTTTGTGTAAAAGGGGGCACTGCGTGGCAGAGTTGCCATAACACATCAGAGAACAGCAAACCGGGGGGCTCAGTTCAGCTCTAGGCTGGTGGAACAGCACCTGCCTATCGCGTGGTGCACACAGGACATCATTCAGCAGAAGACATGGGCTGGGCAGGGAACTGCGGCATCATCTGGTACAGCTCTAGAACAGGGCCCAGGAATTACACAGGCAATAAACAAGGATCCAGGGCCACACAAGAAGGGAAAGGCAGGAGACAGAATTAGAGAACCTCCTTTTACAAGGACGGAAAAGAACATTCTCAGCTACACCGGCACCTGGGAACAAATCGCGAAAGGCACAGAAGTCTGCCCATTCCTGCTATCAACAAACTACTCCAGCAACTAAAGTACCACACGTGCAATAGTCACTGAAGATGGCAGTTCTCACTTAAGAAGTTAACGTGCATCTCCAAAGAAAAAGGCGAAAGAAAAGTCATCACCGGCAATACGTTTGCTATCGCCTTCTGAGACATCATATCCCTTCCACTTCAAGTACCTCAACCTGTCTTTTATTTAAATGATAAGAAAAAAGGAGTTGGAGAATGAAGGAGAAGGGGGAAAAAAAAAAGTCCAAAATATTTCTTAAGTTCTTGTAAGAACATCAGCAAGTCAGAATCTGACCAAAATATCTTCCTGTGTGTTCTAAGGTTGGAGAAAGGCCACCTCACCTCAAGTCCTACTATGACTCTGGCAGTTGGGAACATTGCTACACTGAGCTCACAGGCAGCGTATTATATTAAGAACATTAGAAAAAACTCATTCCTGCAAGAAGACACGCAAGAACATGATGTAAAGCTTGCAGTGAGGAAGACTGCTGTTCGGACTGACAATTTTTTTTATCAACTACAAAAAAAAGCAGCAAACCACAGCACAGCTCTAGTGCAAGGAGCTCAAGTCAGTAAGACATTTAGAGCACATTTCCTTGCCATCCCACCAAAGACACCAGCCACCATTTCAGAACCCGAGGTGCTGCCAGTGGATGGACCCGTCATGCCACTCAGTGCAGACACAGAAGTGCTGTGTGCCGGCTCTTGTCAAGTACAAAGAAACAATTCAAACAAACCAACCAACCCACCCCAAAACCAAAAAAGCCAAACACACCCATTCCCCTGCCACAAAATCAAAGGTGTTGTTCATGTGAAAGCTAGCTGAACCAACACACTCTTACTGTATTAGTAAGAGTGTTTTGTGATAGAAGTCACTGCAAGAACCTTTCAATTAACGGTAGCGTTACAGATGTGCGCAAGGTACTCAACTCTGCTTGTGCTGCATCAGAAAATTTGGAATAGAAAGAAAGCCCTGACGCTTTGATTCAGTAACGAAAGGTCTCAAAACAGAAGAGAATGAATTTGGGGACTGTCAGGTTATGCAGAAGTAGTCGAGCTCATGACAAGCAAACAGGCAGCTCACAAACCTCTCCTTTATCTTTCCCTTCCTTTCCTGAACAAAAAAAAAATGTGCCACGTCTGCCAACAATTGCACTCACAAAGCTTTGTAGCTGGCTAAATGATGAATTGCTTAACACACTGGAGTTAGAACAGTGACATAAGCGCTTAGTTAGGAGAGCAAATCAGCTTCAGCACACCCACTGATCCAAAAGAGGGCTGGAATAAGGTCTGTCTGGTACATGTTCATCACAAGGAGACAGAGAACCTTCCCTCCCTTATCAGGCAATAAACCCTCACTACACAGGAGAATGTGGACTTTGCACATACCTTCTGAGTCAACATCTTCTCTCTAGCTTCATCATGTATAGCTGGATTCCATGGGGAAAAACTATGGAGAAAGTATAGTTCTCTCTTACTTTGGATTTTTACAAACTACATCATAAACAGGCAGAAAGCAGCAGTTTTCCTTGGTTTACTTTACTGAATTTCAAGTAAACTACAAGTCTGAGTTTTCAGTGTTAAAACATACAGTTAGGAATTAAATCCATTAATCCACTGCCGTGGATCTTTTCAACAAGAAATATTTAGGCTTTAATTTTCACTTGCCATGGAAACTGGCAATTCAGCAGGTGTTACATGAAGTTCTACTCATACTCACTACTGAGCTGACTGCTCCAGCCCCTGTGAAGTCAAGCTTAAAGTTATTACAAAAGCATGACCCAAGTGACAATCATGCAAACTGAGTTCAGGAAAGCCCAAAAGCAATATTTACTCCATGGGTCTCTACTTGAGGGAGGGTGTTTTAGGGTAATTTGTTTCTTTGTTTTGGGGTTGGTTTGTTTGTGGTTTTGTTGAGTTTAAGTCTTGGTTGCTTAGTGAAAAAACAGTACACACACAAGTCTGATTATATTCAAGATTCACTCAAAACTGAACAGAAGGAAATGAGGGTAGGAATATTCAGAATACCCAAAGTGTTGCTGTGAATCTAAGAAAAAATAGGTCAGTCAGCTTGGCAGGGTAAGCCTTCAAATCAACAACTATAACAAAACTTGTTCTCGAAACGTTACAACATGGTGAATTTGCTCATGGTACTTACATGATTGCATAGGGATCCTCTATTTTGGGCTGATCAAATAAATGACTGCTGCATAGTTTGACACTGTCTACCACTTTACTTTTGAACAGCTGAATATCTTTTTCATACCTGCAGGAGAGAAGTAACCTTAAGTAATTGCAAGAAGGCAAAGGTTTGCTCTAGAGCCACCTGGCAAAGCCTCAACTTTAGTTCCTAGCGCAACCAGCTCTAGAGGCAGAGACCATGAACTGATAAATAATTCTACAAACCTCTTGCTTCTGCAGGTCTATGGAAAAACAAACCTCTTATGAGACCATGTCTGTATGCTAGAAAGATACTCACAGCACTGCAGCCTCGGGGTTCAGAGGACTCGTCGTATCAATCTTGTAGAAGACTCTGCGAGCATACATTAATACTTGCCATATGTGATTATGGTTTCGCCTAAAAGAACAAAACACAATGAAGAAAGGAACAAACTTCTTTCAAATTATACACCAGTATGCTACCACTAACCTCCATTTTGCAAATGCTCTTTTCACATCCAGTTCACCAGACACAGGATCTACTAGTGGGTGGAAGACGGGCAGATCAAAAACCAAGCGCTGCATTAGAAAAGATAAATTAGTTATAACAGCTTCAATCCTAATGTTAAATCCACTGGGTGAAGGTCAGTTACATGTTGCTTCCAAGTACTAATTAATTGTTACAGTACTAAAAGAAAGCAACCTGAAGTGATTTACACCAGCTGTGAAAATGCAGCCCAACACTCATGTCACATGCAGGGTCCTGTCCTCTCTCACATGCTTATCACCAAATCAGGAAACTAACCCAGCCAACTGCATAAGCTCTAGTGTCTACACAGGTAATAATATTGGACAAGATACAATGAAAGGAGTTTTTCTTGTTTAGCTATTTGTGACTGAAAGCTTTTCACACACTTGAGCTACAACCAATACTTTTTTCACCCTACACTGTGCAGCAACACCACAGTGCCTTCAGTTCTGTACAGCCACCTTCCTCTGGTGTTCGTGCATTCTTCCAAAAGAAAACTTAGTTACAACAGGAAGATTTTAAAGCCCTATATTAGCAAAAAAAATGCTGGCTGTATGAGCGGTACTAAAGTCCAATTTTTGAAAGGAACTGCTTTGTACCAGTTCTGTCCTTCGAAAGATAATAGCTTTACACAAAGCCTGACACCAAGCAGACAGCTTCGTGACCTAACAGCTCGTTCCCAGCTGCAGCAGTTACATACACCTGTCCGCTAGTCTTCCTCCTCAAGAAATGTGGCCAAGGCAGCCAGCTGCTCTGCTCAGGAGTCACGTTGCCACCACTTTTAAAACATTTTTTGATTGATATAACTTGTATATTTTTTCCTAAATATAAAAAGAGAGAAAAGAGGTGGAAGGTAACACCATAGTGTCTCCCTCTCCCTTTGTTTCACCAACTTTCTTCTCAAGTTCTTTTAGTTCTTTGTTTCAATTTAATTTAGAAGAGAGGCAAGAAACCCTGCAGTACTTCAGCAAGCATAGCACAGGTGCTTGGAGTTTATGCTCCATTATATCACTCCTCAGAATTTAGATACTTCTTTAAGCGTTTAAACATTAACTTCCTTGCCAAGGAAGTAGCAATCAATAGGTAAAGTAAAGACCTTGTTGATTACTTAATACTTTAATGCATCTAACCCATGAAATTCACTGTATGCCAGCCTCAGTAATCAGAGTAACACGATTCTTCCACAGGTATTAGGAAATACATACAAGACATCACAAATGAGCCCAGCCAACAGAACAAAACTAGCTCAAAGAAATTCAAAGCTAATCAGTATATTAGTGTTAACAAAATGTCATACTTAGTACATCAGAAAACAAGACACACACAACTACTTACCGGGCAGTCTCCATCGGGGTAATTATCAGGAATATTGACAGTAAATTTAAACACACCGTCCTGGTAGAGCCCATGTCTTATGAATATTACACCAAACCACACTGCAAGTGAGAAATTTTGCTTGAGTGAAAGAATTTAAATATATCTGTATACATAAAAAATTAAAAGTTAAGTTTAAACTTACTTAATGCTGATTGGTAAGATGGCTGCACATAGACGCCTGGCAATTTCTGCTTTACAACCAAGGTACTGCAAACAGAATCAGTATTTAGAACAGCTCCATGAGTACGTTAAAGCAGAAATAAATTCTTCCCCCAGTAAATGCATTTAATGCACGTCAGTACTGAAATGTCCACTTTTATACCAAAACCCCAAAGTAAAGAAGAAAAGCAACTATGTAATTTTGAATGCAGACTTGCTATCAATTGTAGTTAATTCTGACATGCGACAAAAGCTTCAACTTCAATTTTAAACAAGTAATTTTTCAGTTTTAGATAAGACTATGCTGCATGTCAAACAGAGGTTACACTGGCAGCTGACAAACATAACAGAGAATAAGAAGCAGCAGCAGGGTGTATTAGAGACCTGCATCGAGTGATCAGAGGCATCTCATTAACAAGATGGACATCATTTTCCCAAACTTGCGCTTATTTGCTGTCTGTCTTGTGATGATCTTCAGTCCCCAAGGACCAGATCATTACCAAAAGAGTTTCTCCCTCTCCCTTTGCCTTTTAGGAAACTCCACTTGACAATCAACAGCACTACTGGGGCAAAATGTGCTATTTTTACTATTTTTCAAATCATTGAACGCAAGAAGTTGCGAGTAAGTTTAACCAGCTGTAGTTGTATGGTAGGCAAATTCTACTGAACACAAAACGATAAACCAAATTAGTCACTTCATAGGTTTTCCAGTTACTTGGCATATAGGCCCATTAAATTAAACTCCTCATGCTTGCACAAATAAACAATAATATTAAAGCAAAATATGAACACAATTCTCTGCTTATGATCTCCAAAATTTTCATTATTTCCCTAATAATGGTTTGTTAAGCTAGAGGAGTTTACATCGTGATACCAATACATTTTTGCATGCTGCAGAAGAAAAAGATCTTTCTTGAATTAAGAAGTCAGGGTCAGTTCCCAGAAAAAAAGAGAGATTAATGTTTTGAGAGTTCTCGCTTTCAATTAAATGGTTAAATGCAAGGAATGAAACTCAATGTTGCATAAGGACTCCAGGGATTCCATTCCAAAAGGCACAACATACTTGAGAATCCAGAATGTCTGTTACAGAGGAAGTCCCTTCAGCTTTGTAGCACAACATAGTTTATGTAACTTGATAGAACTAGAAAGTTGTGCAGACAAGTAGAGATTTGTGTGCTCCTGCAGCAGCCTACAAACCACTAGATTGGATCAAACACAACAGATCCAAAATAAGCTATTTAAATCACACTAACTCCTCCCTAAGTTTCACATTCGGCATCACTGAAAGTCAGGAAAGAATGGAGTCTCTTAATATCCGTTTAATAAGTCATATCAGGTGGTGTTCAAGTGTTCCATGCAACTACTGAAGGAAGCTCCCACATCCTGACTCCATCAGACAGCACCCTACATTCATAACCACCTCCCCACTTGACAGCTGCTTGCTTCTGTTCTAATACTTGTTCCAAAAACTGAGTAGTTCTGACTAAAAAGCTCTTACGATTGCTAAACCTAAAAGGCATTTACCTGACGACTTAGAAATGCAATAACTTGGATAACTGCATCTAAACACACCCTTTAAAATCTAATCTCATTTTCCTCTCCCCTGCTACCTCAAGAGATTGAAACTGCTGCTTCAGAAAGCAAACTTTGTGAAACTTAAGTTTTACTGCCTTATTCAAAGACTAAGGCAGAGACACTATGAAAGAACTAGATCCCTGCATGGTTTTTTTCCCACTGAAGCATAAATCCAGCAACCCAAAAAAAGACAAAAAATAAAGCAAAAACCTACAATTCTGCAAGGAGGGAATACTCCAAATAAAAAGGCCCATAAGAAGCATGTGTTCCATTTGTGGACTGGGACGAGGTGGCAGGTGAAGCAGGCTTGGTTATTGGCACAGCATTCTTTGGAATAGAAGGCAACTGTTTCTTTGTAGAGGCTCGTAGAGGACTGGTTCGCAGCTCTCCACTCAAAGTTTTCTCTTCAGCTTCAGGTCGCTGTTAGATTAAAAGAGAACCATGAGATTACAGGCCATATTTCATAGGCATTTAATATCTGAACATATTTTAACACAGATTTAAACCCAGCCTTGCTAATTACAAGTTTGGCCAATGAAGTATTTCCTGGGTTTGGTGTTCTATTGCTTGGGGGCAGGGAGGTGGGGGTGGTGTCTCCTTAGGTTTTGTTTTTAAATAGACTTTGATTCAATCAAACCTAGCCTACACGTACAGAAGTCATCAATGCTGGATAGGAAATCCGCAGATTAGGACAAACGCTTAAGGAGGCTTACGTTTATTTAGAAACTGGAACTAGACAGTGTAGAACATCAGCTTAGAAGTCAATCTATTTCTAGCACACAGCGCATTCAAGATAAATCATTTCCACTGACAGGCATCCTCACACTCTAGGTTTCAAATAGTCTTTAAAAGTAGTGTAGTAAAGCTGAGATGAAATAAGAACTTTACACAGAAAACGTTATGTATTGCACTTCATGCCTGTGCTTAAGACACCAACATCTCACTTGGAGCTGATCGTGTAGTCCCATTCCCACTGTGAGAGAATCACCGTTTGACAGCAATATCAAGCCCAGTTTAAATAGTTTTGCTATATCAACCTTTTATGCCTATGCTGTCTTCTATTAAAAAAAAGAAAAACCAAAACCAATCCTTTCCTACTTATTTGGTCACTGCTACACTACTAGAGAACACTGTACTACTTAAAGACCCCAAAATGAGCGTATAGATTGCCAAGAGAAACCTGCAGGCTATAGACCTGATTTAGGCTAGTTGCAGTGACTAAAGGCCTAAGTTACGCTACAGTGTTTTGAAGTGCTTGAGACTCAGACTAGTAACAACACCTATGTCACAAGCATCAACAACACGGTTATATAATTTGCCCTAGCACTGAACACCCAAGAAGTGATTAACCCTTGAACTACTCTGCTTTTATCATCGCTGCCATCTAAAGCAGCAATAGCATTATGGAGGCACAGCTTGGTCAACACCCACTGCACATGCAATATTTGGTTAAAGCTCTATATAAGCCCATAAGCAAGTGTCCTAAGAAACACGTGTTTCAACCATTTGAACAAGTTTGTTTCATCTTCCCTACTTAAAGATGCCTCAGCTAAGAAAAGTCAACCAATTCTGGAGCAGACTCCATCCACAGTCACATTCCAGGTAATACAACTCGCTTACACTTTTCTTGAAGATGAACACGATCCTTGGGATAACACACATGCTCCGACTGTATTCATAGGTTGTCTGACGGGCTTTTCCAGAACCGCCACCACCCTCACTGCATGTTACGGCACCCACTCATTCAACACCCACCTTGCGCACAGAACCTGTAGACATGCTCCAGAAAGGGTTCATAACGTGTATTCCAAATAAAGGACTGCAGCTTCTCAGCGTCTTCAGAGTGTCCACAGGCCTCTCTGGTTTATATCCTAAAAATACACAGAATGAACGTGCATTCTAACAGATAAACAGGACTCTATAAATAAATAGGATTCTAATTCTGCAGCCAGCTTTACATTTCTGTAACTTCAGAAGAAAACTTCTTGTAGTTAAGACTAACAATAGTTAAAATTGCAAAAGCTCTATTATATATTAGACCCCAGGACAACAATATAGCTATGAAATATTTTTTTGCGCGTGAATCCCTGCCTTTTTTCTGCTGGAAAGACACTCTAGGTTCTGCATTCCATTTTGTGTCTTGCCAACTGGAAAAAAAAACCAAACCAAAACAAAAAACATCTCTTGGCTCAGCGCAGTCAAGAAAGATCCTCTACAGGTGTAAATATGAAGAAGTTACGACTGCACCATTTCAGCCCAGCCGCGCACAGTGCCGGTGGCTCTTCTCGCGTGGTGAAGCACTGCCCCTCGCACACGCTGCTGACTCTGTTTCTGGAGCGCTCCAGTTACAAAAAACCTCCGGCATTCCTGGTAAAAGAGATGATCCTCCCATTGAGTCTGCACCAGGCATGTGTCACTCTGGTTTCATCCGCATTGGAACACCACCAGGAACTGACAAAGCCACACAACACTATAGTTTTGCCGTAGCTTATTTAATGGTTTCATTATGATTCCAAGGCTTAGTGCTCTTTTGATCAGCAGTTCAGTAACAAGGACTTTAACAGCATTTAGAGTTTCAGTGTGTCATCCACTGTCTATGTCCTTGGTTTTCTCTGCTCTTTTTTTTTGAAGTATTGCTATTGTTTGTACAAGAACCATCCATCGCACTTCTTGTCTGGCACAGTCTATTTCCTCTACTGGTTTTTTCCCCTAGTTCTCCTAGTTTCCCTTCCACTCCTCAATTTCTGGTTACATTAACTGAGTTTTCAGGCAATTCACTTTACTCAGTTTCTTTAACAGGCAATAGTACATCACTGACTGAGGCAATTCATGGGATGCGAAACAAACAGAGAGAATGGCACAGGACTCTATTGGGTTAACCACTACGATTTTCTACAGCAAGTAAGGCATCACCCGTTCACCCATTGCTTCGGTTAGCTTATAGAGAAAACTAACGATCTGTTACGATCAGAAATTTTCCTAAAAGGAAAATAAATGCCAATTTTGTTAAAAGAAAAAAAAAAAAGTCAGACAATTTATTCCAAGGATGTCTAGCAAAGGTAAGTTTTTAAAAGAAACATTGATATATCCAAGCATAGGTATCATAGATTATGAAGCAGCCAAGCATTTGAAAAATGCAAGCATCATTCAGAAAAGTGATGAAAACTAAATAATTTCCCCACCCCAAAACAATCTCAAACATTCCAGTACACGTTATTCCTCCAGATATTTTTCCTCTTCAGCAGCCAGAGAGTTTCACACCATTCTGAGCCACTGAAAACAGAGTCAAAGCCCAGCTACTGCACTGAGGCATGTCCTGTGATGGCAGGGAGGGGTTTTCACTTTTTCCCTCTCCTGTCCATGAAACTCAGTCAGAATAAGCAAGACAACAAGATGCTCGGCTAGGAAGGTACCAAGACGCTTCCTCAGGAAACTCTGGTGTAATCAGAGGAACTGATGCACAGAGAGCACCTGCGTGCCATGGCTTTGACAAGAGAGAAAAGCGCTGGAAGCTGAGGTACGACGGGTCTAGACACAATGAGCTGGAATCTGGAGTAATTATGGGGTTGGGGTGGGATTTTTTTTTTCTTCGTTTGTTTGGTTTGGGCTGGTGTTTTTTTGAGACTAGGTAATGTAAATTGCATTATTCCAGAGACAGAGATATAGGAGTTGAGCAGGAAAAAGAATGAGGTGTGTATGTAAAAAACAGCCTAACCTGCTTCCAGCGAAACAGGGAACTGATCCAGAAGTTCGATAACTGGCACAGTGAGTTCACTCACTGACTCCACCTTTCAGAAAGCAGCTATGCATCTTCAGTACTCTCACAGCTTTTTGAAAAGCTTTTAATTATAGAGATGCCTACTTACAAGCTATTAAGAACAGTTTACATCTCCAAACAAAACATTATTTTAGCTCTAGTTGTACTACAGAGATTCTGCTGCTTGGAGATCTTTTATCCAGTTGCCTGCCAGTAATAAGTAATACATAGTATTGGCCTCAACTTGTTGTCAAACTGTCTCCGGTCTCATTCACCTGTTAAAATACTGTTTATGATGGAAAACTAAAAACCTAAGAGTACCAGCTTCCCAGAGAAGAGTCATTTAAAAAGCCTTCAAAGGTGTTTTAGAGTTTATTTCAAATCATGTTCATTCCTCCTCACTACGCTACATGTGAGTAGAGAATGACTTCTGTACAGGAAACGTATCTACAACTACTAATGCTCTCTAGTGCCTTCACCTCACAATTTACCACCCCGCATTAATCACAAGAATAATTTTTTAAAAAGTAACAACACATTTAAGTGAGACTGTTTATCCTACTTCTCACTAGGTAGAAGGTCTGCAGCAAACAAGGAGAGCCAAGCCCCAATATCATTAAGTGGAATCTTTGGGCAGTTACACAGGCTACAGCATCTGCTACCAGGTACCTACTGCTACAGCAGCTACGAGCTGTGGCTACTGAAGTCATCAGCTTCCCGAAAGCACTCAAGACACCCTCTTCATTTTATGAAAATGAAATAAATACACTCAAAATCATCACCCTGTCTCCTTTCACAGGTCATCATTCACAGTGCTGCACTTACCAACAGGCTTAATAGTGTGCCACTCAGTAATACTTTCTACTGATTTCTGCTATTTCAAGAATAGAAAGTAACAGTGACCGTCCTAAGCGGAAAACAGTCTGAGCAAGCATAAACTCATGTGGTACTTCATCATTGTTATAAAATACTGCAAAAAACATGTTATCACTAACATAAACCAAAGTTTTAAATACTTTGCTCTTGCACCTTCGCATTCTCTACTCTAGCTTCTCTCATTATAGATTACTTCTATTATTTATACCTACTGTCATATCACATGTCATAAGGCTGTCGGGCATTGGAACAGGCTGCCCAGGGCAGTGGTGGAGTCACCATCCCTGGAGAGGTTTAAAAGGCTTTTAGACAAGGTTCTTAGGGACATGGTTTAGTGCTAGAGTTAGGTTGGGTTATGGTTGGACTCAATGATCCTGAGGGTCTCTTCCAACCAAAATGATTCTATGATTCTATAATTTTTCCCGTGTCTTCATTAGTCATTAAATACAACACCAAACCAATTTGACAAAAATTTCATCCGTTTGGAACGGAGTGCTTTTCTAAATATTTTCCGGAAACATAAAGGATTTGAGAAAGGAAAAAAAAAAATCTAGACGAACATATATAAAATTACATATATGTTTCTATGCATTTTGTTCCCTATCTGAAAGTGCAAAGGACCACTCCTACACCTGAGAACGAACAAAGCTCAACAGGCAGGGCACCAGAGAAGCACGTTACATGCTACACATTTGTCCAGCAGCTGTGTCTGAGAGTTTCCATCAGAACACATTCCTCCTCAGCACACCTGCTCCTGAGCTCTTCAGGGCCTCACCAGCCCACACCTGAATCTCCTGGACAAGGCAGCGCTGAGCACAACACTGACCCGCCGAGCCTGTTTGCCAGCTCCTCCAGCCTGAAACACACTTCTGCAGGAAACCATAATCTACGTCCAGAAAACGAGTTTACAGAAGAGCGAACAGTTTAAAAGCCAGCAGGGGGAGTGACCCGCCCAGGTGCACAGGACGGCTGGGCTCAGACGGGACTGACAGCTGGAGAAAAACAAATAGTTCTGCGGAGGCCCGAGCGGGGCGAACCCGCTCTCGCCAGTCCGGCGCTGCGTCCCGCCAGGCCCGGCCCCGCCGCTCGCAAGGCGCCGAGGGAGGGAGCCCCGTGGGACCGGAGCCGCCCCGGGCCCCGAGCGGCCGCCCCGAGCCTGGCGCTCGACCCCGCCTGTGGCCGGGCTGGGGCCACCCGCGCCGGCAGACGCTGCGCGGCGGGGGCAGCTCCTCACAGGGACAACAGGCGGGCGCCGCCCGACCCCCTCCGGCGACAGGTGTTGGCCCCTCGGGTGCGCCGCCCGGGACACCCGCCGCCCTCCCGCCCCACCGAGGACTGTCTCCCCACCACCCCGCCGGCCTCCCACCCGCGCAGGCCGGGCCGGGCCCCGCGGTGCCGCCGCGCCCAGGTGCTCGCTCACCCGCTCCCTGCTCCCGCCGCTCCGCCCGGCGCGGCCCAGGCCCCGCCGCTCCCCGCTAGCCCCGCCACTGCCCCATTGACAGCCCGCCCCTCAGCAGCGCACATCCGGACCCAGCCTTCCCTTCGGCCAATCGCCGCTCGGTTCTTCCGGGAAGGCTCGGCGGGGCGGGGCGGTGGCCACAAAGCCAGCCAATGACAGCCGCCTTGCTACAGAACGCCGATTCCTCTCCAGGCACGGGGCGGGGCGGGCGGCAGCTGAGGGATCTGCCCTGGGGGCGGGATTGGCGCGAGTGACTGTACGTCTCGGGGCGGGCGGACCAATGGGCAGGGATGACGCACTTGTCACTCTCACAGCAGGAAGAAAGCACTGGGGCTGGAGCTTAGATAAGTAAACCTCTCTCATTGGCCGACGTGAGGAGCGGGGAGGCGTGCGATTGGGAGCTGTGAGAGGGGGCGGGAATTAGCGCCGTCAGTTACACGGAACACGTATTCTGCCTTCAGGTTCGAAATACACACGAGGTTCCGCCACTGTGGCTGAGCAGGTGTACATGAATACACACAGTGTTAATTTACAGCTAAGTATACGTGTGTATAGGTATACATGTGTATATATACGTATATGTGTGTATACATACACGTGTGTATATATATATACACACAGTTGTATGTGTATATATATATACAGTTACATATATAGCTAAATACACATACATACACACGTATGTATACATACGCACATATGTATACATACAAAATATACCTCTAAAAAGCTGCTGGTGAGAAGCAGCAAAATAAGTCTAAAATTTATTTTTATTAATTTTGATCCGTTTTGATTTGCAATTAGACTTCTTCTGAGCCCAGGAGAACAACTGCAAAAAACACTGTACCAAAACTGAAGTGATTTGTCAAGGTTTGGGAGATGATGACAAAATCCATGCTATCTCCAGGATAAAAATTACAGAGAAAATTCAAAAATCAATGAATACAGGATGGATTCTTTTTGTTTCTAGGCCACAAGCCAAAATACCACGCTAAGGCAATCGCTTTGTCACAATTACCATAACCTTCTCATGTCTTCCTGTCCTCGAAAGGCCATTTTAAAATCTCCCGTCAGTTTAAAACTTTTTTTTTCTGGTCAAGTCACCGCCCCAGTTTCTAAAACCCTTTGGCAATTTCTGTTCTGGGTGTTTCAGCTGCACAATGGCCTAAATCCCCTCCCTTCCCTGTCACAGGCAGGAACAGGCACCTGCTACCTCCTGCTCCTTCTTTACCTCTTTTTATATATATATATATGTATTTTATATACATAAAATTTATATACATAAATTATTTATATACACACGCATATCTCTATTGCATCTGCATGTCACGCAGATGTCGTAGATCTTACACAGCAAAATTCTGTGGCTCGAACAACATTTTAGTGTTACTTCAGTGAAAATGTTTGGGATGTTGCAAAATGATATCACAATCATAATATGAATAATATTTTAACGTTGATACCACAGATTGATACTTTATCAAGGCATTGAACAAAACACTGTTAATCTTCCAAACCCCACTATAGGCTGAAGTTTCCTATTTTGCCAACTACAGAAATAATACTTTGACAAGAAATAACTAATTTTTGTCTAATACATTTTCTTAAATGCTTTTTTCTGAACCACTGATAAGGAAAACATCTTTTCTGTCATTTTTATTAGAACCACCTGTAATTAACGTACAGATCTACACCGCCATCATTTGTGTGAATCCAGAAACAGTATCTGTTTGCAATCTGGATGCAAGGCCATCACTTTAAATAGTGTTTCTGTGCCCAAATGATGCTAAATGTATTCCTAAAATATCAAAGCACCCTGGATTTGTGGTATCCTTCTGTCCTGTGATCACATGAGGAAATTCGAAAACATGGCTCTTAATAAAATGCGATAATAAACCTTTGGGTGTCTGCGTAAACCTCACCCAGCAGCATGGATCGTACAACTGCAGTGTAATAAACTTTATTCCCTATTTTGTTTCTGAAGCTCAAAGCCCATCCAAACAGATGTCCTCAGCTGAGCTTGACACATCAGGAAGTTAAACAAATGCCTAGTTTACACACTGGTAAATCAGTAACGGCAGAATAGCTACACTTAAATAGAATTACTTTGAAGAGGAATGCAGAAAGTTGACCTGCAACATGAGCTAAAATGTAGAACCCTCAAGAAAATAATGTGGTAGACTAGATCACCTTCTTAATCATATCAGATATGAATGAATTCTACTGAACAAAATCTTTGTATTTTAACCAACATAAGAGAATAATCTGTCCCATAATGCTTTTTGCGTATTGCTTACCTTATAAAAGGTTTCTTTCCCTATGGATTGGTACCTGTAGAAAATATGAGAAGATTAGTACAAGTCAAAATAAATTTAGACACTTTTTTTCCTAACTTTAGATACTTTATATCTGTTTTGGCCGGAAGTCTGAATTACAGAATCATTTTGGTTGGAAAAGACCTTTAAGATCATCAAGTCCAACTGTTAACCCAGCACTGCCGAGCCCACCACTACCCCATGTCCTGAGAACCTCATGTCCGTCTGTCCAACCCTCCAGGGATGGTGACTCCAGCACTGCCCTGGGCAGCCTGTTCCAATGCCCCACAGCCCTTTGGGGAAGAAATTGTTCCTAAATCCAACCTCAACCTCCCCTGGCGCAACTTGAGGCCGTTTCCTCTGCTCCTGGCGCTTGTTCCTGGGGAGCAGAGCCCGATCCCCCCTGGCTCCAAGCTCCTTTCAGGCAGTTCAGAGATCAGAAGGTCTCCCCTCAGCTCCTGTTCTCCAGCTGAACCCTCCAGGTCCCTCTGCTGCTCCCATCACACTTGTGCTCCAGCCCCTCACCAGCTCTGTTCCCTTCTCTCAACTCGCTCCAGCACCTCAAGGGATTTCTTGGCATGCAGGGCCAAAAACTGCCCCCAGGATTGGAGGTTTGGCCTCACCAGTGCCCAGCACTGGGACGGTCACTGCCCTGGGCCTGCTGACCACACCAGTGTTGGTATCAGCCAGGATGCTGGTGGCCTCTTGGTCACATAGAATTTCATTTAAAACAATGTTTTTAGGTTAGCACAAGAAAAAAGTGTTGGTCAAGATTTTTCACAATACCTGTGTTTGAGAAATCATCTGAACTAGGGAGAGAGGAGACAAGTTAAACTCGGTCTTTAGTTTGTCAGCGGAAGGCTCGGCACCACTAGGTGGTGGTCTGCAGCTGTTCCAGTCCCGGGCGGAACCCGTGGGCAGAGAAACAGCAAAATCGCGCTGTTGACTGAGACACTACACATGCTCCCTGGCTAAAAAATCTGTGCTTGTCTCCCACTGAAGTGCCATGTAGTTCTATAGGGAGACTACTAAAAGACATTTGAAAAATATCGTGTATGACTACACAAACCTGACTTGATAACTATGAAAATTAATGTGAGTCTTTCTTTCTCAGAATGGAAACGTGAAATGTTATTTTCTCTTTTTCAAAGCCAAAAAGCAGAACTAGAAACATGGTTAAAAACCTGAACCCCTGAACATCTCTTTCATACTTCCAAGTGCAATTCCTTTGTGATTTATGTACTAGAAGAACATACTATGAACACTTTAGATCACAATCTATTAATAAGTAAAAATAAAAGCAGTCAAGTAGTCAATTTAGATGCTTTTTTTTTTTTTTTACGTTTATGAAAATGGTGTAGTCTCCAATGCAGGGATTATTTTAAATTTCTCTGTGCTGGTCTCCCTTTGTTTAATTACTGAGTGGTGAATGTATAATTGCTGATAACGGGACATATTCTTTAAGAGAAAGAAATTATCAGATCCTTAAAATATGTTGATAAACATGCAAGAATATTTAAAAATTAGTAGTTTCATTTTAAATGCATCTGTGAAGCAGTGAATGGAAAGAGTTTATTTCACAGTGCACAACACTAGAAGTTGTCCATAAGGAGGAATTCATTGTGTTACAGTTCTCTCATCATTTCGAAGGACAGTAGTAAAAGCAATATCTGGGTAAACTCTTTGGAACTGATATTTTCTGGTAAGGCTGGAGCTACTGAATGTCACTGGCCCTTCTCGCTAAATAATGCCAGGTAGATACCAGAAAAGTATTTCATTTGGGAAGGTCTGCCCAAAACTTATTACCCAAAATACCAGTTCCCATACAGACCTTCACAGCTTGGTGGCAAATGCTGCCCAGATCTGTGCTTCCCATTTCTCTCGAGCTGTTGTTCTCTGTTTCAGCCAGATTTACCATAGCACAAGACAAGTCTGTTAATGAAGCATAAGAAAACAAAGATCAAAATTAGTAAAGATTAATGAGAAGTTTGGTTATTTTAGGAACAAGATTGGAAACAAATCAAATCAAAGCAAATAAAATACAACAACCCCTTCTAGCTTACACTTAACAGTGTGGTATTTCTCTGTTTTCTTAAAAGAAAGCATAAGCTGGAAACTTTTTCTTACAGTACTGCCAGTTAAAGATGTTGTACTTATTTTTCCTAGTGTTTTTGTTACAATGAAATCGCAGGAATGGATGCAGCTACAGATGCACCAACATCAAAATGCTTTTGACTGCATATTTATTTTCTCTGAGGACGTGATAAGACAAAGTGCATCAGCAAACTTTGTTGTTTAGTTCTTAGGGTGGAATCACAGGATTTGCTGTTAGTGCCTGTTCAGTCAGCAGCAAAAGGGTAAAACTTCAGCTGCAAACTCACTATTATAACAGAGGGTCAGAAACATGGAATTTATTTATTCCCCATAGGAAGCTGCCTATCTTCCTAGGCTCACTTCATATAAAAAAGAATACATAAGTATATAATATTCGGACACTGCCAGTGTATTTAAAAATGAACAAGACTGGCTGTATTAATGGCTCCTGAATAGCAGAAGCTATCAATGGCTAATTTAAGATCATGTCATAGCCTTCAAACTACACTTTCTCCAATGTGTCTCACACTGTGGAAAAACTACATTAATTCTGAAAGTATTTCAGATTCCCTAATTTATGAGCTAGAAGTCTTAACTATTGTAAGTCCAACTGTACAGAATTCAGACCCATGAAACTTTTAAAACCGACTTACGGTACTTTGTAATTCTTCTTTTAATTTGTATACCTAGGAGCTCTTATTTGAATGGTGAAAATTACAGTTCTAAGATGAGTTTTGATTCTGCACACTATTATGGAAGTAATTCCTCATTTTGAGGAGAGGAAGGAGTATTTAATCAATATTTTTTTAAAAAAATTCATGGACTTGAGGCTGAGTATAGACTTATAACATCAGAATAAATCCTATTAAAGAAGTCTAAGATCCAAATTGCACTGTTTTTCTACTTCTGGGAATACTCGGTTCGAGGGTAAAATATCCCAGAAAAGATAAATGGTTGAGAGGTGTTCAGTTTGTTTGCCATGCATTTTGAAAATATGTTCCATAGGTATCAAAATCATATGAATCCTCTGTCTTGTAAATGCTAACACACAAAATTAATCTTAAAAACTACAAATCCATACAACTTATTTATATAGAGACATTTTCAGGGTAAGGATATATTTAACCCTTGCCTACATATGTTCACTAATGAATTAAAATTCCTCATTTTAGATTTTTTACAGGCATTCTTTGATGATTTTTCATAAGCTGATAATCAGACTTACAGCTGTAATTACTGTTTTCTTATGTCTTTTGTTTGTTTGTTTTTGTTTGCAATACCTTCCATTCATGGAACATTTTGAATCATAAACATGTAAAATGTACTTTCAAACAAATATGTATCTAATCTCACAGCCTCAAAAATAACTAAGATTACAGAGTAATCAGATTAAAGACTCTTTTTGAAATATCAGTTTTGCAGAGAATAGTCAATTAAGTGCATCTGTATGAGACACCTTTGCAAATCAGTGAACAGAGTCTGTGTAAACAACCTTTGATCAGCAGTTTCCACAATACCATTATGAATTCCAGTTTTTGCTGTAATCATACGATATGATGAGTGAAAGGCAGACCAAAACCAATTCATAACTGTGATTTCCCATCTGAAAATTAAATTGTTGACTGAAAAATACCTACATAATTTCAGAGATGCAAAGACATAATAAAGTAGGACTATTTTTTTCTCTGCTCACACCTTGAGCCAGATTTCTACACAAAAGTCACTTTCCTCCTTTCATCTTCTTATTACTTTCCTGGTAAAGTGACATATTAAGCAGGTATGTAAGTGGTTGGTAATTTTAAAAAGCTGCATATTTAAAAAAAAACTTAGTGTGTGACTGATCAAAGAACTGAATATGAAGACTGGAGAGGGTGAATATGCAAAGGAAGCTATAACATTCAGTGGGAAACAGCCATGAAAAGCTTCCAAAGACTGTGTCAGCCTAACTCAACTAATACAGCTCCAAACAGAGATTATTTAGGGCTCTTTAGTCCGGGACACACCAGCAATAATCGGCAAAATCTGATACTTGGAGAAATAACACAGAATGTCCTCTCTACAGGAGAAAGAGTCTCATGTCAGACCAGTTAAACCTCACAGCTCAAATGTGAGACTTGCAAAGTTTACACCCTCTCTCTCTCTTCAGCTACAACACCCAAACACATCTCAACCATATGAAAGAGTTCTGGGCTCTGTGCTTCAAAGGCAGAAAGAAAAGGCAGGATATAAACACGTCATCTAGTAAAGCCCGACACAAAAAGAAATGTGCTTAAATAAACGGCATGCCACGTAGCAGCACCTTACGTCCCACGCTCCTGACCACACCATTAGGGGCGAGAAACACCCCTCTCAACCCATAATTTTTGAAGGGTTCTGTATTCTGTCTATATATTTCTGGCTTAAAATGAACAGAAATGCTATAGAGTGGGAGAGAAGCAAGAACACTGACTCAGGTGACCGACTGCCCTGGAAATGCCGTTGGGTTCAGGATGGGGCTTTCTCCAGTTCCAGCTGAAGAGCCTCAGAAGAACAAACACCGCTAGATGGAAAATCAAATATCTGTTCAATAGGAAGCTGCTTAATGTGAATAATTAGCTTCTACCGCATTGTGACCAAGATACAGAATCTTCAGTCTGCCTCCCAGTTCTGACTGTTCACAACCAATCTGACCAGTCATAAATGAATGTTTTAGGGACATTACAGACTAATTAAAAGTATTGACAAAATTCCTGTTAACTCCAACAAGATTTCAGTTGAGACACTTCATCTTTGAATAAGAACCTATGTAGGCAAAAAAAATCTTCAATAGAACATCTCTGTCCATGTCTCAGATTTTTATTTTTTAGCTGAATTTTGGTAGCTTTTCTATGCAACCTGCAACCTTTTCTTTGTAAGTTAGTGTAAGTTCATACATCTCATTCAGCTTTTTCTGTTCCCTCAAGGTATTGTAGTTTTCATTTCATTCAGTCCTATCTTCTGTCCTTTCAACAGTTACCAAAACCACAAGTTGTTGGGAAGTTTTGCTTCTTTTTTAAGGGATACAAGTAGTACCTCTGGAGTTTCAAAACATGACTTGTCTGTTTGTGGTTTCCATTCATTACACAGTGTTTCAGTCTAAAAAGCAAGAGTGTGAACTGAGATTAGATTTAAACTGAGTATTTCCAAACATCATGAGAATCCCTCTATCAAATAAAACTTTCATCTTAATTATCCTTAATAATTTCCACTTTGCAAATATAAGGTCTCTTAATGCCTTTGGAAAATGAAGATTATGAGAAAGAGACTGTATGAAGATAATCATGTCTCATTTTGCAGAATTTTACACACCTTCTTGGAGATAGTAAATCTAATGTTAATTAATAGCAGGGCATAATATTAGATTTCTATCTCTTATGAAAATCCTGGATAGAATGTTCCCTGATGCAGTATTTTCTGTGTTATTTTATATATTGGTTCCAATATATAGCAGAGCATATTGCTAAAAAATGTCAAGTAGCTTATTCAACAGCCAAGCAAATAGCTGTTGTCACAATTGAATTACTTGTCATTATTTCTGTGCTGTGTAACTATAAATTAATTTTTCTTTTCTATACCTCTGAAAAGCCCACCCACCAAAGTTTCAAACACAGATGGGTGCTTTGGGTATTTGAGCTGGAGGGAAATTCCCCGTCTTCTGTAATTTATGATGGCCTCACCCTGTATGGATGTGTATGCACAACTCTGTGTATACAAATGCATAGAGTGCTAATCTAAACACACTAACACCTTACTTAAGTAATTACAGCAGCTTCACATCAAGCTAAGCTCCATATTTTCAGAAAATCTCACAGTATTTTCATTTTCTGTAATACACAATTCAATTTCCTATCAACTTCTAAACACAATTTGTCTGAAATTAAGATATCACTACAAAAAATATATAGGCAACAACTCATTTTTAAGACTGTTGCTACTTCCCATTGTAAATTGCATAAGTATGCTCTTAAAAAGAAACACGCAATGGATTGTATACAGAAAGGAAAAAGCGAGCCAACATTAAAGCAATAGTCACTCACCAGCTGTCCCTCCATGTGAGAAAACCATTACCATACATTAGTGAACATTTCTTCCAAACACTCATTACATTCCATAAAGCCAAGTCAGCCACCATGACAAAATAAGCATATTTAGAATTGAGATCTTTTTAATAGTAGAGATTACAAAGGATCAACAACCACCATAAGGACAGGAAAAGTAAACTCTACCTCTTCCTCTCTGATTGGTTTTGTGATTAATACGAAGTAAAGACTTTGTTTTTAAAAAATACAGATCTACTTAGCTAATTTTTGGCCCAAACAATTCCATGCCATTTTAGTCAATAGGAGCATATTCAAAATATTTTTAGCTAATTAAATGGTATGTAGGTTTTCTGAAGATTTCTGAAGTGGCCAGGCACAGAAAACCTCAACGCCAAACCCCAAAGATTGTTTTGAAACAAAATACCCTTAAAACAAACAAAACCAACAAAACCCTGTAAAACAAAGAACCAAACCAAAACAACCCAGAAACAAAGAAAGAAACAAGCAATCAAGCAAAATAAAATTCTTTACAACTGGTAATGCAAATTAATGTTTTGATCTCACTATAGAATTATTCCTTACCAAACTATGACAATAAATAGTGCTGTAACTTTATATCCTTTACAGAAAGAACTCTCACAAGTCACATGGCACTTCTGCATCCTTGAATTAGAGAAAGGAGGAGGTGGGAAGGCTCAGCTGGAGCAGAGTGCTGAGGAACCACATCCAGCTGGGTTTGGAATATCTCCAAAGATGGAGACACCATGGCCTTTCTGGGCAACCTGTTCCATGACTTGACCACCCTCACAAGACCATCAGGTTCATGATGAGGCCACAGCTGGTCTGTAGTGAGCAGCTATTTGGGTCAGAACACGATATGAAAGCAAATGTAAATTCTGGAAGAGGACAGGATGAGAAACGGTATTCTACAGAAAAAAAAAATGCCATGCAAACTCTAAGAGGCATACATGGTGAAAAGATCTTTAGTAGTCTCAAACTGCAGAGAAAAGCCTCTCATCTGCCTTTCCTGTTCACCACATCTCCATTTATGGGTGTTTAACTACCTGAAGGAAATTTATACACTTTTACCAATTTCCTTTGATGAACATTTTATTATTCAGGAAGGATAATGAGAGTTGCGAGTTAGAATAAATCTACGCTGCTATGTGTAATGTAGAAGGAGAGTGTCCAAGATCATTCACAAAGTAGAAGCATCCTGGGCAAATAATGTTGTAGCATCTGAGTATGGTTTGGATACCTACACCCCACCTCTCATGTTTGGGTATCTCTGTGCTACATTGCAGCACATAGTTCAGCTTGCACGGCCAGTCAGATGGAGAATGTTTTGTATCATCACCTGTCTTTAGTACAAGAGACCTATGTGCTGGAGTGATAGCAGATCTAATACATTTTTGCCTAGGAAATAAAAGTTACAAGCATACTTGGATAAAACAAATGTTCGATCCATTCCACAGAGGTAAATAAAGATCAATATGTGTAATCAAAGGGTGGTCACATATGCTTCATAAGTATGCTCATTTAAACAAAAATATAAACCAAATACTAAATGACACAGCAAAGAAAAAAAGAATTGCAGTCCTTTCTTATATTAAAAAAAAAAAAAAGAACTAAAAAAGCTCATTATTAGCTGCCCATTCCAACTGCTATGCCTCCCTGCCCCTCAAAATAAAGATTAATGTTATACCAAACACTGCTCAGATATCTGAAGTCATTACTTACTTGTGATAAAAAGAGACAAAGAGCCACGTCCACATAAAAAGCTGGTGAGATGCCATGTTAAGGGATATGTTAATTTTGCTAAAAACTACTGAGAAAGAACTCAATTACAAGGTGAAGGAAAACAGAGAGAAAATGCTGGGAGATAACTATCTTTTTAATCTAGTGGAAAACTGTAACAGGAACCAATTTCAAACAAGACATTCGGTAGATATTTTAATAGCGAGAGTGATTAACCACTTAATCTAACTCCTCAAAGGAGTTCCTTTATATCACTTGATTTCTTCAAACTGAGTTTGAAAATCTCACTGTTTAAATTTGTTTTATCTGGCTCCTGCGTTCAATACCACATTGACTGGATGAAACACGACGCCTGCCACACAGGCTGGAGGTGACTTATTAGTCCTTCCTTGGACTTGTGTGAGTTAACGGGTTCTTCTGTTTAAATGGGGACTTTCTGTATTCAGGCAGCTAAAGAAACTGTCCCTGTGTTAATATTATGACTAATCACCCTCTCTTTCTCTATCTGAATACTATTAGATTGAGTTTATACCAATAGAAAAGATGTCCTCAAGTTCAACTGCCTTAAAATATTAGTACTTCCTTTGACCTACCAACACAGTCCCAGTTGAGCTCAATGCAGGACCTCTGAATAAAAAGAAGGGAGCTGAACATAGACACATTCTCTCAAATGCAATTTTAATCTGGTTTTTCATTTTCTTTAAAATAAACCATCAAGTACTTGCTGTTTGAAATATATTTAAAAATACACGTATTTTAGGCTCCTAATGAGTACAGCACTGAGACAGAATCAATCCCGAAATAAGGGATCGTGATTATTATCACATGGTGGCGCCTGCTATATTAAGCGTGCAGTGAAGGAGCTAAGGTTTGTGTTACAGGGATAGATTCCTCATTTTTACTTCCACCATCCGTCATAGTAGAATCTACTGGAAAACGGAGTACAAATCATTCACAAATTTACAACAGTAAGTTGAGCTAGTTCTGTGCTATATCATTTCTGGAAGCGAATGCCTTTGTTTTGCGCCCTAAGGGCTGCTCATATGCATAAATAGCCCCCTTTTTTCTCTTTCTGAATCGCAGTGTCCGGCCAATACAAAAAAGATTATGAAGTATGAAAACTGCGCATATCTCCACCACAGAACAATAATAAGATCTATGCTTTGATTTCCTGGGAAATAAAAATTGTAGCTATACTTCCTGTCAGCCCATTCCTTTGAACATGTTCTCTTCATAATTTGGATTTTGAATCGAGTTTAAATGGCAGTTAAAAATTGTATGTGGCAGTACACAATGAAATTTAGCTTGACAGCTTGGACATCAAAACTAAAAATAAATGACTTCACATCCAAATAATAAGTAATAACAATGTTAGCCTGCATAAGAATAGCAGGACTGGATTCAAATACAATATTAATTTTAGGGATATGAGTGACTAGGGAGAGACAGAGGCAAAGAAACAAATCCTTCATATAGCAATAGTCTCTTCTTATCCCCCAGGCAACTGGCTGCCTTTCACCTCAGCGGCAGAGCAATTATGTGGCGTAATGACTGCAGTGCAAATAAGCAGAGAGATTTTATTAAACCAAATGAGCAAATCATCTGCGTATTATTGCGATTTGATTGACAGTGACAAGTGTCGAGCAGACACGGATGTGAATATGATAAAGAAGCTTGCAGGAAAGCTCTTGATAATGTTACTCTTGATAAAGTTGCTTGGCAAACCTCTCTAAGTAAATAAAGGGGAAAGAATATGATGCATATTAATTCGCATAGTTTGCAACCTGCCACAGGACTAGAGGAAAAGTTGCAATAGGTTCAGCACATGGCATTTCATATGAATTCTAAAATCGCATTTATGAGGCTCATAGACTTTACAATAATATATTAATATTAAAAGTAAAGGTCATTCCACATAACAGTTAAGCTGCCTGAGCTTCAACCTTTATATCAATAACAGACTCGGGCTGGAGCCCGAGGAGGAGGAGGAAAACAAGCGGAATGATCTGAATAATGTAAAATGTTACTTTGAAAGATTGCTGCCTTTTGCTGGGATGTCCATTTACACATTTGTACTTTCACTGGACAATTACATTTCTGACAGGCCTGCCATCAGAATGATTAAATCCATACCTTTCACATGAGAATGTGATTAATTGGCCTGGGCCTTCAGGTCTCCATATAAGCCACTCTTACATTAATGACTCCCTTATGACATCATAGCTGCAGATCCCAAAGTTTCACATCGTTGCAGTCAGCGTGGAACTTGGGATAATTACTTTTGACACATGGAATGAGTTAACCAAGGTGACTGGGAAGCTTTGACAGCAACGCCCACGGAAGAAAAGCAGCGGGGATAAAATCACCTGTGCTGTAATGGCACCAACATCTTGAATAAATTTGGGCTTACAAGTTGGAATTGTTTCAGTGGATAAGACATGTGATAAATAGTTCTCTTTCCTCCACTCTTGCATTTTTTTTCATTATTTTAAATTTGAATGTGAACAAGCAACAGCATTATGCCACACTTCAGCTAACATTCTTTTGCCATCAAGTATCATCAAGTTGAAGATTTTCTCTCTTTGAAAAAGAATTATATCTGAGAGGAAATGTTCTTGTCGTATGAAGTACACTCTAAAATGTGAAAACCATTTCTGATTTATGTTGCAATACTGATTTGAATATCTATTTGGACATATGTCAGAGACCAGCTTTGCAAGGTTCTGCATACCTTGAGCTGATTCCTACAAATTTAACTATGCATTTGAGAGCTGACATGCTCAGAATAACTGAAGGTTGGAAAAAAATACTTAATCCCTCTATGACTTACCTACAGAAAAGATATTACAGACATTTTCCACAACGTGAGCCCTCCAAACTTGAATGAACAGTCCAAGGAACTGAGAAAAAAAGCCCAACACAATAGAATATTTAGTACAAAATCCATTTGTTATAATTTGTTGTATAATCTGATTGTTATAATAAAAATGGTACTTATGCAAATACTATAATTTATCATTTAGAGATTACATTAGTTCCACAAAAAGGAACTAGAGTATTCAGTAAAGTAAGTTACTGTACTAACCTGTGCCAGTTTTGGAAATTAATTAGTAATTTGTTGTTTATATGAAAATCAGAATGAGATTTCATATTCATGCAGGTTTTCATCTCATGCAGGTTTCATTTCAGGCATGTTTTCCACTATTTTGGAGTAATATGTAGCAAAAGTATAGAAAACACCACCTACACACCAGGAAAAAACACTCAGCGTAAGAATCTCCTGTGCTTTAAAATTGCTGCTTATGGGCTTCAGGTTTTTAATACTTTGAATTTGTTGCAGTTTTTTTGTTTGCTTGTTTTGGTTTGTTTTCTTTTTTTGGGAAACAGGTCTAAGAAATAGTACAACCTAGACAAATCTAGAGTGCCTAATATTCTTCAAAGTTTATCTAAGTCAATGCATTTTGGTCATTAAACATGAAAGTAAATACACTGGTTACCAGATTTTGATCATCTTCAAAACTAATTACTGATAGGCAGCATTTTTTTTTACCACAAAGCAGTTAAATATAAGTCAATTGAAGTCCAAACCATCTGATTTTAAAAGAATTAATTCTCCTCTATGAGAAACACTGAAATTTAACAATGAAATGAATGTTTAGATTTGAAGATTTAAATATGAAATAAACTATTTGATATTTGTATTAACTACTTAAAACAGTCTTAGGAGTTTTCTTAAAGTCCTTGTGAGCCTTCCTGTGTAAATTACAATCACATAATTACTGTTGCTACAAAAATAGTGCATGTTATGATCTAAAATGCAAAATTTCCTTTAATAGACAATTCAGAACCTATAACCATTAGAAATAAAAATATTAATTACATACTCAAAGATAACTGACACAGTGATGTTTTCTGAGTCTACAAAGAGTGGATTTGAGAAAATAGTGTTAGTCTCCGTTCATTTAACTGAGCTGCTGTTAACTGCATGCCATAAAGCCACTTCAAGTTATTATAGGAAATTAAAGAAGTATGGCAATTTATTAAAACATCATACGTTCTCCAATTGCCATGACAATGTGGAGAGAGATTAATCTGGAGTACAAAACAGTTTCAAGACTTTGCCAATCACTGAAAAAGAAAAAGAAAAAGAAAAACAAAAATAAAAATCAACTTCTTTTGTATTGAAATTATTGTCCAGACCAGATGTTATGGTAGCCACTACTTTAATGTTTCTCTAGAATACTACTTCAAAGCAGAACTGCAACCTAAGCAATGTTTAAACAATCCAGCTAGAATGCTAGAGTTAGGTTATGGGTGGACTTGATGAATTCTGAGGGTCTCTTCCAAACAAAATGATTCTGTGCCAACCCTAATTAATTTTTTTATTAAATGTCAAACAATAAGCATCTTCAGATGCTCCATTTTTTTCTGAAAAACTAAGCTGATTTGCTTAAGAAGTAATAATAGCACTAACATTGGTGTTAATTTTCACATTCAGCATTCCCATCTCCATTCAGTGAAATATTTAAGCACATGTTGAAGAGTGAACACCAGCTAAGTGTTACTGCAAGCTTCTGCTCTTCTGGGAAACCTGAAGGATATGAATGAGCGATTGAAGGCTAAACCAAATCATGTTATGAGCTATAGGTTCATATGATTTAATTGATGGCAACAGAGATAACAAGCACGTACCACTGCACACCTCCGTAAACATGCAGCAAAAAACAACCCCAACTTGCCCACGCATCTGGCCCCAGATTCTTAGTATTTTCCTCAGGCAAAAACTCTCACTGCTCTGGAGTTCTCACAAAGCTCATTGAGAGGTCCCAGCAATCAATTCTTGGCTTTTGTTGTTGCTGTTAATATAACTGACTGTTCACGATACGGGTCTTAGCACACTTGGCTATTCTGCTATCTTTGAAAAAGGAACAATGATAATTAGATGTGAACTGAAGTCAGCGAGTTTACTCTTAAAACCAGAAATATTAAAGGTAACTGTTAAGAGCATTTTGGTACACCACACAATTGATATTGATATTAGATATTTAGCTTAGGATGAATGTGTTATGAGAAGCAGTCTACCTTTAACATTAAACAATAACACGTCATGTACCCCAAAGATATCACTGCATCAGATAACTTGTTTTGTTACAAGCCAAATTTTGTGAGTTCTTAAATCCAGGTATCAAATGCCTGTTCAGCTAAACAGGTTGCATCCAAAATAACTTATTTTGAATCAAAAAAATCTGAAATAGTATAGTGAGAAAAGAAGTAGTCAATTGCTGTCAGAGAAAACTACAGGTTGAAATGGACCTGGCTACTAAATCCTGGCCTGGATTGAGTTTCTCTGGTAATATCAAGAGCAGTACAGTGTATATAGTACACGTAGTAATAACAGTGGGCAAAGTTAACCACTGTTATGTAGTTAAGCCAGGTAGATACCAAGGGCATCTTTGAATGGGCTTCTGTCTTACCCTGCAGGCTGAGGCTCTTCTAATTCACAATTTGATGACCCATTCTGGTTACAAGAAGACAGAAATCTAAGTACATTTCAAGTCACTTTTGCATCATAATATTCAAGCTTAGGATCACATGCTGTCAGTCTACATTATATGTGACAACCTGTCACCTTACTGTATTCATTGTAAGAACTAAGTATTATGTGTATCACAGCAAGTGCCAAATAAAAAATTGCCATTTAAAAAACATAACATAGAAGCATTCAAACCAAATGCTTCTACCACGTTTCAGAAATAATGGGATATTACAGATAGAGGAGGCACTGATAGCGGTCCGTCTTTGAGGAGGATCATAGAATTTGTTAAACTAGGCAACATTTTAGAATTAAACAAACCCAGAAAACCACAACGAGACCTGTGTCCAAAGTGAGGTGCTACGGCTGGAGACCAGAACAAGACGTGTGCGCAGTGCCGGCGTCTTGGCTACACTATGGAGTCCTTGGTGATGTCCGTAAGAAACGGCACCTTTCTGAAACACCTAATTGGAGGAATCATTAAAAAAAAATTTAAAAAGTGAACCAAACCCAAATACATTAGTCGCTCTACTAGAACCTATCAGTTATTTCTGTACATTCTGTGATACTGACACTAATGAACTGCAATAGAGATAAGAGGGGATTTTATTATTTGGAAAAGAAAATGCAAGGTTATTACACAGAACCTTTGAGAAAGTAGGAAAGCTAAGAAGTCATACTGCACAAAACATAACTACCTCTTTTTTAATTTCAGTTTTAAACATTTTGGGGAAGGCTAGAGAAACAACGGGATAAATATGTGGCCTCAAAGTGGCATAAAAAAAAGTACATAGAGTCATAGAATGGACATTCGTTATCAATATTCTACCTCCAACAAAAAGGGGGGAATATTCTGAGATATGAGAAAGAAAACCAGGTAAAGTGACTGTGTCTAGATCTCAGCATTGCCCGTGTACCCCCCCCGGGTCACAGGCAGTATCCCTGCCACGTCTCGCAGTCCCAGGCATCCCCCTGCCCCACCTGACACCTGCCCAAGCTGCCCAGACTGGGCTGACCTCTTCAGAAAGTTAATCCTATTTAGACATTAGATAATTTCATGTCACCATGTTAAACTTGTGTTCTATACCAAAACCCCTACCTGTTACCAGTAATAGCACTAAAGATCTGAGGTAGGTGGCTGACAAGAACAGCAACAGGGAATTTTTTTTTCTTCCTTTAATTCGAACACTCAGAGGGAGAAAAACATGCCTCCAAACCACGGAACATGCAATTCTACTAAACCCAGCCTATGTTTAGCCAGTGGATGCACTTCTGTTGCTCAGGGTGGCACCAGAAGTTACATGTTATATTTTTCATTCTCTCCAGTGGTAATTTCTTGGTCATTTACCTCCTCAATAATAATGTTTAGCTGAGTAAAATAATGCTTTAGGCTTTAAGTCTTAAAGGTTCTTCCCCCTTTGCCCCCCTCAGTAGGATGACTGATGTCAGCCCTTTAGAAAAATAAGCTTACTTATGAGACATTAGTGGCATTATTGCCTCCTTTAATATTCGTGACAGTCTCCAGCAAATGTATCACAAGTTGGCATTTATTAGTGCTAGGCACAAGTAAGGGGCATGTTATTTGATTTGAATAACAGCTTGGAGCTACAGTTTGAGTCCAGAAATATATTAGTCAGAAACAATCTCATTTAATAACACAGAAACTAATAAAAGAAAAGTATTCCAACTGATTCAAAATTGAATTTATGAATATTGCTTAGCAGGATTAATGATCAAAAACTGAACCTGTTTGTCATGTTATAACAGACTTTTCGATTTAAATGCAAAACTAGAAGTCAATGAGTCCAATGGATTGTATATTGCTTTGAAGAAAACCAGTTCATTTTACACATAAGCTTTGAAATTGGCAATAAACTTTAATTACAGGGTCAGATAATCAAATTATAATCAAATAGCCTCACATAAAATCTATGTTTGAAATTAATGAGATACAATTCTACTAGTCTGTAATATTGTACCTCTGAAACTTACTAAAAGACATTTCATTTTCATTTAAAAGTCACCTTAAGGACTTTTCCCTCAATTTCTTCTGCATAGCTCAATTTTATTTAGAAATATCTCATTTTCAGACCACACAGTTCTAAAGATTTTTGCATATGGAAAAAACATTTGTTATTCCACAGATTATTTTTTTTTATTGATAATAAGAATTTTAATATAACAATATTAGAAATCTTTCAGGTAGATGCATATTTATGCATTTTTAGAGAAAGCCAGAGTTCAGATAATGAAACTGTATAGTTGTTCAAGTGCACATACTTATTAAAATTTTCATTTAAGATGAAATTTTCGATGACTTATCTTAAACTTGCAAGTGCAAACATATATGCTAATGGATACTGCTGCAAAATCTATTTCTTTTCTGGGGTATGCAATCATGATAATTTCTCCCTACATGTCTTACCTTATTTGGAAGAAGAAATATATATTATATTTAAAACAAGAGATAGAAAGAATAAATCCAAACCCGCTGTGGCTTTCTTAAAGATTTGCTGTGTGGCTTCAGGCAAGTCACGTTGTTTTATAGCTAAGCTTTCTCAAGTAAAACGGCAGTTACAGCTTAGTACAACTTCATTGGGTGTATCACGGGACCTTATTAATTGTACTATCATTTAAAAAATGAAGATGCAACATTGTTGGATAGACAATGTCAAACCCCATTAAACATGCAACCGTAAAAAAGTCAAATACCTATGAAGCCATCATTCTCCTCAATGGCAACGTAAGTGCTTTACAGCACACAATGTAATTTTTCAAAACCTATGCCAAAATTAACAAACCTTACACCAGAAGTACAATTGTAGAATTTTACTACTAAGCAAAATATTTGTACTTTAAAAAAATCAAGTTATTCCAAGTTAAAAAATAACAACCGACAAAAGTATCTATTTAATACAACTAATCATCTACTTAGATGGACTACGACAAGGAAAATTATCTGTTGCACAAGAAAATCAGTCCTCAGTAAACCTGGGTATGAGCTTACAAAAGTGTAGTCACTCACCACATCTCCACAAGTTCCCAGTAGGGCACTGGGCTGGAAAATCCATGGAGCAAGTGGTGCTCCAGATCTTGGGTGAACCTGATCCAGACCTGGCTCCCTACACAAATATTTGCACTCCATGTAAACAAAGCCCCCTGAGGGGCATGAAACAGCAATGGTGGCACCCGTGGTTGGAAAGGGGTCCACGTCTCGCCGCAGATCCACACACGCAGCCAGCCCCACGCAGGACAACTCGGCCTCACCAGCGAGTGGCAAAGGATCTTGCATGCAGAGTTTGAAGCGAAAAGAGAGCACTATGCAAGAACATAGGCTGTGAAGGAAGGTGACTGACAGATCTATAGGTGCAGGGTAGCTTAAATGTCTTTTGGTAAGTAGCAGATGGCTTCTGTTTACCTAGAGCTGAGAGCAACTCACAGCATGGAGCAGCATCTATTGGCATGTCCCTGCCCTAAGCCAACTCTGTTAATGCTGAAGTTCTGTTGGAGAACACAACGGAACCTTTAGAAAGTTAAGGGAATATTGTAGCAATACCCATTGATTCTTCCAGCACAAGGAGCAACAAGGTCGTATCATTCTAATCACAACAGAAATTTCTAAGAAGTAATTGTCACTAGTGAAATTGCTCAAAATTATTTGTATCTCTGATTATTATGGGTCATACTGTGAAATGTTAAGTACTGAGATGGGGTAGAAGCCTTTGTGTCTCATAGTTCAGCCCTTCTGTCTTAGATTGTGCTTGAGAACAGGCATCATATTTGAAATAGTTTTGAAAACTCAAGCAGTGCGGTTTCCGTAACTCCATTTGTGAAGTTAATCTACAGCTTTACAAATCTCACCATTATAAAGTTCATTGTCTTTTGTAATTGTGATCTACTTTCTGTCAGTCTAATCACTTCATAGCAACGTAAATAAACATCAACTTTGATGTTTACACAATTAAAATATTAGCTTCTTCCTACTCTACCACATACAGCCATATCATTTAGGCAAGTTGTGCTGGCTAATACATTCAAGCCTACCATAAACAAAACCAGATAGAATACATATTGTTAAAAGCAGAACTTTCTTCTGATTCCTGATACGCAAGGTTGAAAATGTTCACATTTTATGTGGAATCTCTGCCTGCTGCAGGTACAAATGTCCCATTGTCTCAGTCATAATAAACCTGTGTTTTGTTCTCTTCATCTTCTGTATATGTATTTAACCAGAAAAGTGACAATAGGGCTTCTGTCTGTAATACATCTGACTGGAAAAGAGTGATAAGCACATATGCAATACTAAAGTGATCCTTCCATTATGGTATCAATAGAAATTCAAAGTAAAAATACCAAGCCCAAGCATGCAACTACTTTAATTCTTATTGAAGTCTGTATATCATAACGAAACATTGTAAAGGTATACATGTTTTCCCCATCTTTGTCTTTTGAGTGTTTTATTTCCTTGCAGAGGACCAAAGCCAATAAGGGCACATACATCTTGCCTAGTAAACATCTAGAAAGATGCAAACAACTTTAATTGAGCTTGACATGTCAGCACTTTAAGGAGAGAAAGGAGAGACAAAGTCGAGGACTGACCTTGCTCCTGAGACATTTCTGGATCCATTCGTTTGCTGGATGCTTTGCAGAGCAAAGGTCCAGTCAAACACCTGACCGGTCAAGGCTTTACGCATTCTCTTCAGATGGGCATTTTGCACTCTGGTGGTGACAAGGTAGACTGATTTGAATCATGCTGGTTCAAGTGTGAATTTTGATGGTGATGAAATTCAGCAAGATACCTCAAGGAATAGAAGTTTTCCTACTTTTTCAGCTCCAAACACTCAATTTTCAGTGAGCCTCAAAATTAACTAATTTGGTGGCACAGCCTAGCATTAAAATCCAAGTAACCACAAGTAGAATACTGACAACAGTTTAGGGCATGTAGAATTTTCACAGTCATAAAGCTGGAGGAGAAAGGAATTGTAAAGATCTCGCCTGTGTCACAGTGATCAGGTGAAACTGCAGCTCTGTGCAGTGACTGTCACACAGTGTGAGAACAGCCTGGAGGGGACAGGGAACTCACTGCCAGCTGAAGCATCCTGACATGTTCATTTTGTACAAAATTGCTTTAGCTTCAAAGTTTTGAGGCTTTTCTTCACCCCTTCTGCCTTGTACAGAAAAACATATGTTTTGGATCGGAATCCAAATTCTTTCTCCATGAATGCAACACCAAGTTGTTGTTACTGGACATCCTATTACCCCATTCTTTTTCACCTGAGTTCTAAAAAAAAAACAAATAAGGAAAAAACCCCCCACCAAACCCACTCCAAGAGCCGAAAGCTTAGTAACCTTCATTTGTTTCCATTTGAAAAGAACCAGATGCTGAAATCAGGTGTTTTTTTCCTTTAATCCTGTGTATTTATAAAGAATGCACAACAATTTGAACAGATGGAAATTGTTTCTTTGCTTCTTGCTTCAAAGTCTTTGTTAGTCAGCACATCATACAGTCATTATATTGAGGCAATTTTACTGAAATCCTTGTTATCACATCATCTATTCCTTATGAACAACTCTGAATAAAGTCTTGGGATCCAACATATCCTATTCATTACTTCTTATATATGTATCAGTATTTTATTGGACCCCAAAAAGGAGCCCTGCTTTTCTTTCTCCTTGGATTGTAAAAACATGCTTGGAGACATTATAAAAGTACAGTGAAGTGTCCTTACCTGCTAGAGTGTTTTAAATTTTGCAGAAATAAACATGATTTTATCTACAGGTTTTCTATGTTTTCTACATATTTTTTTTTCCTCTTTAGGAACCTCATCCATGAGAACAGTATTTTTTTCAGTTCACTACCAAACACTGTATGAAATCCCTTGAGGGTTTTTACAAAAGTTATGCTTAACCTAGTGCTCTAAGCCCTCTTGATTTCTTATCTCTAACAAGAAATGCTTCCTCCCAAAAGGTGGTCCATCAAAGTTTGGTTAAATTCCTGTTCTGAGGCGCTTTGCAAACAACTTGTCCTTCTCTGCAGACTAGAGAGCTTGACGAATGTACTAAAACATTTAAATGCTTAACCAGCTTCTCCATATTTACTTGTAAGACACTTTGTGAAAATGTCTAGAGTTGCTAGACTGCGACAACCTCACTCAGGTCCAAGCATAATGTGCTAAATGCCATGGTTCCTGCAGTCCAGCAGTTTAAAAATCATGATGTTATCTCCTTTTTCTGAAAAAGTTAAGTGCAGTCTGATGTTACAGGTACCCATCGCTAGAATGGCCTGACCAGCATCATTAAAATGAAACAGAGGGGCCAGATTCTGTTAATCTTTCTCTGTCTCCTGTGATCTGACCTACCCAGCACATGGATCTGTGCACACCAATGCCCCATCCTTGCCATCATCAACTCCTTTTCACCTCCTGTAGAATACTTTATAGTTCAGATTGTGAACAACAAGCTTTTATTGTGGTGGCTCAAAAACGTACTTTCTCAAGTAAGCAGTTTATCAACTACTCATTCATATATAGCACAAATTTCAAGATTCTAGTTTAAGTTCCAGTAAGTCACGGGTCTAGAATAGAAAAGCCTTTTTAAATTTTTTTACCAAGTTCACTCCTTCCTGTTTACGGACATAATTGCAACTATACTAGCAATCGAAATACTGAGTGAATGCAATAGCAGCATTACCACGGCTAGGTTCAAGTCTGCAGCACAGTGTGGTAGATCTGTAACTACTTGGCATGTTTCCCTCAGAATACCTGACTCTACAGAATCTTTGAATGAGATGCATGGTCTATCCTGATCATAAATTTCCAACTAAGAAAATAGCCTTTAACCAGAATCACAAGTTACTTTTGCAATAGCTTGTCTTTGGAAAACTTCTACCCCCACACGTCCTCACCCTGACCTCCCACCCTGGCAATAAGCTGGCAATATCTCAACCCCTTTGTGTTCCTGTGTCAACACTACCCCCAAACTCTAAGTGTTCACAGCTGTGCTCAATATGAAAGGGGGTTTGAAACGTAGAGAGACTAAAACAGGAGCAATCACAAGAGCCTCTTTGACTCTCAAAATGCTAAATCACACACTGCTGATCACCCAAATGGTTTCCTTTCTTTACCCAACTTATGTAGTGGTTTTGCTCTCCTGACCAACCTACAAATGAATTTTTTGTAATAAGAGGCCTAAAACCTCTGCAGATATGTGAGTATCTGAGGAATTGGCAAGTTTTGGACAGCCTCAGTTTTCATTGTGAATATTTCTCCTCACTGACTGTATATTCAAGATAATTTACTTGTCTTAAAAACTATTCACATGTATTTGGATTAAATTGTAAATTCATACTGTAAGGTTACTGTAGTTATCAATGTATTGGTTCCTGCTCACCAAAATCTTGTATGCATCCAAACACAATTTAGGTAGGCTGAACAAAAAGTGCAACAATGTTCTGTAAGCCTGTAAAGCTTGGTGACACAGCACCACGAGACAAAAAGCCATCACTTTAAATGACCACAGACCTTGTCCTTCTCTGTAAGCAGGCTCTTTCTTGTCTTCTGCATTTTCTTCTATTTGCTGATATATTTTAAAAAAATCCTTGAAGAATAGCAGAAACCTGCCATGGCGTTAAGGGTATTATTTATTAATGATTTTAAAAAAACAAACACCAAAACCAAACCAACCAAACCACAAAACAAAACTCAATGCACAACTCCTTCTGAATTATTTTACTGAATTTCCTATAGGTCACCCAAGCTTTTTCTACAAGTGCTGCAAGTGTTTTTTTTGTCTCTAAGAATAGTAAAGACATTTCCCTTCCCCCTGCTGGCAAACGGTGAGATGACGACACTAACAACTGTTTCTCCCATATTTCCACACTTGCATTAGCTCAGTCTTGTTGATTTGGAGAACTATTCCTGAATTTTAACCAGATAGTTTCTCTCATAATTTTGCTGTTCCTCAGTTAAGTGGAGAGCACTGCAATGAAACTAGTGCAGAGAGAGATTTTTTTGTGCCCACATCCAACTCTCCTTTACTTCTCTCCATCAGCCTCTCCTAGAGCTGCCTGTTCTCATTCTCCAACTCCCATTTCTTTCCTTACTCTTCACAAACATTCTGGAAACAGACAAACACCCATTCCAGTTTCAGATCCACAAGAATAAGAGCAAATAATCATTCTGACATGCAAGTTACCAGAGGGTACCATCATTATTTGCCCCACAGCAATCAGGTGTGCATTCTCTGGTGGTAGCCTGTCCTCACTTTATAAGGGAAGGACAAGATTTGGGTATTTTTTGTTTGCTTGTTTTTACTTATATAGGATTAATTATCCAATAGATTAGTATACAGACAGTAGTAGAGAAATAAAGACACTTGCACTTACATATTGCTCGGCTTCCATTTTCTTCACAAGCAGCTGTTTTCTCTTCTGGTTGGCTGTTCCAGAGAAATGGAGACCTAAGTCAAATTCCAATTCATACATCGATGGCAAAAAGTACCAAATAAAAGAGCCCTATTTCAGTTATTTAGTTACGTCAAGTACTATAGCTGTTTCTAAATGTTATCTTAAACTGAGGGTGAGGATAACATCTAATCTATCATAACTCAAGGTCAATAGTGGCTTAAAATCAAGAGGCTAGGAGAACCTCATTAATACATTCAGATTGAGTGTACTGGAATGGTGCTCATCATCTGAGGAATGATGTTCTTGAAGAGTCTCTCAAACTGAAATATTGAGGAGGCAAAAACCCTAACAATTTGAAAAATGGAACTTGATAAATGTGTGAGATTACATGATAAGATTTGCTGTGCCTGTTAGTCTTTGAATAGTAAAACTACTTGAAATTTAAGCCAACCTTACCAGAATACTGGCATATAAATACATGGTCAATATAAACTTATTTGCTGCTTAAATGGAAATAATTAGAGATCAGATGCTTAACTATGGCTGCAAATCAGCTTGAAGCATGCTAACCAAAATAAAAAGAGAGAGTTTATTATGTTAGACATGGTGAACCCGTGAAGCCCCAGCAGCAGATATAGCTGCCATCAATGGTAAGACTTTCTTCCTGGTGACTGTAGATGGAGCCCTAACATAAGTAAATACCCTCTTGGCAATGCAAGTTCAGAATTTTGTAGAATATATTTGTAGACTTTTCAGCAGGTTTACATTATTGAGGTTTTGATTTTCAGGACAAACAATGTGAGAAAGCCACTGTTTTCTTGGTTTTTCAATATGCTGAACTGATCCAGTTCTCCTCAAAAATCCAGAAAGAAAGAAAAACGGTTGTTCAACTTCTGTCCCGCAATTATCACCTAATCGAACCTTCTCTAACAATTTCTCTGCTTAAGGGCACCTCTAGGGCTGTCAGTCCAGCTGGATTCATTTAGAAAATTAAATCCAAACCTCACTATTCTTATTCATCCCCTACACCCATTACTCCTTTCGTAATTTTCTGCTCCTGTAGTAAAAGGCAAGGCAACTGCACCTTTTGTGGATTTTATTGTATTAAATATAAAACATACTGCTGAAAAATGGATTGTAGGAATCTTAGTGAAGAAGGAAGGATCTCAGCACCGTCTGACTGAAAGATGTTAGATAAGAGAAGCTATTTATAGGAACAGAATATGTCTACAGTTATCACTGGCTAACAATACAGAGCTCATCAGTATAATTAGTCCTTTCTTTCGTATAGCTCACTTGTTCAAAACCCAACGAATTTACTGACGCCTTGCAGCAAAACGAACACAAATATCCACAAAACAAACAAGCAGAAATATCAAAAGAATACATGGTTTCATTCTTCTCAAAATACTTTGTATGTTTCGAACTCTAAGAAACAACTAGTGTCACTAAGTCAAAATATATATGCAAGGACTATTGGTAAAGGGTTGGTATTTGGAACCAGGGTTTGAACATGGAGAGCCACAACAACCAGGAACACTTTAATAATAATATCAGATAATAATCTGATTTTATATCACAGTTGGCCAATCACTCTTGTCCTAAAAGCTGCATTCCCAGAAGTCCAGTCAGCCAAAGCTGACCCTCAAGAGACAGGAACGGAACGAAGGACACGCACGGCTGGACGTATGAAGCAGCAACCGGGCCCCCGTGTGGGTCACTTTGGTCCCTCTTCAAGTCTGCAGTTTAACATATTTAGAAGCCATATATTGCCTTCTATATTCACATGACAAAGCTTCTTGACCAACACTCAGGTACATGTGAACTGCAGGTGATCTACAAGATAGCAATCGATTGCAAATGCTTTATATCCCTTAATTTATGTGAAATGGAAGTTACTAGAGTTTATTTTGAGACTGAGGTTAACTTCTGGTACAAATCTGTGAAACTCACAGTTTAATATGCACTAATTGTAGAAAAATAATATTTTTTTCAGTGCACATTCATGCAAGTGAATTTCTGATTGTACAGTGAAGTTGTACAATTATCAGTTCATATTACATTACTTAATGACAGGACAGGCATCTCAGTTTGAGCGGCCCAGTACTTCCAGGTTCAACGCATTTACGCTGAACATGGACACAGAAGTTGAATATAAACTAGAAGTTAAACTGCCGTTTAGTTGGGTCAATTACACACCCTATGCATTTCGTATAAACTGTATATTTAATATCAGTAATTGCCATGAAGATGATTTTCAGATTGATAATTATTTGCTGATTCAATTAACATGTTATGTTAATAATAAAAGCACTTGGGAATATCTAGGTTTATTGCAAGGTAATGGATTCTCAGAAGAGAAATATGATGTATTGTGTTTATTACAAATTGTTTCTTTCAGCTGGACTATACAGGTACTTAAGGTTCAGAATATACTATACTGGTTTGAAGCTTGATTTCATTGATTTACCTAATTTTTGAATTAATTACTTTGTAGTCATTTATAAAATACAAAATTGTCAATAGGGAGAAGATTTTTTTTAAACTAATGAGCCAACAATTATCTTCTCATCACTCAGAAAATTTCCCTAAATGACTGATAATAATCCTCTTCAGGTACTTTAACTAATTTATTCAGTTATAAGCCAGATATATCTGGTAACTTTTACACACCATTTTTTTAACTCAAGGAAAGGCAGTCTGTACAGACGAATGACATTAAATTTAGTCTGTCCAGATGCTGAAATGTGCTCCAACTTTTATTGTATGAAATATCATAGATGTTCTATTTAAATACAATTTTTCAGATTCTACCGAATTAAAATTAAGTTGCTTTTAAAAGCTAAACTGCCCAAAAGACACCAAATAAATTCCTGTGTGTGATATTGTTTTAATCTGTAATCACTTATACAATACTGTCTAAGAGAGGTAGGTAATGTTTAACATCAAGAAATCTCTTTAACTCTCTCTCTTTATAAAGAAACGAGAAAAGAGAAAATGAAGAAAATAGGTCAGTTCTGTCCTATGGTGACAGAATCCATGTATTTAAACCAGCACAACGTAGTTCAGAGAACTCCTCTTAGAGCTCCAGTGTTTGAAAGCACTTAACCGAGCTTCTCCTTCATGACTTGGATGACATCTGAAAAGCCAGGGAATCGGATTTACCTGCAGTGTCTTCGGGTACCTGTTGACCCACAGACTGACTCATGGATCTGCAGCTTCTAAACCCTGCAGCAATTATGTTACATGATTAGGTGTAGCAAAATAATCTCACATTTCTAGAAATTCATTACCCAAATAACAGAATCCTTTAACTAAAACAGTTATAGCAATACATTTTATTAAGATCAACATTACGTTATTTATTTCATAACTGTGCTAAGGCCTTTTTTAATATGACAGTAGATTTTGTTTTCTGGTGTTCTGGCTTGCATTAGATAACCATTTTTGGATTTTATGCAAGACATATGGAAAAATTCATCACTGATTTACTGCACATTTCCACACACAGTCAAACTAATATCTGATCACTATTGAAGAAGCAAACCCCTGCTTGGCAGTGAATACATAAGCAAATTTCCAAACACGTGGATGTTTGCAGCCTTGTGCAAGAAAGCCTCTGATCGTCAAAACACAAACCAATACACTGCAGCATTTGCTGGGAAAAGATAATGGAAAAATTAAATCGGGATTGATTTTCACTTCAGAAAACACTGCAACTGAAACAACTGAAATAAAATCAAATAAAAATATTGCAGTATCTATCTCCAATACCTTGTATAATAGGATTGGCTTTTTATAATTTATCTACATAATAGCACCCTAGAACTTTTTCTTATTTTTAATAACTCTAGAAGATGGCAAGTTTCAATGTTAGTCATGAAGATGAATCTTTGGTTATCACTTAGATATTTTTAATTCCATTCATTCTTTGGGTGACAATTTGCAGTTATCCGTACTGTTGCTTCCAAGAATAAAAAGATGAATACTTGCCCTCAGTGTTTTTTTCAAATGTAAGTTCAGCCAACAAGGCAGGTTTTACTGTGGCCACAGCAGGTGGAATGACCTTTACCTCATTCCTATTTTACAAGGTGTTTTGTGAAACTCCTGCCAAGTTATTTCAGAGCCTATTAGAAACAATACACTGCAAAAATTAGTGTCTTCTAAAAGATTTAATTATTTTTCATGTTTTATTACAGACTAAGCTAATAATTAAAAGGTGTCACTTAAGTTAATCAGAAATCCATCCTCTGTTAAAAGACTCAAGTGTTTTGTTTTTTTTTTTTTTGGGGGGGGTGGAAATAAACCCAGCAAAACAGTGACCGCTAATCCCGATTTGGGAAGTATTTAACTGCAGGGCACGGTTCACAGATGTTTTTGCATCCTCAATAGCTTTATGGGCAAGATAGTTAACTTTGATGATATGAAAATGTCAAGAAGAATTATCAGGGAGAAAAAACTCAAAAAGTTTTCTGAGGTTAAATGGCAATAAAGAGCCATCTTCAAGGAGTAGAAACAAGTATAAACCGTTTTGGACGAGCAGATGGTCCCCCTGAACAAAAGGAGACAGAATCCACTGGAACAGAGTATTTGAAAAGCAAAATCATGCCTTTTGCTAGATATTCGCTGTCATGTGTACGTAGTAGTTAATCCATTTTTTAGCAAGATTAGCTGTCAGATTAACACATTATCCATGTGAGTCACAGTCTAAAGCAAGGATGTGCCTGAAGAATGATGTGCACCCACATGAAGGAAGCTTTACAGAGCCTGACTTACAACACCGCTGTGGAATGCAAACCCTGCTTTTTTTTTTTTAATTCTTTTTTTGCTAATGCTGGCCAGAGCTCTACAAACAGCCATTCTCAACTGCTGTCTCACGCTGAGTTGATACAAGCCTTGATGTGGATTTGAAAATCCATATGCAGGCCTTGCATCTGCCACACACACCCATGTATTAACTCCGGGGCATACGTGCCTCTCTTGTTCTGGACAATATACATTAAGATGTAAGAGAACTTACTGACTCAAAATATGGTGTTTTTATCCATTCAAGAGCATTTGACTTCTTCTGAAAAGCCAAGTTTAAGTAAATTCAGTTTCATAATAGAACAACAGGATATGATCTGCGAACAGCACATTTTGTTATCAATCAAGGGAGCCCAGATGTAAGTTTTCACAAGCAGCTGATGGGTGTCAGTATCCCATTTAAAAAATACACCCTGAGTATAAGTACCTATCGTTGTATTTCTCAGACACCAGGTAGAGAAATATAACGGGAATAATTTCATCTCAATTCAATGACAGCTCATTTGGAACAACACGCTTTTGGAAACATCACCTTGTAACACTACAACACAGGTCTGCAGCTCAGAGTTAAACACCTTTCCCCCACCAACATTTCATTTCAGAGAATTATTTTGCTCTCCATTCTTATTCAATCTGTGGATTTTTTTTTTTTTTTTAACCCCTCAGCAGGCCAACAAAGCCCCTTTTTTGCACAGCTTGTGTCTGTGTCTTTTTATAATCTTCCAGAGTTAATAACCAAGCTAAATGAAGGCAAAGCCAGCTCTGAAACGAGCTGCTTAGAAGACAAGTCACAGCCAAACATTCCGAGTGATGTCTGAAGGATCAGAGAGTTTTGTGCATAGTCAATGTTTGCAATCTACAGCTGAAAGTGAAGGAATGAGCTTCCATTTCCTTGCCTTGGGCTCTCCACATTTGGTCATGAACTATTTAAACAGCCCCAGCTTATCCTGCAGGCACCTCAGCCAGCCAGTCTCTATGGGCAACCCCACACATGCAACAGGACTCAGGTTACAATGTGATATATGTTAGATAAATATCTAAGGACACTCAACTGCCATTTGAGTATAGTTCACAGCTCCTTGTGATTAGAAAATCTGTAGAAGTCTGCAGATTTAACTCTAAAAAACCACACCACCCAACACAAAACTTTGTATGAACAACCATACTAAGGAATTGAACTCACTTAGAGATAAGCAAGCATCCATTTTTAGGTCAAAGACAGTAGAGACAGAAGAGATGATTTCATGCATTCTTTTGTATCGAAACGAGCTTGCTTAATTTACCAATTCAAGTCAGAAAAGATTCTAGAATTAGAATTAAAAAAAATAGAGGCAAAGAGCATTCTTAAATAGCAATGCATCTATAATAGTGGAGCATCTATAATAGTCTTGCTGTTAAAGCCAAGTACACAATACGAAAACAACATATTTTTTGTCAAAGCAATGCAATTGCTAATTGCATGTGAGTTAGCTTCAAGTTTTAGGGCTCTACAACGTCATGAAAAAAACATTCTAGGAAGAAACAAGGGAAATTCCAATCAAATATTATTCCAAACATCCACATCCAGTGCACTGTAATAAGGGAACAATGAAGGAACTGTCAGAAGCTGAGTACTTACAATCTTACTAATAATAGCTCATTCAACATATTCAGCTAATTAATATAGAAGGCCCACCTATTTCAAATTCTCTCCAACATTCCAGAGTCAAGAAATGCAAACAGGGACACAACTTACGTTTAGAGATTGCCTGCGTTCAGTAGGAAACCAGAATCCCTGTTGAGATGCAGCTGAGATTCGATTCTGCCCTCTGACCTGAGATGCTCAGCTGACTAGTAGCTCCCGCATCAAACATTTGTCTCCGCAGAGAGAAACAATAACTACTAATTTCTTTCATTCTTTGTTCTGGAAATGTATTGTTGACATAAATAATATCCCAGTACAAATGCTGATGTTATTTCATGTTGATAAATGAAGGTAGTTCCTGCCCCTTTATTTTATCTTCAAAGCACCAGTGTAGAGGTGGGGAATCATCTGATTTAATGTAGATGATAATGAAATAGTAGAACAACAGATGAGTAATGAAAACCGACAGGTTTTGCATGTGTTTGAGGTGAGGGATATTTTCTTTTTATCCAGTGGAAACATTGTTTGAATTGTTTCTTCTTATTTCATTTTACATTTCAAAACAACATACTTTTCTAAGTAGACAATAGGAACCAAGGCAAGAAATTGCATTAAATAAATCTCTCAAAATCTAACAGGCTTCAGGCTGTGCTGTACTTTTTCTTTCAAATATTTCCATGTAAAATCAGATGTTAACTCTCTGAGTGAACTCATATACAAACTCTATTCATCAGATTAATGGCTGTGCAGCAACAGGCAACTGAACACATTTCCACTCACATAAGGTATTCATGACTTTCCAGAAAACTTCACATTATTGCAACTACTTTTCAGTCAAATATGTTGCATTTAGAAGGAAATAAATTGCAACAAAGTTTAATGGGAAACTACAGTAAATGTATTGACACAAGTAGAAATTTGTTTCTTTAAAAAGGACCTCGCTATTAATTTGACAGATGGATTTTTGCCTTGCTATCCATTTGAAAACAAACCGAAAACCAAGCTTTGCCCTGGGATACTTCGGCTTGCCCAGTGCAGTATCTCTCTCTGTTGCTGCTTTTATGCTGATCTAAGGCACAATCAGCAGAAGAATTTAGGGAGCTTCTGTGCTATACCAGCTAAGGAATACAATCAATAATCTATAGGGTGAAAATATAGAGGGAAATACAATAAAGTAAATATTCTGTATCACATTTGAATTGATACTAAATACCAGTATATGTTTTGAAATTTATACAGCATATACTCTCAAATATACACCACTATATACACAGGTAATGGTAGGGTGTCACTTCTGGCCACTGATCAGCAGGAACATGGTAGAAAAGGACAAGACAAAACATGCTGGTAATGATGCTTGTGCCACAAGAAGAGCAACTAACTCAATAACATTTGATGTAAGGGTGACAATACAAAAGTGAAATTAAGGAGTGACTGAACATTCATACATATGATAAAATCTAAACTATAATAGTAAATGTCAAAAAGCAAAACCCCGGAACTTTGGGAAAAAATCTCTTCTCCAATATCTGGTCGACATTCCTGGAAAATTCTAGGATTAAAATACTTGACTCTTCTTTTTTTTTTTTTCTTCTTCTTCTGAGAAAGATCTCTGTAATATTGCCAGATGCCTGCTTTTTAGGTTTATCATTCTACATTGCTTTCAGAAATACTGAATCAGATCTCTTACTTGGTCTGACCCTGTCTGAATGCTTACAAAATACAATTGCTATGTTGTTCTTTTTGTTTTTAATTTGATGCAGATAAATTTGCAGTATATGCTTGGGTTAGAGTGAAACCTTGTTGAACTGAGCATTCTGGGACCACATCACAGCTCAGATGAGGGGAAGTTCAAACTTGTGCAACACACTGGTTGCTTGTTTAAGTATGTATTTTCACATATACTAATGACTTCAAAGCATATGTACTAAACTCCAAATTCTTGAAACGATAATAGTGGCTGAAAGAACAGAGGCAGTGGCAAGTCAGCAAACCACAGAGTGATAATTTGATTACTGGGTTACAGAATAGTTAAGTTCCACTGTGACCCCAAGCTTAAAACTGTGTACAACTCACAGCCTCTGGCACGCAAGGAATTCAAGAAAAAATAACCTGAACAATTAGAATACACGACCTATCTTGTGCTTCAGCTTTCATTCTATCAGTGCCCAATTGTTTTTTGTCCTTTTTTCCAGTTTAAAAGCATGTGCTTTACTGTTGTCCCAAGTGGGTCTATGCTGAACGCAGTACACTGCTGAAGAGCTCTGTGAGTAGCAAAGTCGAAAGCATAAAAACCAAGAGGCTAACATATGAAGTTTAATTTCATGTTCCTATATAAATGACTTAAAATTTATATTGTGGAGTCAGATCAAAGGTTCGTCTAGCTGATTACCCTGATTGCTGCAATGTTTAGAGCGCCTAAATAATAAAAACAGGGAAAGACTATGTAACAAATCCTCCTAACGTTCTCTCACCCCCTACCTTTTTTCCACTCAGGGCACTTCTGAGCCACAGGAGGTTTTTAAGTGTTTAGCAAATACCCATGGGTTACTGTTCCTTACACTTGTCGTGTTGTTCCCTGCAGGCATGTGAAAGCTTCACATTTAGAGCAACATCCAAGGAGAAGCTGTCACTCCCAGTTGATACCCCCACCAAGAATGCCAATGAGCCCACAGAAAGAGAAACAGGACTTTTACAGAACTAAGTAATTAAGACAAGAGCAACAGGTACTAGGACCAAGAGGACAAGAATGTGCCTTCAAACCCACACCATTATCCCTGCAGTCTCAGTTCTTGCACAGTTGTGTTGCCACTTTGCCACTAACATATCCTCAACTTGCACCAACTGCCTCCAAGTGTTTTTCACCCCCTAGGTTTTCTCTTTTCAAAATAGTTTACATGTTGCTACACAGGTTCTATCTAAAATGCTTTAAGGATTCCTCTCTGGAAGGTGCAAATCAAAGACTGGATTTGAAAAAACTGTTGTTTCCTAAAAATATCCACCAAAATGTTATCTGAATCTTAATAATAAGAAAGTAATGAATCTTAACAATATCAATGTGATATCGTTGTCATGTGCTAAAATGTTATGTTTGGAATTTATTATGGAATCATTTAAGGTCTTTACATGCAAATTGTTTTGCCAGACATAATTTGAAAGCATAAACATTGGCAATTGCTTTGTTACCACTGTAGCTGTTTTCAAGTCCCGTTTGTGCGGTACAAATGAGAACACACACTCACATTGTGAGTAGGACAATGCTTTACAAGCTTCCCAGAGGTTTGGCATTTGTGATTAATTTCTCCTCAGCTTTTACGTTATTACATTACGCATGTAATGATTTTGAACTGCTAACTTGCATTGCTGACAAATTCTCAGTAAGCACCCACCATAGGTAGTTAAGCTGAACTATTATTTAAGGGTTAAACAAAAAGTTCATTTACAGGATTCTGAAAAGGTGTATTTTAAAAGCTTGCACATATCTAAATGCCCACAAAAATCTGAACAACCAAAAAAATGACTCAAATTATCCATGTGTGGTTGGTATATCATAGGAGGATACACTATGATTATTGTATGATTGAAATAAGAAGTCAGAAAGGGGTAGTCTGCAGCAACTAACTAGGCACTGAAATAGAATATTTTAAACTAAATTCCTTTAAAGGTTTGTAACATCCAGCATGGATACAGATTTCCTCAAAATCACATTATTTTTTTTAAACTCAAAGTCTTATATATGGAGTGAAACATTGATCAATATCTCGCTAACATCTTTTTTAAGTTATGCATTTATCTCCTGTATCTGCAGTCTCTATTTTCTCCTCCTAAATTGGCTTTTCACCTTTCATCTAACATTGTGTGCATTAAACGGTAGAGTCACACTGCGTAGAAACCAAAGAAATTTCCATTGCAATAAACAAGTAGAAAAAACAATAAGGTCATTTCAATTTAATTCCTCCAATTTTTAATGTATATTAAACGCCAAATCTGCTTCACACTCATGTACAGGTCTAAATAAAAGTAAAGAGATAATATAATTTTAGTATTTAATCTGTTTGGTGCTACCTGTTGACTTTCACTGGTGTACTCTTTTAGCTCATTTTCTTCCTGCAACAACTGACCTTTTATGTACCATATGCCCATATGAAATTCAAAAATTTAAAATTAAAATATGTTCTTTAAAGAAACAGTAGAGAAACTAATCTGAAATTTTGTGATTACTGTTCTGTGAGTAAATGTCACATCGAACAGTAGGGGGCAACTTTCCCCCACAAGTCACACTATGCATTCTGATGTCCTATCCAATGATATGAAGTGGGTACCTTCAGTACTTACCTAACTTTATTTTGTGGTCTATATCAATTTTGTAAAATGGAATGTTTTGCTTTTAAACTCCCATTTTGTATTTGAGGCAGTGTGCTGAGGAAACATCTTGTTCATATACTAGAAAAATGCTGCAAGCTAAAATAACAAACTATGATCTCAAAGCTGTTGCAAAACTAAAGAGGAGGACAATTATATTCCTTTAGTCTACTGTCACACAATTTGTGAGAAACCAATCTCAAAAAGATTCTTTTTCTGCACTTTCTGATAAAAAATTCTTCCTTGAATAAGCAATTTATATAAGCAGTAATTTAACACCCTAAAAAACAGAGCAAGGACTAATATAAAAGTTGATGTAAATAGCAAAATATTAATTAAATGATACTTACACACATAATTCGACTATGTTTAACAATAAATCCATATTTAAGAATAAACTGGTGTTCTCTATTACATGTCAAATTTTGTATCACTTGAAAAAGGAAAGTTTTGCCATGGATTTCCCCTGACAGCAAATGCTAAAAACAGGCATGGCATTGAACAATAAAATCAGTCAAACAAAGTAGTATTTTTTCCAAGTGTACTTAACTATACTATAGAATTATGATTTGTGGGTTAAAAGATTATATTAGTTATGGAATTTAATATGCAACTAACTGATTTCCCTTTGAAATCTATATTTCATTGTAAGAGTTATCAGATTGTTGAAAGTAAAGAAGTAGGGTAGCACCAAAAGTATTTTCACACCAAACCTAGTCAAGTAGAATAATGATACTTGTAATAAACCCATAACCAGGGCTGCTCTTACATCCATAGAATGAAATGGTCAGGCCTAGGGTGGGTTTTCAGCAGATTTAAGCAGAACCATGATTTCAAGCGAAGGATATCAAATACTGGGAACCAAATCATACAAAACTTCATGGTATATTTAAGCTTCAAACTTAAGAGTAAAATACACTGGATGTCACACTGCAGTAACAAAGTGCGAAACTGGCTGCAGACGTGCCTTCTAAAGTGTCTTGAGATCCTTCAATAACTCAAGTTAACTAGATGCAACCCCTTTATTAGGGGGTCACAGTAAGTTATTATGAATGTCTTGTCTGGCTTTAAACCCAAAGAAAATGCACTATGTATTTGTTTCTTAGTGATGCAGCTAACAATTATTTCTCTAAACTCAACCCCACCTTAAAATATAAGTCTCCAGTTTCAGTTAGTGCACTCAAACTGTGTTTTACTTAATAGACAGAGCATAACATAAACAAGGATTTCAAGATGTGAAAAACATCCACCCTCCAGCGGTTCCTGAAATGAACTTACATTTTGATGTTAATGCACAATGTGTAACTGCTATCAACAGTACTGCTTTACAAACAAAACTAATCATAAAAAGCATAGAAAAAGAGCGGAGCAGACATTTTACCACAAGAGATTACTTGAGATTACCTCATGATCCTGTAATTTGTGCTGTTTTACAAATTACTGGGTGGATTTTTTTGTTGTTGTCTGGTGGTTTTTTTGTCTTTTAACCTACGGCTGAGAAGCATCTTGCTGTTTTATTGCTGTGTTTTGACAGGACTGAACTCCAGGTGAAACCCAACAGTTGATACCTGCTCCGTGGTGATTTTCCCTCTGAGTGCCCTGAGCGAGTTGATGCGCCAGGACTGAGATTCCAGTTCATTTCTGTCCTCACTTGTATCCAGGGTTTGATTGCAAATGGACAGTAAGAAATATGGTTCCTCAGGCTGAGGAGGGTCATCCTGGAGGGACAGCCAAACGGACTGTGAAGTTCAGTTGTGCCCTTTCTCTTCCCATGGTATAAAATAACCTACATGTGACAGACTTGTTTCTGGCAAAACCCCGGTTAAGTGTGCCCCAACAGCAAAAAAACCCACAGAAACCTCGTTTTTCCTAATGCAAAGCTTCATGAGAACAGGCTCAATACTAAAAAAGGCAAAGGAACAAAGACCAAAGCAGAGTCACACCATGCCCTGTCCCTCAGCCACCTGCAGCCCTCCCTCTGCTCTGCCACCAGCCCTGCACACACCTACTGAGGAGAAATTCACTAAAAAACTCACATTGTACAGGACACAGACTTCTTTACTATGCTTGCTTCTTTTTCCATTTTCTTTTTCATTTCCTCATGTTATTTTTCCTCCTTGCTTGTCTCCCAGGATCTCTCCTGTGTGACTACCTCAGACGCACCTTTTCCCTCCATTTTCTCACAGCAAACCCAAGGAGCCCATATTCCTCGAGCATATTAAAAAATTATCACATCCTTCACAGCTGCTTAACTTACTCTAAGTAGACATAACTCTTAAATCTCAGAGGTCCTACCTACACTTTCTTCTTTGCCACCTGCTACACCAGCAGCCAGATTCGTTCCCGCTGTCTCCTGAGCTGAGACGGCGAGGGCAGCGCCAGGCAATGGCGGCCCTGCCTCAGCTTCTCTCACAGCCTGAGGGGAAGCAGGACGGTTTCTGCAATACCCCTGTTTTCTCCCAGGTGATGGACACAGATGTGTACAATCAGCTTAAGTACAACAGAACAGTCACAAGTAATTATGTTTCTTCTCAATTCTAAAGCCTCGTTTCCTCACATGGCAGGCATAAAGATAGAAGGGAAGCTTCTAGAAAAGGCTAATTAATTCATAGAATATTAGAATACCAGGTTGGAAGGGACCACAAGGATCGTCTGGTCTAACCTTTCTTGGCAAAAGCCCAGTCTAGACAAGCTGTCCCAGCACTTGGTTCAGCTCAATCTTAAAAGTGTCCAATGTTGGGGAATCCACCGTTTCCCTGAGGAGATTATTCCAATGGCTGATTGTTCTCATTGTGAAAGATTTCCATCTCGTGTTCAATTTCATGTCTCATTTCAATAAATGCCTCTATTTCACCAATATCCCAAGTGCTTTTATTTGGCACCTTTTCAAGGGTTCCATCTGCTGGGAGGAAACTTTCGGGGACATGGTGGGGCTGGATGAGGTGACCTCCAGAGGCCCTCCCCAGCCGCAACCCTTCTGCGATCCCAGGATTTTGGAGGCAGAGCTCTCTGGTTACAAAGAAGGTACCTGAAGTCAACTGAGAGTGCAACAGGAAAGAAATTCTAACAGACAGTATCCACAGTTACCATATGGAAATACCCAGATTACTGCCCTCTTAACTATAAATAAACTCTATATTCAAAGAGCTTAATCTCTTTGCTCTACACCCTTCTGTGCTGTTTCTTTTCTGTCACCATTGCAACTTACCCAAAGTTCATTAAAGTTTACAACCAACCAGGTGCAAGAATTAAGGTCATGGACCTGATAGAATGGGGACTTCCCACTTACTGAAGTGCAAGTCAAACACAAAAAGTGTTTTGATTTATAGCATCTAAGGAGTTCTTGTCAATTTTTCCCAAAGCTTTTCTATACATTGATTTAAAAACAACCCTTACCTTTAGTAGAAAAGTCTTCCTTCCACTTACCTGCTGTAGGAAGACTGTTCCCCAGGGAATGACAAAAATGGAGAAATAGCAAGCCTTGCACCCTACAGACTCGATAACAGTGAACTTCTGCGCTCTCCCTGCACAGGCCAACTCAAAAAGAAATATTTAACACAGCTACAGTAACAGCGCTTCCCACAACACGTTTGCTGCTGTTGGATCCAGGGATTGCCGCACAGGAGCTGTGTTACAGGTCCCTGTCCTATCTGTCTGATTTGTGGGTGGAACCTCATTATGCTCACAAACTTTGGCAAAAAGCTCTGTTACTCTGAGCAGATAACTGTAAATTCCTTTCTAAAATAAATTACAAGTTACACTAATTTGTTTGACTGAAACATAGGTAGGCTACAGAAACCCCAGATGTATTCTTGCTCAGGTTATATTTACTGCATGCTGATACACAACTGATATCACTTTATCAACAGTTCCATTTTTGTGTATTTCATCTAAGATGTAAATTATACCATTGATATTACCAGCCTACTGGAAAGTTTCCAAATGGGTCTGGTTTGGGTATACAGCAATAAATGCTTATTACAGAGGAAAGAAGCTTAAAGAATGTTTCCAAAATGTAGAAAGACTTTCTGTATGTTCTCTTGTTAAGTTTGCTGTGTTTTATTACTATTAGTGTACTGTGTGTTTGGAGTCAGATGCTGTTTGGAGTTTCCTTCTTTCATTTCTCTGGGAAAATTACCCTGTATATGGTAACACACTTTCGATTTTTTATTATCATTGAAATCAAATACTATCAGCAACTGTAGCTATTTACACTTATAAGTAGGTAATCAGAATAGTCACTCATTGAATGATAGCTCTTCAAGCAAAAGAAACTTCACTTTATTGATTTTAATTTTTTGGTAGTAGAAAGACCGCATTTTTTCCAATAGTTCTTCAGGGCAAGTTCAGCTCTTGCAGCTTTAATGCACAAGGAAATAATTTTGTATTCAACAAGAATGACAGTTTGTCTAAATAGGAAATCTATTATTTTCCAAATCCCCAAAATCTTAAGTCACGTGCAAGACGTGTCTTGCGCTGTTGCAGCTATTAATGTTGGACTACCAAAGTAAGGAATATTTTGATACAGAGAATGGGTGTGGACAGAGGTGCCAGGTTTTATATCCCTGTTTCTCACAGCTCAGGGAATACAGCTTCTTTGTAAATCTAAAATGTGTAAAGTATTCATGAATGAACGTCATGAAGAATATAGTTTCAATGGTAACCTGGTCTTGTTTGATTTATCTGCTTGTTTTCTTACTCTTAAAATAATCTAAGTGTAATATAATGAAACTGGGAATAAACCACAGCAAATTGGAAAACATTTTACTACTGAAATATATAGAAAAATTACCTAAGCAAGCCGCACTGTTAACAATAACATCGCTATTTTTTGTCAACTGCTTCACAAAACTGGATGGAAATTGGACTGATCCAGCAAGGACTTCAGAATAAGAAAAGCTTTTCAATACCTCTAAAGCCCACAGATGCACACATTTAGAAGGAGTTTAGTGCTTATGAATGAAGTCCGAAGTCTCTACGTTAATGTGACTTTCAAGGTCATGTCCTGTGAATGCTAAGATTATATTATAACAAAAAATAAAACAGAGGTCAAACTCTTCCCTTGATAAATTATTCTGATGAAATCAAGCTCTTCAAAAGTTACCTCATCACATTTTAAACGATGCAAAGAGAATTAAAATTTGCCATCAATAGCAGAAAGGAACTAACAACCAGCACACAGCAGTACACCTGTAGCATACTGTGCCAAAAGCAAATTCTTATCACATGCATACAAAAATATCAACTTGAACTTATGTTCTGCAATTATTTTCATACAGGCAACATAATGCATTCAATTCATTATTAGTTGCAGGACTAGTCCAATTACCAAGACCTGCATCAAACAGTAATGTTAAGGAAGTCACTTGTGGAGTATCTGGAAAAACTGATGGATAAATAGTTATCACCACCTGCAAGAAGACCTGTCTATCTAACTGCAATAGAAAACACTTCCCTGGCTCCCAAACATGCAGTAAAGTTCGTTGCACAGTTTTAAGTCTGTATTTGAATTTATTTCTCAGTTCTAATACAAAACAAGAAAATGAAATTTAACAGCTAATATTAAGTCTTGATATCTTTGGTGACTCCTTCAGTTATCATAATGTCTTAATATGCCTTTAAATAACAAAAAGCATTTTAAACCAATATTACTATTAACATAAATACCGATCCTCAATTGTAGATGTTCTGTGAGCAAGTTATCATAATTTTTTGTCATATTATATCTACTCTTATAAGCCTATAATGAGATAAGCTGAGACAGTGTGCAACAAAATGATCAAGTTCACATGGATATTACCTTGGTTCATGATGCTCTTATAACTTCCATCCCTAGGCTGAGGTTGTAACAGGTTAGCAGCAACATTTAATAAATAAATAATTCTTTTCTGAGCTGAACTTAAGTTTCCATCTTGACAAACATACCTGGGACACCTGGAGAATATCAGCTATTATCTTACATAAGAAGATATCACAACAAAGCTGTAAGATGTAACAATTCATGGGAAAAGATTTAAAATAACAAAATTGACCATCTGACCCCACACAATTCACCTTGTGCAGGACTATTATTGCACCCAATTTACACCATAGAAAAAAATTATCTATTCCAGAAAAATTAATTTAAATGAAAGTAACATTTCAAAACATGGTAGTACCCAGCATTAATAAGGCTCTTTTTTTAAAAATGCAAAAAGGAATGTGCTTAATAACATATTGCACACAAAAAAAAGAAGATACTTTTTGCTTTGGGTTTTCTTTGAGCTATTCAGAGCTAAAATCAGGACAAAATAGTGCTAGATTGATTACGTCTTCCACTTTCCCTGCACAGTCAGTACTTAGACGTGAGATTAAGAGCATGTTGGAAATACAGACTACTTAACGCAAGAACAAAACTTTCTAGTATGTTCATATGTTTATGTTGCATAAGAAAATACAATCCATCTGTTGGAAAAATCCTCACTGAATATTATATCTTAGTAATAAATACGAAGAGAAATCAAGGTGTGGGTTTTTGTTTGGTTTGGTTTGGTTTTGCTGTTTGGTTTTTTGTTTGTTTGTTTTTAATCCAACCCTGAGTAATAGCCTTACAAACAAATGGCTTTAGGAACCTGAGGCAAATTAGACATGTTAATGTTGGAGTCACTGAGAACAGTTAACACAATGTAACCAAATGTCAACTGGAATATTTTGCAGTAACTTACCGAAGAGGTCTGTGTTTAATGAATAGATGAATGCTTGGTTTCTAAGTTTTCAACTTCAGATGGCAAAGATTAAGTGCTAAGGGTGTTACTGTAAACGTTTAAGTGAGATGAACATCACTGATTTTCTACTTTTACCACATGGTTTATTTCAGAAGAAAACAAGCACCAGTTACATAGCTCTCCTGCAAGTCAGTAAACAGTCACACAAAAATAACTCAATGCAATTTGCTTCTTTGTTTATGCGCAGGATATTTAGTTGGGTTTGCAAAGTATTAGTAGAATAATAAGAACCTCCTGCCAGAATACCGCAACTAAATTTCTGAAAAGCCACTCAGTTAATCTCAGTGTTGAATCTAGCTGTTTCGAATTATTGTAATGTATAATAACAGTCTTACTGACAATATAGATGCACAGAGCCAAAAAAAGCTAGAAATAGGGGCCAAAACGATGAACTAAGCACCAGCCCAAAGGACAACAGCCATCTGGCCATTAAGTGAAGAATGGAGGGGTTTAGGAAGGCAGCTGGCTGTGGTCGGCACAGAGTTCCAGAGGAATGAAACGCTGCGAGGACCGGCAAAGTCCGGAGGGGAACAACTACTGGAGACTGTGCGTCCTAAAATGGAGTCAACCCTCGGTTCATGCTGGAATTCAGAGATTTCTGTGGTCAGAATATATTCATTCCATTGGCCTCATAATGTACATCAACAAATTAATATTGTATGGATGTCATTTCAAAGCCTACTGAAGACGAAGAGCCATTATTGAAGCCATTAGAGCACAGATGGTTCAAACTATATGCAGATATTCATACTTGCATTTTTGCATTATAGCTGTGTTTTTTTTTTTCTGTTGAACTGTAATGAATTGTCTCATAATCTATTCCATCTTCTTGCCATTAGCAGGCTTTGAGTGTTCACAAATAGGAGCAAAGAACTCATTTTCCAGAGCTTTAATCACACAAAGAGGGAATGCCTAATTCTCTAAATGAAATGGTCTGTGATCACTGAAGCAGAGATTTAATATATCACGGCAAATTAGGTAGATTTTAATAAATTACTTATCTCTCTGAATACTTTACATATGCTTATGAAGAAACATAGCCTGTTTGCAAACAGTGGAAATCCACAGCCTATAAAATCCTTTGAAGAAAACGACAAATAAAAAAGCAAATTAAAAAATGAAATGTATTATATCCTTCTTCTCAAGAGACAATCCTTTTGCAGCATTGATTCACAGCTCCATTAAAAATATCAATTAAATCCTTCACTGAGATTGGTTAAAAGCTGGAAAATTAACTTGCCGAGCTAGACGCTGGTTGTTCAGATACAGCAATTCACTGTATATGTTTGATGTAAGTTCTGAAAGTGACAAAAAGCAAATGAAAACACACTTGCCTGTCCCCAGAGCACACAGGAGGTGAAGCAAAATCTGATACCGTATGGCTCCTTTTTGTGTTTTGACAGATGTCGGCTGAAAGTAAACCTTCTACTGTACTGTGCCTGCCCTCCCCCTGTCTCAAACCATGATAATCATAAACAGCTGATTAGAATGTTAGGAGAAGGGTTAAACTTATTTAAAAAAAGGTTGCAGTAATTTAATAAGTCCTGCGACTAGCCTCATTTTTTATATTTAATTGATAGGAACTGCATGCATCAAAGAAAACACATACTGAGATTTAATGTGCATAAAATGGATATTAGCATTTTAAAGAGGCAGATTAACACATTAATCCAAGTAATTTTCATATATTGCTTTTAATAAAATCTTCACAGTATAAAATTCTTAATGAGGCTAATCACAGGCATTCCATTTAGTGGGGTGATTAGGGATAACATAAAAGTATTTTTAATCAGTTTTCTAAGGCGTATGGTTTTTTATTAAAAATTAAAAATTTGACTTGCATTTTTATTACTGTTTCATGTAGGAAAAAATCTTGAAAATGCAAATAAAGCACACCATTCAATCATGTAGGTATTAATTATTTAGAAGACGTTGTCCATTGTGGAGAGATTCTTAGCCTTAGGGGGAAAATATCAAAACAAACAGACTGAAAAGTATACAAAACTTTACAACTACAAATCAAGCATCCTTTTCCTATAAATTATACATTAAATATACCGTAAGAATTATACAGATCTCATCTTGAAGCGCTATCAAGCGTGTATTTACAGTGAGAGAAGGAACTTCTGGGGGCAAACTTCCCTTTCATGCCTCCGAGTCATCCTCCCGCTCCTCGCTGACGGAGCGCAGTGCATGGAGAGCCTCCACTGTGACTTGGAGCTTCCCAATTACCGCGCTAGCGTCCTGAGCGTCCAAAACTAGAAAGGAAACAGCAGAAAAACAGCGTTAGCAATTTCATTTGAGGTTTGGGTTTTGTTCTGATAATTTTCCTTAGCGTTTGGACAGATTAAAAGGCACCTAGCACATGCGAACAGAAGAGACAAGTAAATAAATGAACAAGAAATCTTCCAGTTCAGGCACTGAGCCTACTGGAAACTGAGCACTATAAGAACTGGAACGTACTTCAATAGAAGTATCACTGTTTGAGTTAACTTCAAAAGAAACTATCTGCAGGATAATTGCCTATATAAATTAACTATTTTTCACAACACATAAATATATAGATGTTCCAAACTCTATTAAAGACATACACGCATACTTATTAATACTTTAAAGTAAATAATATACCAATTAATGCACTTTCTACACTACATGTCTGACTGGTCCAAATCAACCTGGAGAGTTACTAGTATTTAAATAGTAAATAGTTTTTTTCCAGTTGGTGCAATGCAGAATTATTTCAATTTTCGGCTTCTATATGTTGTAAAATAGCGGAGTGCAGACAAAGATGATATTTCCTCCGGACTGAACTATTTAACTACCTTCATCTTTGTGTATGTGGTTTTTAAAGTAGTATTTAAAGCTTATGTTTTAGAGAAATTAGCTAACGTGATTTAAAATTGCTCTCTTTTACAATACCTAAGCAAGCCCAGAGGGCCACAATCTCTGCTGCTGTGATGCAAACCATGCTGCTAACAGCCAAAAATGAGGCTTTTTCCCAATCCTGCAGTAAAAGCAACAAGCCTGCCTAACATGACTCTAGAAGGAATTTGAATAAAACCAACTAATTTTGACAGCACTTCTTTTCAAAGCAAATTATAGAGCAGACAAAAGGCAAGGTTATGTATTTACTCTATAAACTGGGACAAGTGCTCTGGGACGCGCAGTGATACCGTAACGCTACAATTTCTGGGCTGCTGGGACAGCTCAGAAGAGGTTTAGATAAGGAAAAACACGGGATAAACCTTCCATAATTTCCTTCCTTGCTAGAGCTGTTCTAGGGCAGATTGGACACTGTTCTCGGAGATCCAACCACTTTGTACATCCTTGGGCAAAGCACTCAGTGAACTGTCAACTTAAAGAGTAGACTTCAGGGGACATGATTCTTTACCACAATGGGGAAGGAGGATGGCGAGGAACAGGTAAGGACAAAAATGCGCCACTGTCCATGGCCCTGCTACCATGGGGAACGGGAAAGTCTACACAAGGAGAGTATTTTCTTCACCGTCTATGAAAGGACCGAGAAGCTTCTTGAGTCTTATTGGTGTCACAAAAACACTGCTGTAAGAGCCAGGAAATGGAAGATTCCACCACTCCTGCTCACCCCACCTTTCCCACATGAACCCGGCCACAGGCTGTGACAGAAGGATGCTCACTGTCAACTGGTACCTAACAAAGCCAGCAGTCTCTCCTATTGTCTCACATACAGGTTTCATATGGAGGCCACAAGCTTGGGGTGCTCTCGGGGATATAACATAACTTCAAACAAGACATGCACATTAGCAATACAAAATTACAGACATAAATTTTAATAACAAAATACATATTTATAGTCTTACTAGAATGAAGCATGTTGTACAAACTAAAGAATGGACATGTCCTGAAAGTTCTTAGGTTTTATAAACTAATTACTTTAAGTGGGGAATGCCGTTTGGTTTGGATTGTTTTTGAACAGATTTGAAGTGTTAACAATAGTACACAGATCTTTAAGGCTTTTGCCATTAATTAAAGAATTTATTATTGAAACAATGTCAAACAATTACTTGCAGAGCAAAGCTTGCAGAACAAAGCAGAAATTCAACAAATAATTTTTAGGTTACAAGACAGTAATCTCTGAAACTTACCATCAATATCTTGCTCAATGACATCTCTTTGCTTCTGGAATATGTCCCCCAAACTGACATAGGCAAAACCAATATCTTCACATTCAAGATCCTGTTCATCTTCTGGGGGATCACTGACCACTGTAAATCGTAGGCTGAGCATTAAAAAAAAAGAGAGATATTTTACCTTCTAAAGGGTGGAAAATTAACTTAAGCAGAAAATAAAGCAAAAACCATGCTCTGTTTTACCAGTTAAGTATAAACCAAAACTCTTCATCAACCACATTCAACATTTTCCACAACAAGAATAGCCTGAGACCCTTCCCTTTCTTCTAAATCATGAAGGACAGAGAGGTTGTAACCACAGTTCTTGAGACTTGCAGATTTTTTTCTCCCCACTCCCCACCACCCTGTGGCTCAGTTCTTGTTCATGTGCCAGTGACAGGCAACATAGTCTAAGGATTAAAGACTTTTTCACATTTGAAAATTGTAAGTTTGTTTAGTTCAGCTGCTGAATGAACTGTTCAAGTCACTTAATTTCTTTAGATTTACCTTCCATAGGTAAAAATCGAATTATATACTTTGAAGCTTTTATAGTTAAACTCATTTATATAAAATATAGCTGGGGTATTTTTATTATTTTTTTAACTTCTTGACTATACCATATTAATTGTTTGATGTGAAGCAAAAAACAAATCTTAAGCAATATCATCGCAAGCAATAAAATGGCTGAACTGTTTTGGTCAGAAAGGACCTTTAATATCATCAAGTCCAACCATTAACCTAGCACTGGAAATCCGCCTCTAAACCATGTTCCGAAGAACCTCATCCACGCGGGGAAGGTTTAGATTAAATATAGTTTTATTTTGTTGTTTAAAACCTTTTAATACCATAGACTTCTTTTAAAAGATCAATCACTTTAATTTAGTCAGGTCACGTAAGATCCATGTATGATTATTTCAGCTTTGATGTGGAACATAATTATGAAGTAAAACTTCTCAGTTGTCCCCAGCTCTGGTGCTTTATTTGCATAGTAGTCTTGGAACATGTTAACTGGATCCCTGTCTGGCTGGGCTAAACTAAACTGAAGATGTGCCCCAGGAGAACCTGTCCCTAATGCACCCCCACTGCAACAGCCATTCAGTCAGTAGGATCAACTACTACTCTGAATTCTCAAAATCATCCTAAAAATCTACGTACAGTGAATACCAGACCATTAGCAACAACTACTTTGCAGTAGAGATTCTCTGTTCTGCAACACTTGATAATTTAGTTCTAGCCTTAGTAAATTTTAAGCCATGTTTGGCTTCACATTGAGTAGTATGGGAGATGTGAGATAAATAATTAAGCAAGACAAACCATATCAAACGTTTTCCTGACATCAGAAATACTAGCCATATTCAAAGAAGCAAGTATTTCCAAACACCAACTGTAAAATATTTCGCTGGAAGTTACTGAGAATTTTTACAGCTCATTTAGATAATTGAAGAGCGTATTCTAGCCAAGAACACATTCCACAAAAAGAACAGGAACTTCAAGGCAGTTCTCTCCAAACAGTATCTTCCTAATGTTGTCTTGTCTACTCATTATTTAAAGTTGGACCTTACACATAAATTTGTCCTGTGCTTGTTCTCTCAGACCAATACATCTTGTCTTTTATCTTCATTAATCTGTTGCTGGTTTACACATAGAAAACTACCCCTGAGTACAGCCTGGACACAAAGGCCGTTGGGTGTTTACTGTGCTGTCTAAACACAGGCTGTTTGTCCATCCCAGACATCTAAGCCCAACAACTATACAAAATATTTGCATTTCTTCTGTGAACTTAAATTAGTCATTGCATCCAAGTATGGCTTTTCTTTTAAGCACATAATTCCAGTATTGTGCTGGAGCTGACTCAAGTTGGTGGCTTGTGCTGTGGTCAAAAACACCGAGACGACAAAATGACAGGAATTCAGAGCTAACTGCTCTTCGGTATGACTTTGCTATGTTGTTTAAACTGTGAATACTCACGAGCTTTACAGCCTAAAAATGTTACAATAAGCATAATTCCAAATGAGTAAGAATCAAGTTGTGTAAAATCCAAGTCTACATGAAAGGGTATCTTAGACAACACGTAAAATCTTTCTAAAAGATGTTAAACATATAAAAAAATACTGCAGTTGTTGCTAAGTTTATTTTTGTGCTTGACCCTTACTAACAAATATTTATGGTAGAAAATGTATACATAAACATTTGTTTGTAACTAAAACGAGACACCAATTGAAAATATGTCGTTAAAAAATACTCTCCGGAAGCAGAAAAGGAAAACTATTGCAGCTATTTCCAAGAGCACGTGGCTTGATGGAGTGTAATGGATTCAACTTAAGATTGTGGCACAGAGTTAAGCAGCAGCAAAACTGCCAAACTCAAGCAAAAAGAAATAAATACTTGGATGTGCGAGATAAATAACTTATAAAACTGCTGGGCTTTGGGAGCAGATCTGTTTTGTTGTGATTCAGTGTCAATGTTTAACAAAATCAACTGGAGAAACAAGCTTAGCAGTTAAGACACTGACAGAAGAGGAGAACACTAGTGCTGCATTAATTTTTATCACTCAAGGGTATCAACTACTACTAAAATTTTCACTAACGCATGAACTAAAAGCAGGCCTAGTAAGACTTGAACAGTTCCTTACAGCCAAAACAGAGTTGCTTTTACTGGTTCTCCTTGTGGTTCAAATCATATGCAAGTATTCCACATGAATACAGGAGGCTGCTCGGAACAAAAGAACGGCACCTCTAACACCTCACAGTTCCAATATGCCTAAAGGATCACAACATTGGATTAAATCTTTGCTGCTAATCAAGAAGGAGGAGCTTTGAACTCTGGATCCCATGAGAATACTCCAACCAGTAGACTGCGAGAATGGTACCACAATCTCTGGGACTTCTGTATTTACTAAAATATTACAAGTGCTTTACATTTAGAAAATATTTAAATATTATATTCAATATGCTTTAACTTGTTTTCTTCATTTGCCAAAAATGGCAAGAGTTTTGTTTTCAGGTTGAACCGGCTAAAAAGACACAGTTTACGTCGCCTTGGAACACAGTGCACGTGAACAGACTCCTCATGCTGCTTCAGCACAGAGTGCACAATGTGCAGCTGCTGTCCCGCCTTACCTTAACACTGCCATAAAAACTTCGATGGAGGCTGAAACATCAAATTCCTGCTAGGATCTTTTACATAACACTATGTATAGTGTTCCTCTCCTGTATCTCCGTAGGAACCTAGACTTGCTCTCTAGCTCATTTCCACATTTCTGTACCACCAGGTATCAGTGCTCACCCCTTGCAGGAATCCCATGGCTGCTGACAGAATAAGAAGAAATCTTGACAACCTGTTGAAAGTACTATGTGGGAAGATATTTGGTAGCCACTGCAAGAAAGACTAGAGAACTAAATGAAACTTGCCTGGTAATCAAGGGCCAAAAGGAAAGACAAAAATAACAATTGCCTTAAGCTGAAAATGTGCTTTAAAATGAAGTAGAAGAACCTGGACAAAGATTTATTGTTGTTATGGTAAGATTTAAAGGTGTTATCACCAGCAGGGAATTTAGAGTGCCTGGACAAAGCTGTCACGTAGGCAGATTTGATTCTAACTCTTTATTCCAGAGATCAGTAATTTTTAAGTGACAAGGAGAAAACTTCATGTGGTAATTGAGCATATTAATGCGAAGCTAACACCATACACATGCTCTATATTCCCACAACATGGATGCATAGATTTTGTTACGTTGGAGAACAATGACTTCATACAGTCAATTTCTCAGAGTAACAATCATTTCCTACCATGAAATGATGCACCTGTCAGGAACCTCCTGCATAAACCTGTTCATTCTTGTTATCCCAGCGGGGTGACTGTTAGAAGAATGGATTCCTCCATTTGTCACTTACGTCGCTTTTGACACTTGTGAGAAGAGCATATACTCTACCACAGGTCTGCAAGTGCTGCAGGTACAACCTGGCATGAGAAATCAGGTGCATTTCTCTATATAACCCAAATTTCTACACTCCTAAAATGCTGAAAGGCAACAGGGGAACACAAACGGTTTGAAAAATAAAAGCCAACTATGACAAAGTTACAGTGAGTTAAAAGGGCTGACAGAAATGCCGCCTGTTATTAACTGACATAAAGACTTGAACATATAGGTAAATAACTCTGGGGTTCAGATAATAAAATAATTATTTTGTAGGTTTTTTTTCTCTAAGGTTCTACAAGTGTTAGTAAGTATAGCTTCCTACCATAAATAAGGAATGTAATTTGAATCCCTGTTATACAGAAAAAGAAACAAAAGGGCTACCCATGTAACCCAATAGAGCTCTAAGAAGCAGCAAGTGTTTTGACAAAATTTCCATATTAGCGATAAAGACATTGTCCTTCTGAAAACATAACGACAAAGATGCTTCTCAAAAGAGAAGAACTATCCTTGGAGTGTGCAACAACTACTAACCTAAACAGGATTTCAAACAGTCTTCTAGTCTCCTGCTACCTCACGCTTGTATATTTTAGGCTTTATACCGTTCTATTTAGCAGCATATTTTTTTGCTTTTTCTTAAATACTGAATATTCTTGCATTTTTTGCCACTAAAGCCATCTATCCAAATGTGGAACCAGAACTAACATTTCTAATAAACACAGTAATTCCATATCAAGAAATGAAATTGAAAGAAGAGAAAAATCAACTTTGTTTTGAAATCTTATCTTTAAATGAACAGTAAACCCCACTCCCAATAAATTTTTAGATTGGATATTAGGAAAACTTTGTTCCCAGAAAAGGTTGTCAACCACAAGAACAGGCTGCCCAGGGCAGAGGTGGTGTAACCATCCCTGCAGGGGTTGAACAGACCTGGGGATGAGGTTCTGAGGGACATGGGGTAGTGGTGGACTTGGCTGTGTGACCTGAACGGTTGGACTCCATGACTTTAAAAGTCTTTTCCAACCTACATGATTCGATGAAATAAATACACTTTCCCATACAAATGCCATGTCAATCTACATTTATTTCTTTGTAAGTCAAGTATAAAGCTGTGCAATGCGTTATTTTCAGGGCAAAGTCTGCTCCTGCGTCAACTATAGGATTAGGCTATAGTTGCAACTTTGACTTAGCAGTAATTTTATGTATTATATTAATATCTCTTTTAACACCTGAGAATATTTATCTTTTTTAAGGTACATTCATTGAAGTGGCTCTCCTTTAGGAAGAAAAAAATAGCACAAGATGTATCTATTTATTTACATTCCAATATGAACCAAATCATTATGGGTATCATTTCTAATAGCATTCATTGGGACAGGGAGAAAGTTCACCTGAGAACTTAATACATCACTTAATACACATAATACACTATCCATCCTATAACCTGGCATAGCACAAACACCAATAAAGTGTCAGGGTAAACCATGTGCAGGCAATTTTCAATGATATTTATATCCTTGATAATTTGGTTTCCTGAGCTTTAAAGCATTAGTTTAGTTCAGTTCCTGTTTCAGCTGAAAAAGCTCTGATATTAGTTTGTAAGGCTGGTGATAGAAAACATGTGTTGAAGATATAACTAGGCCAGGTTTAAAATGCAAAGAGCTCTGAAAACATTTGGTGTAGAGGTAGAATCTTTCCATAAATTTTGTTTCTTGGTGGTCCTCTTGCTGAGATAAAGTGGGGAACTGGACTAGCAATGAACTCCCTGTCTTGCTATTTAGTCAATGCATAAGTGAAATTTCCCCACACAACAAACAGACAGACTGGTAAATGCAGAAAACAACCTACCTAGTAACACAGAGGACAGTACCACGGTGGCATATGGAAAGATGAATAACCCTTCTGTGGCGGGGAAAAAGCTCGCAGCTGTTAATTTACCTTTTTTTTTTTTTACCTTAGGTTTGTTAAATATCTAGTATAGATATCTAAGTATTTATGGGTGAAATTGCAGTCCACACATTAGCTATTTTCCTTTTTTCCTCAGTATTATTAAATTTTTAGTAGAACATGTTACCTGTTTTCCCAACTATATGGTAAAATAAGTCTTTCCGCTTGCTTATTAAGATTTTTTTTTTTTTTTAATTAAATCTCCAAACCTAAGAATGTTTTGGTATGATATTCCCATCCCAACAAGTTATCATTTCATGGTGTTCATTGCTCCATTCCAGAAAACCTGTTTTCTGGCCAAGACACGAAACTCAGCTTTAGAAGGGAAACAGAATGGAGATGACTCTCTCTTATTGCAGGGTGAATCTGTGATTTGTGAACAATTATGTATTTAAAAGACTTAAAAGTAACTCCTACACTTCATATTCTATGCTTCTGCAAATTAATCTTTACATTAATAGTTGTTCCGTTTTAATGAAGGTTGACCTTCAAGAGGAAACAGAATCAAAGGATGTCACTCATTCTCTCAAAGCAATGCACACGCTATCTCAAAAAAATTGAATAAGAACAAATTTATTATCACAAGCTTGGACAACCATAATTTCTACTCTTTCTCACATGTATACATATAATATCTGCCTGCTATGTATATATATATATATATATATATATATATATATATATATATATATATATATATAAAAGTTTTTGGAATTCTAGGACCAAGGAACACTTTCTGAAGCTTTTACACTCCTTTTAGCACTCTGAATTCAGAAAGCAACAGATGTACTATTCTACCATCAGGTACATATGTGCCTTTCAAATTCATTATTGATAGAATGCTGATAGCAGAATCTTTCTTTCACAAAATGAGTTTGTTAAAAAAAAACCAATAAACCAAATACACAGTACTAAAACAACATTAAGAGAGGTTGCAATATTCCACGCCACACAAACCTACTCAGGGAAGAAATGCGGATCAATCGCCACATCACAATGTGGGCATCGTTCCTAGCTAAAGCAAGATTTTCTCTAATGAATTAGTCCTGTATTAACTTCTCAGAGATACCTTCTCAATAAACTCAAACAACAAGATGAACCATAAAAATTATTTACAAGGCCTTTTATAGAGTTTTTCAGCACTAATATGTACCTGCCACTATGTAGATCCGGCTTTAGAAGCATAGACTTGAGATACTCTCTTCTTGCACGATTATTTGCCTTATCCACATGTATCACTGCAAAGCAAACAGGAATTAGTATCATTAGTTATCAATTGTTTGAGAAGAAAGTGTATGAGGAACCAAGAAAACGAACCATTTCTTCCCCTTGTCTTTCCTAGGGAAAAGCAACCCTGTTAGAATCCAATTGGAAAGGTCAGCTGAGCTCTGGCATCACCGGCAGGTTGACGTGCACACTGTTACAAAACATCCGAGCAGCACCTATGCAGCCACGCAGCTGTCACCTGCTGTTAGCGGCAGGAGCACTCAGGATTTTAAAAGCCAGTGGTCTTTATTGCTTTGTATTTAAAGTGATTTACTGCATTTTCTGCCACTGAGGAAGCCAGTGATAATGATAATGTATGGCAGAGTGCTCGTCCTTTTTGACAGGCTCAGTAATTCAATCCTCCTCTCCTGCCACAATATTTCAGTAAGAGAAACATCTAGACCAATAGACTGGGGAAAATCCATGGCCTGGGGAGTGTGTGAGTGCTCTAAAAGCCCTTTAATTTCAAATACAAACACCTTTTAATATTTGTACTATTAATATGACCCACAGTGAAAAATAACCTCAGTTTGGAAATAAACAATAAAAGAAGGAGAAACAAAGTTTAAGAAGTTCTTTCAGAAGTTTTTGGGCACCTTATATTAAGAAAGCAGCTTCTTTCTTGCACATGGCATGAGCCTACAACTATCAGTAAACCACTGTGAAATATTACAAAAATTCAGGATGCAAATGCTGAAAAACAGTGTTAAAGGAATTACCTTGTGTTAAAGGTACAGTGTTAAAGGAAATGAACCTGAAAAAATTTTGCTACGACAGTACTAGAACAAATATTACCCTCTAAGAAACACACACAGCTCTAAGAAACATTTTTCATTTGTTTTTGAGGGAAAGAGGAGGAGCTAGAAATTTGTCTGTCTTAAATTCCACCATCTTTAATATTCCCGTGCCTCACTCCCTTCTGGTTACTCCACCACTTTGCTCAAAAATGCTCTTTTCCACTCTCCAGGTCACATTAAGTTTTCCTACGTACTGACAGGAATCTTTCACATATTTTGTAATCTCTTCTACTATCCCAAATAAACTTATTTATATAAACAGAAATTACTAATTCTACCAAGGAGCGGAGAGTATTGGAATACAGGAGTACACAAGAGTGATAAGAAGGCTCAAATTAATTCCTTGCAGAGTCATTTATTGAAGGGCACCTCTCTATAAAAGCGCTTATAGAAAGCCCACTTTTCCAGAGCTACTGGTTCTCCGGTTTTCTCCAAAGCAGCTCTTACCCAGCCAGCAGAATCGCTATTACAAATTCCTGACTTTGAGAAATCAGCCAGTACATTTGGTATCTGAACCACTCAGCCAAAGGAGTCTGCAATTTACCACCTTTTATCTCTGCTAACAGAAAGCAAAGCATTGGTGCTCTGTCTTGGAATCCTTAGTTTCTTTCCACCCGCAACACCCCTCCTTTCTCAGCCAGGTTACAAGAAGCTGTTCCTGTGGGCTGCTCTGCTTTTGGGCATGTGGACGACTTTGCACATGTGCTGCTCTCATGGCCAAGTGCTCCCGGGGCCACCGCAGGAAGCGCCGGGGAGGCAGCAGGGACACAGATGGACAGTCAGACAACTTCAAAGGAGCTGCCACATCAACAGATTCCTCCCTTCCCCATGAGCATCCCAAATGGAATTTCCTAACTTTCTTAATTCTGTATCTAAAACAATTTTAAATGGAAATTCTTGACAAACCTGAAGAGTTCAAATTCATTTCACTCAATGGAAAAATTTAGACTAGGAAGTAGAACATCCAGCATAAGAACGCCATTCGAGTCAGGGGAAAATGATTAACCGGAGTGAAAAAGTATTTTTAGATCCTGATGAACAACATACTTTCATATAACCCCTTAGTACTGCTTGGACTTACAATTCTATATTGCTCTAAGGCATGGAAGATCTCATATTTCTATCCAATTAATTGCAAAAATCATTCAAAATTAACCTTCGACAGTTTGCATCTAAAATTCTAATTTTAAAGTTCGTCCTAAAGAAGCACTAAAATGTGGAGATTACAAAGACCCTGGAACCTCGTTAAAAATCACTGCAGTTCCGAGCATTAACATAGCTGGGTCTGTCAAAGCATATTTTTTTCACAGTTCACTTTCTAATAAAATGGAGTGGAGCATCTCCCTTATGAGGAAAGGCTGAGGGAGCTGGGGCACTTGAGCTTGGAGAAGAGGAGACTGAGGGGTGACCTCATTCATGTTTACAGCTATATAAAGGGTGAGTGTCAGGAGGATGGAGCCAGGCTCGTCTCGGTGACAATCAATGATAGGACAAGGGACAGTGGCTGCAAACTGGAACACAGGAGGTTCCACTTAAATTTGAGAGACGCTTCTTCTCAGTGAGGGTGTCAGAGCCTGGCCCAGGCTGCCCAGGGAGGTTGTGGAGTCTCCTTCTCTGCAGACATTCAAACCCGCCTGGACACCTTCCTGTGGAACCTCAGCTGGGTGTTCCTGCTCCATGGGGGGATTGCACTGGATGAGCTTTCCAGGGCCCTTCCCATCGCTGACATTCTGGGCTTCTGTGAAAATGCAATGATTACGCAATGAAGCAGTTTCACCACAGTGATGAAGAAAACAATGCCTCATACAGCATTGAGCCTTAATGGAGAAAAGGAATAAATGTGAAGAAGTGTAACAGTGTTTCCTGATGCAAGGCCTTGATGCTTTCGTTTCAGTTATACTGAGGAATCCACCTGTTGGGATATGGATCTTTAGTTTAATTTTACTAAAAATAAACCCCATCATCTTTCCCCCACCTTCTGTTCTTTCAGTCTGTTTTTGTTTTGGTACTTCAAGTTGTTCAAATGACCACCTGTTCACTCGAGAGAAAGAGCTTTCTAATTAAATGTCTTATAAAATCTTTGCCAAACTTCATAAATCTTCCCCTGCTGCCTGTTCTCTGGAACCATTGCATGCAGTGATAAGGACACACTTCAGACCATCTATCAATCTTACTTTCTAGTAACTTTCTTGCCATCTCAGCATTTTCGTAGTTCAGTTTTCATATATAATAAAATATGAATGCTTCTTGTTAACAACATTTATGAACTAACCTTACCTTTGTAATGACTGTAATTGTGGCCTTGACAAGAAAAATGTTTATTTTACTGAAATTAAGAGTCAAATATCAACACGTGCATTGATATGTGAGGGAGACTGGGTTTTGTTTGCTCGGAGCAACATGTTCCCCATGTTTTTCTCACAGTGAAACTGCCATCACATTGACTTGAAAGCACATATTGTGACATGACTGGAAAGAAACAATTTCTGGCACACAGCTTTAAACTGCATCAGTTAAAATATGAATTAGTTGCCTGTTATGATCTGTACCACACCCTAACACCAAAACCAAACCTCTCAAAAAACCAGGATCCTTCCTTTTTACCAAATTACAGGACAGAGTCGCGGTGTGAGCACTAACTGGAAAATCCACTTTTCTTTGAACTGATGGGATTGTGGTGTTTGGAAGTATTCTTGGGTATTCTAATACCGCTTTCCACCACTAATGAGCACAACAGTTCCTCTCCTCAGTCAGTACAGCTATCAGGAGATAGAGCACTTGATGTCATGGGAAATGAAATCACCGGTTATGCAGTACAGCCCTGGCATCTACAAACCTCCCAGTCAAGTTTCAGTTCCAAGACCTTGGAAGAAAGAAGATGATCTTCTAACCAATCCTAGTCAAAAAGTCACAGTCAAAATAAACAATTAGTGTCGACTTATATGCTCTAACCACTTGTGAAAAGGGAAATTCTTAGGATCTTGTATGTCTGGATCCATGGAGTTCTATTGTATAGTTTTCCAACAAGATTCCATTAATCTTCTGATATCTTACATCCCAAGCAATGACAGCAAATGATGTGAAAAGGTATGGAAAAACTCCTAACTTTTTTTAAGCAAAGAACTATTATGAAGCTTAAGATGCTAAGATGCTTTTAAAACACTCAAGCCATTCCAGTTATAAATAATACAAAATGTCTTATTTATCAGAATTATGATATTTTAGATTTCTTATGGACTTTCCCTGATTTTCTCCATGCAAAAATCTGGAAGACTATTAGTTTCCTTCTAAGCTCAAAGTAAATTTCTTTCTATCCATGCAAATCTCATTTTTATTAAAGAAAATATTCAATTAACCTCAAATATTCAAGACACTCCAATCTAATTAGACATGAATAAGAGATGCAGTAAAGCTACAGTAAACACACATGCAGATTTCATTACTATTATCTTACTGGCTTTCCAACTGACATTAATCAAACAGCAGACTCATTAGCTTTTTTTTCCTCCTTTATGCAAAGCTAATCTTGAGTAGAAATTAGATGACCAATTATCTAAGCAAACCTCTGCAAATAATAACCATATTAGTATTATGCTGCAGAATACAATCCTGAAGCAATTAAGACCGAACCCACCTTTTGATATTGATCCATTAGGATGTTCTAAAGTTTAAACAGTTCTATATTTGAAAATTAAGCAGCAAATACTACAATCAAAGTTTTGAAGCCAGGTTTTGACTAGCAGAAGTCATATGATACAGGACTACCAGACTGGAAAGTCTGATGAATTACAGTCTCTACAAAGCATGATACTATTTTCAAATATCACAGCTTGAAATATATTAAAGTTTCACAACTGTCTTAAGAGTCTAAAATGTTATTCTGTATCCATCATAATTTTGCTGTCTTTTCTTTAACTTTTCCGAGTCAATACTTAAAAAACTAATACTATGCTTAGGCCATACCCTATATACACAGGAATCAGAATATTGTGTAAGAATTTTTATGCCTTCTGAATGTTTCTTATATTCAACGACAATTCAAGAAGCAAGAGAAATTAAAAGTGTTAAATAGCTTTTATTGGCTTAGGGTGTTATTTCAATGAGGTTTTAAAAAAATGATTTCAATTACATCTGCCTATCTAGAACATTTGGAAAAGTGTTTACAGCAGCTAGCAAGATGAATATTGTTCAGCTCATAAAAAGATTTATTACTTATCTGATGTCTCATTTAGTACATGATGCCAGAAATCCTATTTGTGTGAATGGAAGTAAGCCTGAGTGAACGCAAGAGAGGTTGCAGCGTTATTAGGTTCTGTGGTTTGGGGTTTTTTTGCTAAAGCCTTGCAAAGACCATGCTCATAGAAGTCAACACGTTGTGCCCTGTCCTCTACATTCTCTCTCAAATGGGCAGTCCTACTACAGTGATGGTTGATGTGACATCTACGAGGGATTTCAGGCTTCAGCTATGGGGCAATGCAATAGTCCATGAGTACTAGGGGGATATAAAGGAGTAAATTCTTGGGCAAGTCTCCTGCTAAAATCAGCTGGTTTCTAGATGGTAACAACTTTAAAGATCTGACTGTGACATCACTTCTGCAAAGCCACTTCTACAGAACTACTTTTAAAAGAATGCTTAATTTGAATGGCTGCACTAGTGGTGTCTCACAAATAGCAAACTGATTTACATGCTCCAGGACACTCTCTCAGCTAAATATTCAATTCTTAAAGTCCAAACCAACATGAATCACTCAGACCAAACCTTAAATGAAACAGACTAACAGGGAAAAAAAAAAAAAAGAATAACTGAAATACTATGAAATAGCTGGGAAAATAATTAACAAGAGAATTATCAATTATTACAATAGTTCTGTGTACGCTATTAGTGTAACTTACACTGGGTCTTGACAAAGTATTTTCAAACGTTCAATTTATTAGAGAATAGAATATGGAACATGCAGGATTAAGTATTATGAAGTAAATAGCAATGTATTAGTATTAAACACGGCTGAATAATTTCCTGTTTCAAAAAGTTCTTATTAAAGGAACACCGAGTATTCCCAAGTGATAATAAAGTACAATTGCATATTTTCTCTTCTCAGCTGTTTTTCAGTCGTACATGGTTACATGGAATGTTTTTCTTTTGCTGTACCATCATGTACCAATAGAGAAATCAGTTCTTCATGTTCTTTTAAAAAGATTATATGAATTTCAGTTATGCACAGCCAAATTTTAAAGTTTATGTGCTAGCAGCGTATTTAAAAATATTGTAATGTTACCATTTCATACACAAGCCTACTGCAATAATTCATGTTATATTTGATAGTCATATCCTTACCCCATTGCTAAAAACAACCTTTAGTATTTCCCAAAATATTTGGGAAATAGACAAATACAATCAGTACACAGATAAATGCAACTACAATATAAGGAGCAAGGATACTTTATTGGGAGGCATTTTCCTAAGGCAGAAGTTAAGAGAAGACACCAGGAATACATTGTACTTACCACTGCTATAGTTGTAGTGAATCCTCTGCCCACTCGTTGGTTTTGGAAGGGACAGCGGGGTCTCCTCTGCGAGGAAATTGCATAATCTGCATTCTACAAACAGCTGCCGTATTGTCTCATCTGATATAATTCCTGGGTCAGTAAGACTGAGTGATATGATTTCAATCCGGATTTTTTCAGTTGCCTATTTAAAAAACAAAGCACAAACATAATAGAAATTATTTTGTGTTTCTAGAAGTGTTGACACAAAGCACATATACATGTAAATCATTGGCTATTTTGTATCATCAACACTGATCCATTTTGACATGGACAGAATGAGATCCTAAAGCCCCAGGGTTTGTAGTCAACAATATTGTTGCAACAGATACTGATTCACATTTGGCGCTGAAAATATTTTTGAAATAGTCATACTCTGCTGGAAAAGATGAGGTTCAAGTTATCTTAACCACAAATTTCAGATGTCATTATTTTTAGATACACAGCAAAGTGATTTGTATCTTGATCCTGTAGCTGCTTGAAATCGAGCCAGTTACACCAGGTACCGAAGTTTTCCAAGGGAAAGAGGATTGTTAGATGCAGTGCCTGCTGCAAACTACATTACAAATAGTTCAATAAAAATCCATCTGGTCACAAAATAGTTAGTTAGGCATGTAAAGCAACACTTTATTTATATGGAATTCAACCTCATCTCCCAAACTTTCTAGTTAAAACAAATATACATTTAAAAGTTAAAATTAACAATAATCATAGTAAAAGTAATTGTTCTTCACAAAAGCTTTTTCTTATTATCTTTAACTAAAATGACTTTTTTCTGTTGCTTATATGAAGTTGTTTCATACTGTTTGGCAAAGTCTATATTATTTGCATACAGATAAATTTTAATAAGATTTATGTATTTAAGGGAGAATGTCAGACTTGAGAGATAGAGTCACAAATCTTTTCCTTGGTAACTCTATAATTCAAAGCAAGAAAAGCCACTATGGTTTCAAAATTGGCGTACGTAGGTGAGCATTCAAGGCTGAGATTCTTCAAAGAGCAAACAGAACACGCTGGAGTTCAGAAATGTCAAAATTTATTTTTTTACTTCTATCCAAGTTCAGAACTTTATTAAAAATATTCCCCTACGTGGAAATATCATGACAAATTTTGACTGTAAACTTAAATCATTTGATGTAATAAATTATATTCAAAAGATTAGCTTTCTAGATTCAGTGTTAGAACTGTAAGTTGATATTGTAATTTATTATGGAGATAGCTTATATTTTTCCAAGTAAATGATATAATTAATCAAACTGAAAAGCAGGTGTATCCTATTGTAAAAATATCCATCACATAGAACAATTTCCATTGCTGTCAAGCCCTTTCAATATTTGATGAAGTAATTTTACCCCCTCCTTTCAAAAGACATTTCCTTTTATTATGTATCCTAAGACACTTTAACTAAAAACCCAAATCTGAATATTTCAATAAGGTTGTTTTATTATTCAGTAGATTCATGGAAATTTTACTAGGATGACAGAAAATTCCACACCATTCTGTCTCCACTAATACAGGTACATGGCTTCAGCTGGCAATATTACTGGGATTAGCATAGAATGATGAAATATTTAAAGGAATTTTTTTTTTTTCTAAAATCTAATAAATCAAATGACTGCCAAATGTCATTAAAGTGATGGTCTTTGACTTGAATATGCTTTTCATATTCAAATTTGGAAAGAGAGAGATGAAAGCCTGGAAAGGTTACTCAGTTTCAACTAATAACCTCAAGCACTCTACATTCACATGCATAAAAAATGAAATTGGCTCTATTGTCTAATTTTACTTCAGAAACGACTCCTTTCTTCTGGCACTGAACAGATGTATTAGCATCTGTATTTAAAGTGATATGCTGAGTGGGTTTGTTTGCCCATAAGTATTTAGCAGCCACGTCAAACTAGTTTGTACACAGACAGTAGTTTACGAATTAAGTTCAAATACAGTATCCTGTACTATAAAGTATTCCTTTTACACCTCTTAAAATTTGTTTGACATATTTAACACTTGTAATTGCATACTGTAGGCAAAGAATCTCACAGTTTTCCAAGGATAGTAGGGTAAATCCAGGTATTCTGCTTTCTAACTTATAAGGAAGCTAATGAGGCATACTATTAGAAAATTGTAAGAAAAAATAAAGTACTTTTGAGCTTAACAGTCAAGAAGGGCGACTTTTATTAATATTAAACATGAATAGGGCATATACAAAGAAGAACACAAGCTGCTAAAAAAAAAATTACAAATAAAAATAGAACTGCTTAAGAACAGTATAGCCAGCATGACATATTTCACTGTTAATACAAAAACGCTCATTCTATGTAGCCACGCTGAAAATATATGTAGCATCCAATATATGATAGGAATTAATTTTTAAACAACCGTTCATATTTCTACGATGCAGAGTGATGTTTTTTTTTTCTTTTTAAGCCTTGGTCTCACTTATTAGGTACTATGCAAGTGAAAAATGGCCAGTTTGTCATGAGCAATTACTTCCCACAAATCATCCTACTTCGACGGGAATAAAATTAGTCTTTAAATTTTATATTTTAAACAAAATATAATATGAAATTTCCTCTAACAGAGAGACTGGACATGCGTATTAAAGAGTACTAAATGCTTTCGAAGTCTTGACTGCCACCTTCACGAAGCTACATATTCCATATTTTTATTTCCTTTTGGTCACAATAAAATGCTGAGACTTCGATGTGGATAATGAAATTCCAATTGACTCAAATCACAGAATCCCAGAATGTCGGGGGTTGGAAGGGCCCTGGAAAGCTCATCCAGTGCAATCCCCCCATGGAGCAGGAACACCCAGCTGAGGTTCCACAGGAAGGGGTCCAGGCGGGTTTGAATGTCTGCACAGAAGGAGACTCCACAACCTCCCTGGGCAGCCTGGGCCAGGCTCTGACACCCTCACTGAGAAGAAGTTGCTTCTCAAATTTAAGTGGAACCTCTTGTGTTCCAGTTTGAACCTATTACCCCTTGTCCTACCATTGGTTGTCACCGAGACGAGCCTGGCTCCATCCTCCTGACACTCACCCTTCATATATTTGTAAACCCTAATAAGGTCACCCCTCAGTCTCCTCCAAGCTCAAGAGCCCCAGCTCCCACAACCTTTCCTCACACGGGAGATGAACCACCCCCCTTCTAATACACCCCAGGTACCATTGGCCTTCCTGGGTGCCCTAATGGTGTAGACGTGAGAACAGAAAGAGGGATACAGCAATGCTCCCTGTTCTTCTCCAAAGCGATGGCACTTGTAGAAGTACATGCACTTTAGACTTGGTCTAAGACCCGGGGCAAAGAGATGTCCCCTTGTCCAACAGCTCTTTGGGAGGTGGACTGTCTGGGAAGGAGGGCAATGCACAGGTGATCCCCCCCACAGCACCACTGTTCTCCGCATGTGCTAGGAGGAGAACACGCTGGTGCAAGGTGGGCACCAGGATAGGGTTCGATGCAACCCCTTCAGCTCTGCCTGAACTAAGAACACATTAAACAAAAAACCTATTTGTGACAGCAAGTACATCTCTGGTTGCTGCCGTTTTACCTAGCGTGGAGTCCAATTTCATCCTTTTCAGAGCATGAATTCATCTTTAATATGTTCAAAGTCATGAACTCCTTGTTACGGCTTGAGAAAATTCAATATTACCTCTTCTATCCAAATCTGAAACACACCCATCAACTCATTGATGTTTTCAGAAAAGCCAATTTTTAATTCAGTATAAAACACCAAACATTCTAGAAAATATTAAGTTCTTGAAGGATCTGAAGCTTTCCCACCATGACTGTGACAACTACACATCTGAAATTAAAGTCTTTGCTCATAACACAACTTTTGATCACCTGAAGAATATACTTTCTTGCCTTCAAATGGCTTGCCTCCTCTAGCCTTTCTGAAGAATAAACCTACAACTGTTTTATGTTTCTCCTGAAGTTGAATTGTTTCTAAAGGTTTTTAAATATTTGGTTTTGCAACTTGCCTGTGGCATAAATTGTTTCTAGTGATGAACAGATACAAAAAAAACCAGAGAGATCTGGAGCTGTTTGACTGGTGAGACATTATACTAACTTCCCTAACTCAAAGTTTTATTTTCTCCCCAAGAAGTGGGAAAGGCTAACTAAGCAATACTGTTACATCCATCCCTACTGCAGGTTATTTCAAAGAGAAGACTTCATTTTTTTTTAGTGTTTAAATACCATTGATTATACCACCAAATAAAATAAAGAAAAATACCAACTTTATCAAATCTCAAAGCCAGTTCGCTACATCAGTGCCAACTACTCACAGAATTAAGTAATTCAAATGCTCTATAAACTCACAATTACATTTCATTTCAAAAGAAAGCAAGATCCTTAGGTAAATAAGAATGAAAGACAGAACATTTCTCAATAAAAACAGGTCTTAACTCTGTACACTTTCGGCATGCTAATATATGTCAACATTTAGGCTACAGTAATGAGACGAAATAAGCAGCAACATTATGCAAAAAACTAAACAAACCCAAACATAATAGGATTTCTGCCTATGGATCTATGCATGTATTCTTCTATATGTAGATCACAGACTTCTGATTTGATTTAAAAAATAAATTAAAATCTTAAAATATCTATTTGAAAATTAATCCTATTGGGGAAAAAATCCCCAAACCCTTAGTACGGGAAGAAAGCAGAAATCTCAGTATAGCGTTTGCATTTGTTAAGAATGCATCTGTAGTGAAAAAAATATAGAACCGCACATTTTTCATACAGCTGTTCTTTGTATTTATAGCTTTTGTACTTAATATTTGTTACTGTTCCCCCCTCTGCCCCATCATGCCATTATAATATTGTGGGCAATACAGACGTTCAAAAATAATGGAATTTGATTCTTTCTCCTATTACCCACAGTATGGAAAAAAAATTATGCTTGGTGATACATACTGCAGTTAATCTAAACTCAGATTTGGTCTCAAGTGCCATCCTTTGTTTTCCAGACCTCCAGTTAGAAATACAGTTCGCTCTACTTGTGAAGTCACCGCAAGTGACTCCCGTGTCAACGCGCTGTGACAAATGCAGCCTCTCCCATACACAAATGAGGAACGTTTGTATTCATAACCAACAACAGCACCAACGTCGTTAAAAATGGCTCCTCTAGATACTCCTGTGGGTTTATGCACTCAGCCTTCAACCTGTCTACTTCATATTCTGTCTAATTAGTTTTATTTGTTACCTAAAGAGTAATAGGTTACTTAATTACTTAGATTCTGTTGTTTTGAATAATTTTAAAACCTGGTGTTTGGGCTTTTTTTTGGAATGATTCCTCCCTCTTTTTTCAGTTCTTCCATCAAGATGAATGGGTTGTAGGACATGTTCCTAATTATTACATTAAAGCATATTTAACAAGTGCTAGAAGTTGTAAAGCCATAATTTCAGTGCAATGCCTGTCCAAGCTGCCATCACCTCAAATCTTACCAGTGGCAAAAGACAATTTAGGTTTCACCTGGATTATTCTTTTACTTTAGTTTCTGTCTAATAGTGACCATAATAGCAAACAATTACCTTACAGATGGAGAACGGCAAATGTTTTTTTTAATCTTAGACCCATCGGTAGTCTTTGAAAATATTGATTATAAAGCTTTAATAAGTTACTTTTATCTTACTCATGTATATTATTTCTTGTTCTATTAATTATGCTGGTGCAGCACTTTGACTTCCCCAAATGCAGATCTCATAGGAGGAAATGCACTATTCAAGTAACTGTACAGAAAACAAGGTATAATCAAAGGAAAAGTATTTATTGCTTTGCTGTGCATAAGCTTTATGCTTTACATATTCCCACCTTTGCACAAACCTGTTTCATTGCCCAGCAGAACCATAAGCAACTCATATTGCTTTATAATGGTGTTAAAGAGAGATTTTCATGTCAAAATTAATTAGATCCTGAGACCTTAGTTTATTGAAAACTGTCATTATCAGTTCCTACAAACTGCTATTAGTGCAAGATGATGCATTCACAGTTTCTGCAACAAAGAAGACAAATGTAAACACACCTATAGAAAAAAAATGGGACCATCACCAAATAAACTGGTTTGGTCATTAATTGCCTTGTGGGCGCATTTTAACACACCTTGGAAGCTAACAGCAGTAAATTTTCTTGTGGTAATCGAATGTTATATTATCTCCTGTAAGGATAAATGTAGACATGGGGTGAAAGGGAGGAGGGGATAGAAAAGATGATTTTTTTTTTTTTTTTAATATAAAGACCATGCCAAAGAAAATGCAAATTCCCAGTTTTGATGTCTATTTTGAGGATCTGAAACAAGGCTTTTAATCAATGTATTATACATCAAATTGATAATGTTAACTTCTGATTATTCAAATGTATGAAATATTCATAGAGAACTGTCCAAACTTTTACATTTCTCAGACTTCTTTTCTCTATTAATTATCATGCCTGGAAGCTTTTTAGTAAAAGCAGCAGCCATCAGCCTGACTGAACCTGACAAGCTAGCAAGGCCCAATTACACTGGCACTCTGTGGCACTTTGATGTACTGGAAACGCAAAGAGATAGGGGCAAATTGTATAGCACATTATGTTAATGACTTGATTTAATCCAGCCACTAAACTTTATGTAGCCTGTTAAAAAAGATGCTAACACTAATTACGCCACTTTGGAAAGGAAAGAAGGGGACAAGCATCTCATACCGACAAAGTGAAGCTCATAAATGTTGTAAATGAAATGAAACAAAATGAAGTAATCTATGATTAATTATACATCATAGCCAAGAAGAAAAAGAGAAAGAAGCAAGTGGTACAGCTAAGTACTGGAAAATCTGTTAGATACCCTTTATGATCAACATATCTAAGAAATAACCATGAACTGTCTAATTTGCAACATGCAAAAAAGAAACAGTATGATCTTAAATGGCTGAAACAGTTTGGCATACAACTCAGATTTATAGGATAATTAGCATAACGATCTCTCAAAATCACAAGTCTTATTTACAGTGTTTGATTACCAGCAGGATATTTATCTCAAAAGATAAAAGGCACTGATTTTTAATCATAAAAAAATACAAATTCAATCACCATTTTCACATGCTGTATTCTACAATTAACCCCAGATTTCAAATATTCCAATGCCTACTCTTAAAATCCAATTTGTATCAAACATGTTGCCTTAATAGTTTATAGCTTTTGTTGCCTTTCCTGCCCTTCTTGAACATGCACTTTATTACCAGAGGAAAAGATCGAGGGAGACAGGTAGAAATTAATGAACCCGAAATGAAACTACAGTAAAAATCCTCTCAGAAGTGTTCTTAATTTTGATAAAATACAGGATGACTAGAGGTATACAGATGAACTGTATTATAGTTTGACTTGAAGGTGATGAGTAGCAGCCATTGCAGTTCTCAAAATTACAAGTGAAACCATTTTTTAGCATTTTACATGTAAACAATGCAATTTCATCTTCAAAAGTACCTTCTGTATCTTTCTGCAACATATGTAAGTGCATTTCTAAAACCCTTCCACTGGTACAATATAACAGGATAACCCATGCCCTTTCAAAAAAGGCTAAGACAGACCAGAACAACATTAATTCTTAGTAATACTATAATCAATTTTAAGTGCTGGTTTTATATTTTTAAGATTGTACAGTCAATGTTAGATCTAAAACTATGAAATATGCTTATTTTTTTAGAGACGTATACTACTGAAATACTGCTCAAAGTCAATCTTGTGGATTTGTATTATGCTGTGTCATTTTGTACACATGCCCATTTATTGCTGGTTTTAAGAACAAGTCACGAGGATATCATTACTGTACGCGCCCACAAAATATAACAGAAAAAGAAATACACTGAACTGATGGGACACTGTACATGTACAAACTTCATGGCAAAGTGATCTTCACTTCTAAAACTGTTGGGAAGTCAGGAAAAAAGAAATCTGTGTGGATAAACTAGAAAAATATATACAAGGTTTGCATGTTCTTAACAGCCTCAAGCTTATGCAATTGCCATTTCAACAACATTCAGTCAGATCAACATACTGGGATGGCACACAGTAGGTAGCTAAGCATTGTAGATCTACTACAGGCCTTGAAATTATGCCCCCCTTCCTCAGAAATCACTGGAAGCAGCAGAAAAGCACATTTTCCCATATAAAGGCAACAGGGAAGACTCAATAACAAGACTAATTTCTTTAGACATTCGCGTTACAATAGTCACCTTTGTTCAGGGAGATTATGGGAAGGACTGAAATTTGAATGCATGCTGAAACTAATTAGAAATGTGTACTTCTAAGTACACATAACAATAATGGAAAAGATTACAACAATACAATCAGGTTAATTTTTCTGTGAAAAGGTATCTATTTGAACTGGAAACAGGAAAACACGCATTTGTTGAAAATGTCTTCGAATCTGACCTTAGATACAATAAAGCTACTCTTAGATATTAGGTTTAAATACTTTTGCCTAAATATTTTTCTTGAACTTACCAAATAATCGCCATAAATATTCTGACTCACCTGTTTAATATTCTTGGATAGTGGACTTGAAACTATACAGTCATCACTGTCAGTTATTATTGATTCAATTGCGTCATTTTCTTGTCTATCATCGTGATCTAAAAAGAAAAAAAGTAAAAACCCAACAGTGTAGTTAAAACCCCCTGTATTTCTTGTCCATCTGAGACTTGCTGACAAACCTGAGAGCAATATATTTTCTCTTCTAATAAATAAAGTACCAGTGCCAGGTAAATCTTCTCTTCCTCACAGATTAACACTGGCAAATCAATGACCTGTAAAGTTGTCTAAACTGTATTTTTTGTCTCATTTGTTAAAAAAAATATAAAATAGTAATGTTTCCCAGATTAAAGTTGATGAGTGGAACAATATAATTCCTGTTATTAACTGAAGTATGAACAACAGTCAGCTTTCTATAAGAACGTGGTCTGAATTTGTGGATTTCCTCCGACCATATTTAACACCATGCCCATATCAAGAAGAGTATACTTTCTTTTTCTTTTCTGCGAAGTAGTTCTGTTTGCAGGTAGATATTTCCTAAAGTATTCAGGTCTTTTTTACTCTGGAGCAAAGTACTTAGAAACACAAGGATTCAATATCATGATATTCCATTTTTTCTAATGAATTCTTATGCAGAAGCTGCAAAAAACTGCACATAAATTTTTACCATCCTGCTTGTGCTTTTACTTCAACTTGGTGTCACGGACCCGGTTTATTTCAATGATACACAGTTTAAGCTCAGAGGTGGAACAGGACGACCCAGCTTTCATAAACTTTAACTAAATCTGTCTCTAACAACTTTATGTCACAGGTGTGATAAGACATACTACCCCTCTCACTGTCTGAAAGTATTTCCAATATCAGCATTGGCTGTTATCTGCAGACAAAAGGAGTATATTCATTATAACAGTCATAGTTCTACAGGACAATATAAAGACATTTAAAATAGAAGCCAGGTTTCCTTTAATATTTTATGAATCTAGGTCAGATACCAGATTTTTGCATTCAATTACAATACTGTTTCCATTTGGAAAGAAAATAACACCACCATATCCACCACCCAGCTTCAGCGATACAGTGCACCAGAATATAATTTCTGTCATGAAGCTTCTCATAATGAGGCAGCTCCCACTGCTAGGAAAAAACATTTAAGAAAATGGAAAGAGACAGATTTATTAAGAAAATACTGTTTCTTATTCATAAAAATGAATTCTACCTTCTGGTTCCAATTCTTCACTGATTTCTGTCTCATCTGCAGAGGTAGCAGAGCTTTGCTCAGCCAGCTGCCCCTCTGACAGCACTGACAGGTCAGCCTTGTCTTGTTGAATCTCTTCGGCCATCTCCTTCGCCTTATCATCTGCTAGCTTTTCTTCTTGAACCTTGTGTACCACGTGCTAAATAAAAATAGATGAACTTACAGTCTTTATAACAGTCCTTGAATAGTAAAAGTTACTGAAGTTCAAAACTTGAAGAATTATGGCTCACATTCATTACACACAGCTTTTAAACAATTACATTGCTTATGCAGTGCAAGAAACAATAAGTTGTCAACTGCGGCAACAAACAATTGATACAGTAGAATGACAATTCTCTAACAATTTATATTTGTGAAAACATAGCTATTATAATCATTTGGTACCTGTCAAGATAGATACAGCCTGTTAGATTTCCAGATTCATTTATATTTCAGCTGTTTCAGTTCTACAAGACTCAGTTTTATTAAAAAAACAAGCAACCCACCACCACCTTATCCAGTTGGCAACTTTATAACTCCCATTGGACAATATTTTCTGTTTCAAAAGCAAGCTAAAATGATATAAAAAAGAATCAGCTTGGCTACAAAATACAAACGTTATCTTAGGTAAAATAGCACATCATTTACTCTGAAGTAATTATATTCTACTTGACCACTGATGTGGTGGAAAAGAGACTTAACTTCTCAATCAAAGCCCCATAAGAGCTTTAAAGTAGGAAAATGCAGATAAGAGCCAGTGACTAAACGCGTTACATCACTAAAAAACTACAGTTTGCCAATCTGCCACCATTTACTTTCACAACCAACCGGACCATTACAACATTTAATTCCTTTCTGCTCCTTGCAATGCTATGTATTTAGCAATATTCCAAAGTTACTCCACCACTTCCCTTCATTTCCCACTGCTATATAATGGTAATTTTTAGAGGGAAGACAAAATAAACTTCATCCAAACGTAGGAGACAATCAGTAGAGATACTCCTCACTTTCCAATGAGCAAAAAAGATTGTTATCACAATCAATCATTTATTTCATATTTTAGTGGTTTTTTTGAGATCTTAATTCATTGTAGTTGTACTTCTGATGCATGGCTCTGAAGAAATAACACACACACGGAATTCAAATACAAAACCTAAATAATCTCATACCTCTGAAACACCTGGAACTCTCGAAGCCTTCATCTTCTGTGCAAGTTCCATGTTATTTTCAACAACAGAGTTCTAAATGATGGGAAAAATAAGAGGAAGCCTTTAATATATAGTAGAAAAATAACACACAAAGTAAGTATGTGTGCATGTAATACACAGTGTAAATAAATATGAATTCAGCGGTGGAGAATCATTTGGACAGGAAATGATGTCCTCCTTTGCTTCCCCGCATTGGCATTATTGCTTCTGTCCTCTGCTAAAGCTTCTACCTATAAAGCTGGACAATTCTCACAGATGGTTTGGGCGAGTCAAACTATTCCTCCCATCTTTTAGTGAGTCTCCTTTTCCCAAAACAACTATTTGCTTTGCTCTGTATCACGCTGTTATCCAAGAACTAAATTCTCTGCTATTCCAAAAATGATCAGGAAAATGAAACAGACTGTTCTTGCTCAGTTCTAATCTGTTGAGCTTCTAATTGCCGTGCATGGACACCCTCTTGCCATTTCACCACAAGATTTAGGCATCACAGAAGCATCAGCTATTTAATTATTTAGTTCTAACAGTCCTTGTGTCTCTAACCAGCGAGGCTTGGATTTTTAGAAGAGCAAGGGGAGCTGCCCACCCAGTAGTGAAGACTTTGATGGAGACCGAATAGTTGTCTCCCTTAGAAAATCCTAGTTTGTGAAAAATTGTCTAACTTTGAGAAGCTACTGTTTGGACAGCTGAAGGTATGCTCTGTGTGTGTAACTAGATAGTGAACAGGTTAGTTTTCCACAGCTGTTGCTAAAATAATTGAGTGTTCTTGATTATTAACTCTACAAATTGACCATAGTGAGACATAAGTAGTCTTTCTTGCTTCAACATGCACAAGCAAAATACTTAAAACTTACTGCCATCTGTTTTGCACTAAGATCCTGGAAAGATACTTTCTTGTCTGCTTGAGCAGCACGCTGCCTTGGTTTGGGTGTTGGTTTCTGTAATAAAAGAGAGTTCAAGACCACTTATTGCCATTTTGTAACCATCTTATTTTAGAGTAAATTTTGAGGGATGCTGATTTTTCTCAAAGTCAAACCTAACTGCACTAAACTAAATTCTTAACAGGCAAGACGATGGAGATGTTGTTTGAACAAGCAACCTGCTGCAAATTGAAAATCCTTTCCAAATAGGTATAAAACCGTACAGAACATCTATGGAATGCAGTGTGAGTTCCAGGTGAGAAACAAGTGTAGGACTGGAGTCAGTGGTATCATATATGTGGCATAATGATTTATTATTATCATTTACGGAGTACTTGAATCCTTTTCTTGTTCTGTAGGCATATCGTATCTTTGACATCTTTCCTCACCTCACTCCCTCTGGAGAATTTTATAATAACACAGAGAAGAGACTGGTAATATTTGCAAAATTAACTAAATGATGAAGTAATATTTCTGTCATGATGTTATAATACAAAAGACAAAAAAAATACAGAGAAAGTGGTTTATTACTTTTCATGCTTTACTCTCTTGATGAAGGTAGAAATTATCCTCCATTTCCACTGATTTTTATACACAAAAAAACCCTTACACTACCTTTAATTTATGAATTATTTTTAAGAAGCTATTTGGTATCTCAGCACCGAATTCCAGGCACAAGAATATGAAAGAGTATGGTGCAGATAGCCCTACAGATCTGTATATATGGCTTGGGTCTGGCTGCTTGAGAAATCTTTTGGCTGAAAGCTACCCCAACTGATCAAGTTCTGTCTGAATTTCTAAGAGACCACAGAAATAATTGCTTATTTAATGACTGTCACAAGTTTCAACAGTAGCCCTAAAGTGGCACAAGTATATGACTACATTTTATGTGGGACATGTACGTTGGAAAGAGAATCAATAAGCATCAGGTTTATAGGGAAAACATTTATTTTTTGTTATTTCTCCTCCCTCTTCTCCTCGATCTTTTGCTAACCAGTTATCTACCATTATAAAAGACTTTAAAAAGTTTTGGACACAGGAAAGATTTCACTTCCCAAAGGAAGTCGAAGATGGTGGTTATATGGAGTATTTCTACTATGCATTATTTCACAGTAAGGACAAACCCTGGTCATCAGGGAAGAACTAAATGAACTGCTGTAAAAAGCCTTTTATATCTCTTAACTTCTGTGAGTGTGTTAAATTACTTACTGATGGAGTAAAAGGAAGAGGCAGGGCTGGAGTCTGCGTTTTTTCCTCTGCTGGTAATTTAGTTGCTATTGATTTCTCATTTTGAATGTAATTCACTAAGTCTGCAGCCATTGTTGATCCACTTGGCGGTAAGTAGACAAACTTCCATTTTAATTCAACCGTGATGGTACCAGTAGCACGTCTTTCAGAATCTGTTAGTTCAAAAGTACCTGAAAGCAAAAAGCAAATCTTGTCTGCAATTATCTTATTCCATACATATACAATAAAATGCAATAAGCTAAATAGTGTCAAAATATTATATATTTTTAGATCAAAAAAATATCCAATATAACACTGCGGATGTTCAAAACTACAGGATATAGAAGGGACTGGATTACTGTGTTCATTCATAGCCTTGTAGATTTCTCAGATAATCCAATGCCAGATAACTAATTCTTACAGACATCTTTCAAAAGATCCAACTAAAACATTTCCATGTTTTACTAATAAAAAAATCTGTGAGTTGCTAAATCCTTATAGAAGAAACACCCTAAATTCACTTTCAAATTTTCTCCTATTATCCATCTATATAGGATAATTATAGAATAATATTTTAAAGTTTTCATTAATGCCTTACAGTTAACAATTAAATAATCATTAAGCAGCTTTTATATTATAACCACCAAAGTAAATTTGTAACTGATATCAGCTTGTGGGGAGCAACTGATGCACTGAAGGCAGAGCTGCTATTCACACAGCAGAAAAATGGGCTGGTGGAAACCTCATGAAGTTCCACAAGAGCAAATGCAAAGTCCCACATCAGCCCAGGAACAGCCCCAGCTAATGCCCCAGGCGGGGGCTGACTGGCCACAAGAAGCCTTGCACAACAAGAGCTGGTCCTGTTTGACAAAAATAATTGAAGCCAGCCAAGCTGTGTCTTTGCAGCAAAGAATGGCAACTGTACCCTGGCCTGTATGAGCAAGAATGGAGTCAAGCAGGTCCAGGGAAGTTTTGTGCTTTCTCCATTTGAAACCTCTGAGACAGCATCTGGAATACTGTATCCAGACCTTTGAGTCCAACCATGACCTAACCTAACTCTAGCACTAACCCATGTCCCTAAGAACCTCATCTACACATCTTTTAAACCCCTCCAGGGACGGTGACTCCAGCACTGCCCTGGGCAGCCTGTTCCAATGCCCCACAGCCCTTTGGGGAAGAAATGGTTCCCCAGACCCAACCTCAACCTCCCCTGGCGCAGCTTGAGGCCGTTTCCTCTGCTCCTGGCGCTTGTTCCTGGGGAGCAGAGCCCGACCCCCCTGGCTCCAAGCTCCTTTCAGGCAGTTCAGAGATCAGAAGGTCTCCCCTCAGCTCCTGTTCTCCAGCTGAACCCCCCAGGTCCCTCAGCCGCTCCCATCACACTTGTGCTCCAGCCGCTCACCAGCCCCGTTCCCTTCTCTCAGCTTGCTCCAGCACCTCAAGGCCTTTCTTGTCGTGAGGGGCCCAAAACTGCACCCAGGATTTGTGGTTTGGGCTCCCCAGTGCCCAGCACAGGGACGGTCACTGCCCTGGGCCTGCTGGCCACACCAGTGCTGGTACCAGCCAGGATGCTGGTGGCCTCTTGGCCACCTGAGCACACGCTGGTTCTTATTCGCTTTCTGTCACCAACACCCCCAGGTCCCTTTCGCCAAGGCACTTTCCAGCCGCTCTTCCCCAAGCCTGTAGCACTGCCTGGGCTTGTGCGACCCATGTGCAAGACCCGGCATTTGGCCTTGGTCAACCTCAGAAAACTGGCCTTGGCCCAACAATCCAGCTGGTCCAGATCTCTCTGAAGACTCTTTCTTTAGTTTGGTTCTTAAAGAGATTTAAAGATATATAATACAGGAAGTGAAGATTTTGTTAAGTTCAAAGAGGTCTAATTCTTACCTGAGATAGATCTGTCATGTGCTAAAGAAATAAGAGGCACATTGGCTTTCCCTACATAAGCACCTTCTTCCGTTTCACCATCATCAAATACATAAAAGGTTAAGGATTCTGATTTTAGGTATCGGTCTAAATCTGCATTCATTGGCACTTGGAAACACATATGGTCATCTATTTGTGGGTTGTTGCTGCTAGGAATGATGGGAGTATCATAGTCTGCAAAATCAAAGAACTTGTAGACAACATAAGGATTTGGCTGAAGATGTTTTTTTCGGGATTGTAGATTGTTACAACATTTTATTGTAATGTGGAGTTCATTTAAATTGCCATCTGTTGAAGTGCTGACTTGGGCAGTTCTGTGTATCTGCTGCTTTAAATGAAAAAGAAGTTAAATTAAAAACATTAGAATGTTGGTGAACTCTAAGAACTACATAAATAGAACAAATAACTGATTATTTCAATGACACTCTAACTACTGTTTAATCTTATTTGTCAAAATATTACTTGTTCTGTAAATTCAACGACATCTCTCTTGTGTTGGTATAAGGAAATAAGAGGTTAATCCTTTCAGGTCTGTGGTTGTTTGCTTTATTGTTCTAAAGTTTTATGATCTGCTTGTCGTTTGATTATCTACAAAGCAGTGAAGATCACAGTTTTAAGAGTGATTCATGTCTAGTGCTAGTTTCAAGTTAAGGATTCTGATCTTGACAGCTATTATGTGTCAAGAAACTTTTCTAACCCTGGTCCCTTTTATATATGTACTTTTCAATAATTAAAAGTGGGCTGCAGATTCCTCTGTTGTTTTTTTTTCTTCCTCCAAAGCCCTTGTCCATATAAATAAGTTACAAAAATTAGAAATCAGCATGTGAAGAGTAATAATAAATGTTTGAAGTAAACTCCATGATATCACAAGTTTTTTTAATCACCTATCAGCATGGTTTGTACGTTCTGTGGAAACGGCAGTTGGAAAACTGGGAAATTCATTTCAATGGAATTAAAGAATAAAAAGAAAACAAATAACATGACTATAAAAAATGAGTAATCCTCATCTACATTGATCTCAAAAGGCTTTCCCTTGTTACTGTAACATGTCACAGTCATTTTCATTAATTGTACATAATTATCTTGCTTGTGGGAGCCAGAGTTCTGTCTTCTGGTATATGTGGAAACATGTAACAATTTGATTTTGTGTGATAAAATGTTAAATATTTTGATTAAATAATCCACATTGATAGTTAATGAGAAAACCAAACATGACAGTTTAAGTCCTTAATATGCAAACTTAAGACGACTACTTCTGGCTACTACACCAGAACTGGAAATTTATAGCAGTTTATGTACAGTTCATGTTTCCATCATTTCTGCTGCTATACAGGACAGAAAATTTTATACGTATGTTTAACTAGTGCAAGCTTAAATTTTGGAATGCACAACTGCAGCTACTTTTGCAGCTGCAGATTGACAGAACCCTTAACATAATGTAACCATCTGCTATATCTATATGACTTTTAGTTTCTGCCATAAGACATTTTGGAAAACTGCATTGTTTCTGACAGCTCTGTAGAAGCTGTTCTTCATTTCTGCCATTTTTTTCTATTTTCTCCTGTACAATCAGAATATTTCAGCTGCCATGTTTGAATTTGCCATCGTACAATTACACCAAAATGCTCTGTTCCACATGCTTTACCTTTCCACTATGTTTGGATTGGTAACCCAGCTAGAAATAACATAATGGAGAATAGTGGAAACTAAGTAATAGATTTTGGCATTTATCAATGGACAGATTTTGTGAGTTAGTTTAAAATAGTTTGATTTAAAGCAAATGTTACAATGTTATCAAACATGAAGTTATTCTGCAAATGCCTGCACTGACCTTTAATAGAATTCATACACTAAACATACTTCTCAGATTACAACGTGGAATCCATTGAGATTCTAGTATAATATAATTTTACATTATGGTATAATACAAAACATTAAAGTTACTCCAGACTTACAGTAGTTTACACAGCTATAGACAAAAAAAAGTCTGTTAGAAACTCTAACAAGTTTTAATTTATATATTTCAACCTGACTGATTTTATTTCTTAAGCAACTGTTAAAGATGCCTTCTTTTCCTGTGACCCTTATTTAGATGTGATTATACAGTCCGTTATATTATCAGAATGCTCTTCATTATCCAGAAAAAAAAAGTGAAATCTCTATCTCATAATACTCAAACATTAAGATCTTTGAGACCCTTCTGAAGAACAGCTTTGTCTGTTCTACTGCTCTGACAACCAGTTGGTTTAACATTCCTGAATATTGTACTAGAACAAAACCTGGCATTACAGGTTTGCAAAATTAAATATAATAATTGCAAATATTCTTATGACAATTTCAGTAAAAATAAGTGACTGAAGTTTAAGAATTGGTCTCTTCAGGCAAGCTACAATTCATCTGGTTCTTCATCTCTCTATATGAAAAGCATGTCATTCAACTGCTAAAGATATTTTCCAGTTCAAGAACCTTTAACTTTGTTAACCTTGAACATATTCAGACTTGAAATAAACTATTTGAACCGGAAAAGTAATTTTGAACAGTTTATTCTATCAAAACTATGAAGTAAAAACCCGCACATACCTGGGACGGTTGTTCACATTCCCTAAAATTGGATGTTATATACCCGAGAGCCTTTGACCTCTCTTTGTACAGAATAATAGCTTGATCCATAGGAACTCGTAACCTGATCCAGTATTCTAGAGTACCATAATTTTGAATGTTTTTTTTGATTCCTGAGGAATAAATAAGCACAGGATTGCATTAATTTTCTTCTCAACATTGAAGTACCTACATCAAAAGCTAGGAAACAAATTAAAGATCAGTAATCTTGTGACTATGCATTATGACAGTGTTTTTGACACGAGGAGTCGACGTTATTATAGAAACAGAAACAACTCCTCCGGCTCTACATGTACAATCCAAAACCAAAGTATGCAGGGCCCCTTTGTATCAATAACAGTCTTAGAGGATGACAGAAACTCGCGTTAAATAATTAAAACATCAATTAATAGATAAAACAGTAAATCAAAATGAAAAAGAGTATCTATCTTATTTTAAAGTCTTTCTCTAAAGTTAAAGAAATTCTAACATGCATAGTGCTACAATGCAATCAAGTACACTGCTTTACTAACTACTTTTCTCCATGTTGTTTTTGTGCAATTCTGTTGGGTGAGGTGATACTATCTTTCATTAGTAATTCTTTACATGTGTAGCAGTAACACTTCACAAGTAACCTTTATGTAAGGCAAAAAACCACTTGCTATTTTCAGACAAGATTCTCTAACGCCAGTTCCAGAACGTCATACTTCTAATGTCACACACTTTGGGATCACTATATTAACACCATCTTTGTGCTCAGCCATTATGGGCAAAATTGCACCTGTCAGAGCTTTCCCACAGCTCTTGGTAGAATCACCAAAACATGCCGCACATCCAATAGGAAATACCACGTTATGCTTTTGAAATAGTAGCACACTAACTCATTGTTGGCCAGATACACATCACTTAAATGGAGTACATTTTAATGTGTTAATTACCAACTAAATTGGCTTTGCTGTAGACCTTCCCATTGTTTTCCAAGACTTCATGGAACTTGAGCTGACATGTAGCAACCGTTTCATAATCTGTGCCGTACGCCTGATGAACCTCAAGCGTGACGCTGCTGTGCTGTATGTAGTGCAAGAAGCAGTCGTCGGCCTGCACGAGGTGCTGAGAGGTGAAGTCATACGAGGGGCTGAGCCCATAAACCACCGGCGTGATCTGAAGTTCAAAGTCATAGAATGCGTAAGTACAAAACGTTGCAGGTTCATGGTCACCAAAAGCGTGCATAGCTCCAGAAGAGAAGATCACTCTGCTGATATGAATTTCAAAAAGGTTCTCTCCTCTTTCTAAATGTAAAGTTTCAGCAAATTCATCCACTGGATCCCCCGGTAATATTTCTGGTCTGAATTTATGTGATTTTGTACCATAGGCAACATCTCTTAGTTGGGCTGCAACAAGAAAATAAAATAGAGCTAAAACAGAGCTACAACGGGACAGTCTTGTTTAAAACCCAGATATAATTAATGACTCAATAGAGAGGAAAAAAGCATAATTCAGTTATATTAACAATGTGACTTTCTTAAAGGCGTTACTAAAAAAGAACTACATATATAAAATTGTAGATCTACTGCTCATTTAGCACACTGACAAAAACCAAGAATACCACAATAGAGCTGCTCCAATATATATAAAAATAGACATGGGCCCCTAACAATTAATAGCAGATTACAAGGGAGTTACCAAGGAAATTATTCAATGATCAAAATAAGTATCACTATACAAATATGGCAGAGACTTAGACACATCTTTGTGGGCTTGAACATTTGTCAGGGAAAGATCTGACTTTTAACCACTGTAATATCTTGAGTGGACAGAACTAACAGCAAAGACCTTTCTTTACATGTTGCCCGGCCTCACAGGTGGTAAATAGTGAACAAATCCAAACACATGCTGCAGCACAAACTGCTCTGTTGAATTTTGCCTGGTTAATACCTTCATCATTTAAGTCAATAAAATAGCACACAGATGCTTTTCCATGAAAGAACTGACTTTTCTACTAGCGTTAGGAATGGAAAAGTGTTTCAACTGAAGAACGAATTTACAACAATAATTTGCAAGATAAAATATAAAACAATATATTAGAGAAGACTATACTTTAAATATACCTTCTAGTTTTCTGATGCGTGCAGCTCTAATATCAAGAAGATGGACATACTGTTGCAGTTTTAAGTCATAGTCTTTCTGTAGACTTTCCATCTTCTGTGTCACTGCTTCTACTTCAGTCTAAAAAGAAAAAAGCATGTAAAAAGGAGTTTTGGGGCTTGTCTGCACTGATTCTGCACATGTTTTCGGCTACAAATTAAAATACAGGTTTTTTGAGGAAAGAACACTTAGAGTACACAAAAATAGCGGCGATTTTTAATTCAGCAATACAGCGATCAGTTTGAATTTCAGCAAAATCTAAAAACATTATTAAGCACCACAGATTCACTATTCTTTCAGACCAATGTTCCTAATAGTTTCTTTAATGATTTTGTTATTTTAAACTCAGACTGAGTGAAAAGTCAAAACATGATCTGCAATAACCTAGCACAAGAGAGTAAAAGGAGAGTGTTATGGAAAAGGAGGCTTATTTGATAAGTACACTCACTATTTTTTCCTGTGAGGACCTGATAAGAGCTCAGAGATAATCCCAAGGTGGGATGTTCTGAGGGCTCTAATCAGTGTGAGTTAAGAGACTCAAGTTATAGTCATTTGTATCTCATGCTTTTTAAACAACACTTTCAACAACAGATAATTTTATGTGCAGTTACCTGTAAACAGACTGGTTTTGTTGCTGAATTTGCAAGTCAGAATTACAGCAAGTTCTAGAGACACAAAGTGTTTTTATCGGGTTATTTTCCACTGTGAGCAAAGCATAGTACCTGGTAATCTTTGTTAATTTTGTGCTGCACAATTAGCATATTCCTTGTCTTTTCAAGTTCTTGCACTGTTTCTGCATGCATTAATTGCAGCTCCCGCATGGAGTGTTTTAAATCTTTATGGGTATCATCTTCTATTTTTTCCAAAAACATAAGGTCCCCATTCTTCTGCTGCCTTCGACCCTGGAGGAAATTTGAAAAATTACTAAAACAACCTTTAGCAAAATATTTTCATGTACTTGTGTCTGGTTAAATGTAACACTGGGATACAACTCTGGAACGACAATAAGACAGTTAACATAACTTTGTAAATTTTGAAGCATGTGGTGACTCAAAAAATAAGAATGAGGTACACCAGCAAGTGTCAGGATTGTATTCAGTTATGTCACCTCATGATTATAAGGAACCAATTAAAATGAATGAGATACACAAGTGATCACTCCTGTCTAGCCAATGAAAATACAAAACCCTTAATATATCAGCCCTTTATGTAATTAATTATCCTGCTTCAGTGCCTGGATAAGACCTATGTTATTATTCTCGAGTCTACATTGCTTCTGATATTAATACTGGGGTTTTAATTTTCATCTAGCTTTTTTTTTTCATTATCATTATAGAATTATCATTTGCATTTGGGTAGCAGAAAAAGATTCTATTTACAGTAAACACTTCCTGAAAAAAAAGAAAACATTAAGTCACTGGAACAGTGGAAGCTTATTCACCGATTTCTTCCTCCCATACCCACTTCATTTTGCCGTAAACAATGAAATAACTTCTGTGCCAGAGGGGAAAACAAAAAACCCAAACAAACCAACTCAAACATTTCATAGGTATTTCCGTTTTTATGTTTAATAAACAAAGAAGTTGCTAAGCACCACTGTATTGCATTTTAGAACTTCCACGCTTATACAACACTCCCACAAACTACAGAACAAACAAAATTATCTAGAATAAATATTACAGGAACAACGAGATGGCATGATAACTCATTTCACTGAGAAAAACTAAGTTTTTCTTTTAAAAAATGCCTGTGAATCTGATTTAATTCACTTTTGATGTTATAATGAATTATCTACATAACTCCAGGCTTCATCCTGGCTATTTTTTCATCTTCCCTTCTGCTTCAGTGTAACTGAAAAAATGACAAAAGCACGCATATTAGCTTGAAGCATTAACTACTCAAAAATGCACAAGTAATTCAGCCCTTGAAAATCCCAGGCACTGTGTAGAAAACATCTAATGGTCAACCAAGGTTGTTTTTTTTTAGAAAAAAAAGAAAAAAAAAGAATAAATGCAAAATACATGGAATTATAGAATGGTTTGGGTTGGAAGCGACCTTAAAGGTCATCCAGTTCCAACCCTCCATATGCACTTTCTTTCTAAATTACCTTTATAAGCAAGACGGCTTCACTGAGTTCTGCCACATCAATATCACTTTCCTGAAACAGAAATACTTAATGAAAAGGTGTTATCAGATGTGAATGAATATTCGAAGAAATACATTCAGAATAACAAGATGCATTCTCACCAGACATGACATTTTGCTTAATATCATGAATAAATAAACACTGCTATATTTCTGTATTCTTTTGCTTTCAAGAAGTATTTGCACTATGCATAAAAAATAGAATGGGGCTTTTTGCTTGTAGTCTAGCCAGAAATCGGGTTCACCTTGGTCAAAAACGTCATGTGATTTTTCAGTTCATCCAGTTGTTGCTGATGTTGCAGATGGCGTAACTGCAGCTCTTTGTTCTCTTGCATCAGCTTTTCCTTTTGCTCTTAACAGAAAAAGAACAAAATAGTCTGCTTAATTGAACATAATTATAAAAACTATAAACTTGTTTTTTCATATTAACTTATGCATGGAAAGATCATTTTAAACTGTAGAATTTATTTTGTACAGGGAAATCTTTGGTATGAGCAAACAGAAAGACAGGAGTAGAAAACTCCTCTTTGATCTGGTATAGGTGTATGGATGAAATAAAGCAGAACAGTCCCACTTTCATTAAAAGGGAACCTACAGCATTAAAAATCTACACTTTTTGTATTTCTAAATAGAAAGATATGCCAAATCAAATACAGCTTCTGTTTTGGGGGAGGAAGGAAAGAGGGGAATAGAGAAGATATAAAACTCAGTCTGAATTACTAAATACCATTAAACCCATCAGCAGAAGGTTACATCAATTTGACACAAATACCTACTAATTCATAGCTACATCCACAATGATTTCTCAATAAGATGTGAGGAAAACCTTAAGGATCAGGCAAAATAATTTAGTTATAACAACATACCTTCTTTCACGTGGAAAACTTTTAAAAACAGGCTTTTCTCACAACCATTGAGGTTTCTAAGGAAAAAGAGTACTCTCACTCTCCTCCCCTGGTCAAACTCCTTATTCTCTCGATAATAATAGTTCTTCTCCTATTTTTTCCTGTGTTGTTTTTCTTTGAGTTCCGAAGTTATATCCTCATACCATGTACTTCAATACTAGCAATTAATATTTTAGGTCAGAATGTTATAAATGTTAACTCACAACCTGATGTGCAAGTATCAGCCTAAATCCCATCTGCACTCATTGGAGTTGATTGGTAAAACCTAACATATTTAATTTAGAGTATATTCTACTGCTTTCAATGAAATAGTCCATGATATCTTTTTAATGCTGGAATCTTTCCTGTTGACCCTTAGGGCATGATGCGCAACTCAGTTATTTCTACACAACAGCTTTTCAGTTTAGAGGTTTGAACTCTGCACACAACAGGTGGCTGACATGCAAGTCCCAAGGGTTTTGAAATGTTTCAAAGATTGACATCAGGTTAGTTGTAATTTTACAGAGTTTATATATCAAACAACACCTTCACTAAACATCTGTAAAGCCATTGCTCCTACACACGGTAGCCTTATTCATTCATTAAGACTCCACAAGAGTCACTTCCAATTCAAACACAATCACCAGTAAGGTTTTAATTCTCTGCAGTTATAAGGAAAATGTAATGCATTTGTTCAACTGAGAAGAAAATACAATTAGAAACACTAGCGGCTAAAAATTGGAAAGCAAATAAGAAAACAAACTAAGGTTTGTGAATGGGTGGAGAAGGCAGGCCTTCAGAAAAGATGGTGAAACACTCATCAGCAATCAAGTGTTCTGGACTCTCCCAAATAACACACCCGAAAGATGTGTATCTGTTGGAAGGTCTCCCAACAGAGAAAAAGGGCCTCTTGTGCTGATGTTTTTTTCCCTATGATACAAACTGAGGTCTGAACTGGCACTTTTTCCAGGGAGAAGGAGAAAAGATATCCCTCCTCAAGTACTTCTGTCTCATTGTCATGAATTTTCTGACAAGAGCGGCAAGCTCAGTCCACTCTTTTTCAACATGAAATCCCAGAGAAGTTTTTGCACACATTTTTAATATCAATTCACACTTGCTGCTTAAAAAGTTAACTTCAAAACTAGAAATGGCACGTAGACAGGAAACTAGCTGTTGTTCACATTGAAGAATTTCAACAGCTTGTTGAACCAAAATGGGACAATCTGTTGACAGCACGGCTCAGTCTACTTTAGTACTGTCCATGTTGCATCTCAAGACTCCCCATAGGCTGCGCTTCTGTGATCCCAGTCTAAGACAAAAAGCAAGGCGTGCAGGGTAAGAGGCAGGAGGAAAGGGAACACTTCTGCAGTAGCCTGTAGGGAACTGAAGTGACAGGAAGGTCCTGCCATTTACTTTTTCCATATAACGATGCTGTTTTTCATCAGGAGCTGCTCAAACTCTGTTGGTTGCTTCCACTTACAATACTATCAGCACTGATCTGAGCTGGATTAAAGCTGGTGCTGCATGCTGGCTGCTGCTTAAGCTTGCTTGCCCTAATTTAACCCAAAAAGCTGCAACTGAAGGGGAAGAAAACAGGAAAGAGAAGAGGCGATTCTCACACCATTGGTGACTGTGGCCCGCAAGAACACAGCATCACAGCAATATCAGGGTTCTCAGCAGCAAGGTTATGACAATAAAAGAGAAAAACACTGTCCCAGCAGCTTGTGTGAAACGCTACAGAGCTGGGAGTGGAAACACAACGCAGAGGTGCAGAGAGCCCTCTGTGTCCATACGGGTCTCATAGACATCTAAGGGACTGGGTAATCATACTCTCCTCAGCTGAACATGATCCAGACAGCTACTGCAATTTATGGCTGAGAATCTGGGAGATAACAAAAAGACAAGAAACACAAGAATAAATGACTAAGGCAAGGAGAAGGGTAATAAAGCGTCTGCAAATACCATATTCCAAAAAAGAAAAAAGGGCAAACATAGTCCCAATGTGAAATGAGTTATTCTGTTTTCTAAACGTATTTCTTTTAAGTATTACAAAACATATTATGAAATTACGGACAGAAAAATCCTACTAAAAAAATCCAGATCCAAATTACACCACCAGTCTAAAGAGAAATACTGGAAGAGGATGTTGAAAAAAGCAAGATGATGTTAGTCTGCTGTAGCATTAAGAGTTTTCAATACTCCATTTAAAGATCTGCCTTAGTCCTGGAAAAGATGTTTTGAAAAAAAAATTAATGTGCCAAAGTATGAAACTTAGACAAGACACTACTTCTACACTAGTTCCAGGCAGTAGGTTAAGACAAATAGTACTTCACTTCTCCTGCTGAACTTAAAAGAGGGATATGCAGCAAAGGCAGACACTCAGAAGTATGTAACTGAAGAAATTTATACTGCCCAAGTTTTGTGAAAGACAAGTAGGTGCAATCAGATCCTAGATACACAGACCTGGAAGGGTATTACAACAGCTACTCAAGCTGCAGGGGGCCCAATTCAATGGAAATAGCAAGTGTAGTAACCTGGCGGTCCAGCTGAAGGGCCCAACAAGCTGTTCAGTGCTGGGCTGGGGAAGGGGCGGTAAAGCGTTGCCACTTTCGCATGATGCCCATAGGAAGGACAGATGATGGAAGGTGTTGCCTGATTTTCCACATGCAACTCAACTAAATAAGAGTATGATCTGTATAATTTTCATGCTCTTAACATCACTTTAAATTTTGCATTGCATAAGCAAGCTGTCATTAACAACTGTCTCCAACTGTCAATCTGTCATAACTTCATATCATTGTAGCTTAAGGCATCTTATTTATTTTAGGATCACTTAAGGTTAATTTTGCAAACACTCGTTGCGGTCAAATAAAATGCTTAAATATTTAATGAGGTATTTGAAGTCAGTAGAGCTACTCGGATTCTTAATGGTAAGCACATGCTGAACTCAAGCTGTAATCATAAGAATTATTCACAACAAGTTGGTGCACTTCATTCCATTAAACGACTCACAGAAATACACCTCTTAAAAATATATATTTGAAGAATTAACTCTAAAAATATCTGGTTTACTTCCTGCCTGTGCTCTTGCTTTGTAAACTTTGTGTTGCCACAGTATATCACAATATTGAGATAAAAAAATTAAACATTGCAAGGTCTTAAAGATTCACTGAGAAGTTGTCCTAAAGCATAGGCAAACCGCATATGAAAGAATCAGTTCAGTAGATCAGAAAACTGTATTATTGCAAATAAACATAGCTGTAAATAAAAACTAGTGTATACCGAAAATGTTTAAAAACTTCGAGTTCACAAAGTTGAAAGACAATTAATGATCTTCAGGGGCCTATAAAGGCTTCATGTAACCTCGTACAGTAAACAAAATTAGAATAGTGGTTTATAATTTGAGAGGGACCGTCAGATGGTCCTCTTTTCCGTAAGAATTTTCAGTTCAGAGGAGAAACACAGAATAAAGAGTAAAGATTAAGCCAACAGGTAAAGAATGAATGCAGTTGGAGTTATATCATCGTCATTCAGTGCATAACCTGCATTGGGTCAATTTTTGTACTTACTAGCTAGTCATAACTTAAGTCTATTGCTGAAACATACACTTGAAATGCAGCTCTGAAATCACCAACATCAGGAACTACACTTGTCTGGGCAATATACCTGAACTCCAACACAGGAGAGTCTCACGTCATGAGAAAACAATAGTTATTTTAGAAATATACCTCTTTCTACTTTGATCATGTTAAGGATTTCATTTTTGTCAGCTAAATCAGACTGGATAGCAGCCTCTAGTTCAGTAATTTGCAGTTTCAGTTGCTGTTCCTTTAATTTCCATTGCTGTTCATGGGTCATACTGAAGACACTGCAATAAAACATGTGGCATGTGAAAAAAATCAGCTTCAACAGAAAATAATAAAGGAAAAAGCCTTTAGTGGCACAGAGACCACTGTCATCATGTCTTAGGAATTAAGTAAACATATGCTGGTCTGCTGCTGTTGAAACCAAGGCGCCTTTCTCAGGCTGCGGTTAAAGAACATGAAAGAGTTGTGGGATGAGCGCAGGAACTGGCCTTAATTTAGAGCTCCAAAGTCAGAGAAGTTGGCAGCTTGCAACACTTGTGGGCCTAGAAAAGGAATTCAGATGCATATCCAGAGTAATCCACAACTCCAAACCTCAGCAACTGACAACTGACAAAACCATTCTTTCCGCATACAAAACCTCTTAATGGAGAGAACTGGGATCACCCACCTGATTTCTTTTAAATCTGTGAAACACACAGAGCCTAAAGTCAGTTGCCCGTTCAAAGAAATGTTGACCACAAAGTGACAACAGTTTTCTCATACTGTAAAACAACAATTCTGATACTGATTAAGAAGCACATATAAAGTAATCTTTCTTCCACTTTAAGAAATAAAAACCAGAGGTGGACAAAGGAATTAGAATAACTGTTTTGCCTGTAACACATCATTTACTTGCAAACTACCACTCCCTGTGCAGTAAGGATTGCATGGACACAGAATCACAACTGCTGAAACCACAACAGAAAGTGCAACTCAGATTGAAACCAAATTAAGTACATTATATATTTTACAGTATAATTCCTAATAGGTAAAAAGACAAGGTAATGCAATGAGCTTTCATACACAGACAGTGAGTACTATGGTCTTCATATTATTGTTATAAATCAGTACTTGAATTCTTATTGACTGGAAAAACGACTTTCATCTTAACCAATCGTAAACCAGTTTATCCACTTTGGTATTGTGTGGGATTTTTTTAAACAAGAGTCAGTTCCTCAACTCTTCACTTTTGTGAAGCTCTCCAGTTAAAAATGTTATTTTTTACATATCTAAATGTATTTAAAAAAATCATCTGATATCTATTTATCTATCTCTCCCAAAGATACAAGTAACAAAAGCCTCAACCATAAAAACACAGAGTAGTAGAAAGAACTTAAGCAATGCTTCTAAGTCCTACAGTAATATATACTTCACTTTGCTATAATTTTGAAGATAATATGCAGTGAAAATAATGCACTGAGCTCACAATCATTTCCATAATACAGCATACAGAAGAGATACAGTGTGTTCTGTAATTGCTTAGACTTAACACACTTCAAAGTTTGATTAGCTCCCATAAAGAAAGAATAAATCTTTGCAAGAAAAGATATCAAATACCCTTAGTTTTCACACTTATAAACACATTTTCAACTTTTAATGACCATGATTATCTGGTTATATGTGCATTCTTTATACTTAAGTACAATTCCCACACATAAAGATGTACCTAAACACTATTTCAATTTTTCAAAAGACTATGCTGGCAAAAAAATCATTAACAGTTACTACAACAGTAATTCAGAATTCAGATGTTTAAATGAAGGGCATTATGGAAGACAGGTTTTATGCGAGCCTATATAATGCTAATGTTTATGTCAGTCTGAATTGATTCCCCTTCTGTCGCTTTCTTTCTTTGAATTTTAAGATTACTTTTACTTGAATTCATGTGGAATTTCTTTCACATTTACTGTATTGCACTGGAGTTGGAGCCATCTGGGTAACTATAAATGGTCAACCACATCTGGTATCGTTTCCTTTGGAGGGAGTTTAAGCATTGCTAGATTTGCATTACAAGGTCATATGAAAACAATTCCTCCAAACCTTTTATCCAAATGAATTGTTTTCTTGGATACTGACTAAATAATAAGAGTCAACTGACAAATTCATACTTGCTCTTTGTAAAGTTTTCAGATGCAGTCCTGCACTCTTGGCTTTGGCAAATTGCCGTCAATATCAAATGAATTTCCGAAAATATAACATTAGCAAAGAATGGGTTTACATCTCTTTTCCTCCATTAAAAAAAGAAAGAATTATTTACTAATCACCTGACCCCTATGGGCAGTGGCCTATCCACTGCTAGCAACAGGTAAACTGTAGTAAAGTTGCATTTTTCAAATAGGCAACAGAAGCAGTTGGGTATTAAATAGTAGTTTTAATGAAACAATCCATTTCTTTTGCTACACATGGCTTCACAATAAAAGAAGACTTCATTTGGAGGTAATTGCTTGTGGCAATTGACTATAATCAGTTTTTTTCTCTACCAGAGAAATTCTGAATCATATCTGGAAATGGATTTTCATTTGCATTGTAAGCACTGCTGATAGAATTTATATGACTTATGAGGTATGGAAACCTTTGTAAAAACTTACATAAGCCTATACAAAAACTTCAAGCCAAACTAGTAGGACTGAAATGGCAGCTGTTAGCAAAACAAACAATCCACCCCTCAAAAATCAACATTGGAGAAGCTGTCCAGGATCAGACTTTCTATAGGTCTACTTGGAAGTGCTGGAAAAACTTCCAACATCCTTTTCTCCCGAACAAAATATATTAAGAAACAAAACAAAAACCGACAAACAAAACCCCCAAAGAGTATATGTCTACCTAGATGTATTATTCTTTCACCAATAAACCTAAAAAAAATAGAAATTCAAATAAGAACATTTTGTGTTAATGTTCAAAATAAAGTGAGGTTTTTTCTTTTAATTAGATTTTTTTTTAAATAGTTATCTACTGTTAAAGTGTTCGAACAAGTATGGAAGCTGCTCCGCTTCCGCAGAACAGATGAAATACAGACAGAACACCAAAGTGTCCACATATACTTACTCATATGATGAATTATACCATGAATATATTTACACATGGGCACAAACACACAGTATGCATATGCACATGCAAGCACACAGTATATGAAGACCTATTGAACAGGACAGGAATCAAGTTTTCTATATAGAGAAACCATAACTTACCTGTTATACAGCTTATCATAGTTTTCCTTCAGGAGCTCCTTCTCTTTTTCTAGATCATTTATTCTTTCCTGTAACTAAAATGAAGATGGAAGTTTCAAGAAAGGCACAGCAGAAAAGGAAATGACAATGAGTGTGTAAAGACAATTAGTTAACAATCTGTAGCCATTGTCAGGCTTTTATTTATTCTTATTTTAAAACAATGTCTCAGAAGCTTCAAAATAAAACTTGTGTTCACCACATGGATTTCTAGCCTTTTTCATGTTGTTTATATGAAGCTGAGACTAACATGTCACAGCCGAACAACACTGTCTAATCACATTTTGCCTTATGCAAAAAAAAACCCCACCAAACTATAGTATTACAAATTCGTATTCCCGTTTTGGTGAGTATTAGTTACTTAATGGCTCCTGTTCAGTAAATATTTTTAATTGACCTTACAGAAACAATAAGCCCTTGCTTTCAAAACACTCACAGAAGAAGGATGTGGTTTTTAAGATATGACGATGTTTTAATCCAGAAGACAGAGCCTACATGCATTACAGTAGTTTAAAATATCTATCAGGTAACTCTAGTGAACTTGGTTCATGTAAAATACATTGAAAACAGGTAAACCAGGTGGTAAAACTAAAGTGCTACAAAATGTAAGAAAAAAACCAAACAAGTTCGTAGACTCCTACTCCTCATATGTTGAAACGAATGAGGAGTAAACCACTAGATTTTTAGCTTTATATCTGGGTGACTGTTAGTGATGACTCTTGTCTCTGAGAGCCGCTAGACAAAGAAACAGAAGTGACTGCTTTGAACTGCTGTGTAAGATGTAATACTGCACTGCACTGTCATTAAATCAGTTTGAATTCATGCTAAAAATCTGGTGATATGTGATCAAGAAACCAAGTATTATGATTTTTTTTTCTGGTTAACAAACCACTTGTTTAGTATCAGAACTGATGAAACCCTGTGCTCTAATCTCAAATATTGTTCAAACACTGGTGTAGTGATTACGTGGCGTGGGGACCAGTCATGGTTTGTGATTCTATGAAATGCAAACAGCAGCCACAGAACCTTCTTTTCAATACGAGAAAAGTATATATACATATTACCAAGGCAGTGTGATGTTTGAAAGGTCTATGCATATCTCTGGAACTAAAAGATATCCCGTCATTAACTTTTCCCTTATCTACGTGTACAACCCAAAGCAGATTCTAGGTCTCTTGAACACCACCTCACCTCCTCTGTCCTTTGGTTTGAAATAGTCACTGACTGCAATTCTTTTTCCAGACGGAGGCACTTCAACCGTTCCTCTTTAAGCTGCAGATTCAGTTCATCACTTTTTGCTATTAAAGCATCATGGTTCATCTTCAAGTTCCTTTGGTTCTATGAAAAGGAAGGAAAATCCGGATAAATATAAGATAAATCACACTTAGTAAAATGTTATAACACTCTGTATATGCAACCAGTGGTCTCTCCTGGCAGTATTTAATATATATTCTCAATGTGGTCAACAGGAGACACTCTTCAACTACATAACTGAAAGCAACTTTCCTTCCATGGGGCCAGGAGAAGGTGGCATTCTTGTTGCTCCCATGAACATTAAACCCTCAGTTCAGTCATGATGGAAATGACCAAGAAATACATCTGTTAAGCAATTAAAAGATTTTGCTGTGGTTCCAGCGGTTAGACATGCTGACCAGAAACACTGCAGTAGCAAGCAAAAATGAATGGTGACCACAGTTATGCTAATCACAAAACTTGCACAGCTCTGTTAACCCTTAATTGTAGATATATAATTGTTTCATAGTCTTAATGCACTCAGTTCTATTTCTGTGCTAGCAGTAATTTAACGAGGGACTTACGATTTCTTTTACAATTTAATTTATTTCAATGGATTACATCAAGGAACATTTAACCAATTTTAATATTAAATGGAGAATGCTGATAGAACGTCTATTTCCAGAATATTAGTTAATATTATACCGCCTACATTCCACAATGCTTTAATAAAGCCTCATTCGCTATGAAATTTAATGTAAATTACATTCCAAGTATGACTTGAAACAAAACAGCCCCCAAACCAATCTCCTGTTTAATAAAATGATTATATGAAAATTTATGTCAAATATGTGTGTGAATAGAGATGTTTTATGATTGTAGACAGAAAAAAGTTAGCTTCATTTTTTTCCATACAATATTTTGTTTCCAAAAGCAGTTAAATGAGAAGCTGAATGTGAATCCCGTACAAATTGTTTAGGTTCACATGTGGCCTGAATATTCTAGAAACAAAGAAAAATCCCACAGAAAACTCAATCCCCAACCTGATTCTTAGCCTCTCATATCTCATTTCTCCCTAAGAAAAATATTAACAATCAGTCTTATTTCAGAGACATACTGAAGTATATTACTAATCATTTTTTCAGAGTCTTCGAGTGCTCCCCTTGCTGTGCTCTATATCTGTGAACTGTATTTCAATAGCTTCAAAATTACACCTTAAAATTCATTCCTTTGTACTCTTTGAATTTCCCTACAAATTCTTCCTTTCTCCTCAAAATCAGAATCCTTACTGTTTCTAACCCTTCAAACTGTCCATGTGAGCTCATCTTTTCTTCCCCCATCTCTCAGTTTCATTTCTTTATCCTGAAGTTCTTTTCCATCCCAATAACTTGTGTCACTGTAACCCACGAGACGTGACCAAAACCAGCCCCACATCTTGGCAAAGATGCCTTTCAAAGATCGTTTCACCCTTATCTTCCCCAAACTTCCAAAACAGTTGAAAACAAATTCCACCACATTTATTCTACTGACACATCCAATTAAAAGTGCAATAATTTCGCCCAGAAAAATCTCCTTGCTTCAACTTCATTCTAACCCTTCAGTGCCTCTGTTACTGTCATAATTTTGAATTAACTTTCCTCACTAACTTTAAGGGGACTGTGACTTCACCCTCATTATATTTTGTTTTTCCAAAATGCATTCTTTACCTGCATATTCTCCCATATCTGAGTGTTCTTTCAGGACTTATTTTTCCCCATTATGCCCAACCTGTTTTCTATCCCACTCTCCCTGCAGTACCCCAAGACTCGGTTCACAGCAGCCATCGGGATGATTATTTTGGTTCAGCATTTCTAGTCTTGAATTTTATTTCTTTGGGAAACATCCCTTGATATTGGCATCAACTAGAAATAAGTCACAGAATCCCAGAATGTCAGGGATTGGAAGGGACCTGGAAAGCTCATCCAGTGCAACCCCCCCATGGAGCAGGAACACCCAGCTGAGGTTCCACAGGAAGGTGTCCAGGCGGGTTTGAATGGCTGCAGAGAAGGAGACTCCACAACCTCCCTGGGCAGCCTGGGCCAGTGTTCTGTTATCCTTAGTGAGAAGAAGTTTCTTCTTAAATTTAAGTGGAACCTCTTGTGTTCCAGTTTGAACCCATTACCTCCTGTCCTACCGTTGGCTGTCACCTAGAAGTGCCTGGCTCCATCCTCCTGACACTCACCTTTCATAAATTTGTAAAGATTAATAAGGTCAGTCCTCAGTCTCCTCCAAGCTCAAGAGCCCCAGCTCCCTCAGCCTTTCCTCACACGGGAGATGCTCCACTCCATCATCTTTTTTGCCCCACGCTGGACTCTCTCCAGTAGTTCCCTGTCCTTCTGGAACTGAGGGGCCACAACTGGACACAATATTCCAGGTGTGGTCTCACCAGGGCAGAGTAGAGGGGAAGGAGAACCTCTCTGGACCTACTAATCACCCCCCTTCTAATATACCTCAGATACCATTGGCCTTCCTGGCCCCAAGGGCCCAGTGCTGGCTCATGGTCATCCTGCTGTCCACCAGGACCCCCAGGTCCCTTTCCCCTACGCTGCTCTCTAATAGGTCATTCCTCAACTTATACTGGAACCTGGGCTTATTCCTACCCAGATGCAAAACTCTACACTTGCCCTTGTTCTATTTCATTAAATTTTTCCCCGCCCAGCTCTCCAGCCTGTTCAGGTCTCTGGATGGCAACACAGCTCCCAGTGTCAGCCACTCCTCCCAGCTTGGTGTCATCAGCAAATTTGCTGATAGTACCCTCTACTCCCTCATTCAAGTCATTGATGAATATATTGAATAATACAGGCCCCAGTACTGACCCCTGAGGCACTGCACTCATTTAAAGAAAATGGATATATACCTCCTAGAAAAACAGCATGAATGAACATGTATGAGGCTTTGAGCAATCTGGTCTAGTGAAAGATGTCCCTGCCCATAGCAGGGAGGTGGAACTGGATGAGCTTTAAGGTCCCTTCCAACCCAAACCATTCTATGATCCTATGATAAACTGCTGTCAACTACAGTTGTGAAGTCTGTAATTAAAGCAAATAAATACGCCAATGGGATAATATATAAACCAAACAGTTTCAGGGTCCTTCTGAGCAGATTGCACAATTCCTTTCTCTAACTGTCTGTATTAAAATTCTTTATCAAAAAGCCTGTCCTGTAAATGTTTGATAGCAAGCTCAAGTTCAATATCATTAGATGGAGCAGGACTACAGGCTCTTACAATTCTGTGGTTTCACACTTTGGCCTGCTTCAAGTTCAAAGGTGAACATGAAGCAATGATATGAGTTTTAACTGGTAGAAGCCAAAAGTAAATTATAATGAACTCAATAGTCATAAAAACTATCAAGATAAACAATACTAAAAACTGTTCTGTTGATAAGTACACACTTTCTAAACAAGAAATTTTGGAATTTTCAGTTATTCACATTTAGTAGACATGTTTTAAACATTCAAATGGAAACGGGAAAAATTTATACCCATTATCTTGTTAAAAAAAAAGAAAAAAAAGACAAAACACGTTCAAACTTTTAAAAAATGCAGCTTTCACTGTGAATATTAGAAACAATGTCTTCAAATACCAGTTTGAATCCCAGGCATGTGTTTCTATTCAGCTGCTGCCAAGGAAGAGGCATAAGTACTTGATGTTTGCTGTAAATTACCAAAAAGTCACATATGATTTAAAATAGAACAGTTTACTTATCGCTTTCTATTTAAGAACACAAAAAGCCATGTGAAACCTGTCTCCCCTGGAATTTACAATCTACATAGTTCACTCCGTGAAAAATTAGATTTGAGCTACTAACAGAAGAGCTGCTTTGGCAGAGAAGATATAGGTATTACACTGAGGTGGGGGAGGGAAGCAAAGCAGAAATAGAAGCAGAAAAATACAAGAAAAAAGGAATGGAACAAAAATCTAATGTACAAGTGCTATTTAGCATGCTAAAATAACAAGAAGCAGGCAGCAGGAAGAGTTGACAACGATATCTAGTGCTTCCACCTCATAAGGATATTTTATAAAGTTCTATTGCATGTAGGATTCCTACTCACAGGAACTCTCTTGTTTCTGTGCTGTTATCACACTACCGCTGTCTGTATACACATGTGGTTCTCCAAATACATATGGGAAGCAGCAGAAAATGCTGTATAACTAAAATCTATTTGGAATCTACCATGCAGTTGCATATTGTGGTTATATTTTCATAAAGCTGGTCTTTTTATAAAGAAAATCTATCATTTACAGTAGCCCTCTAAAAGAATTTCCATGAACTTATGAACACAAGTTAAGCCCTAACGTCAGAACTCTAAACAGCCAAACCTCCCCAACTTGATCAAAGACCAATAAAGTGAGGGGATCTAGTACCCCTTCTTTAATAAATCAGGACATTTAGGTCAAAGCTCTCTTTTTAAATAATAAGGAATCTCTTTAGATAGCCACTGCACATTTGGAGTAGTTTGGGTGCAATGTATTATGTGGTTCATTTTCATGTACCCAGTGTTGACTCAGAATCAAGAAGCGTGTATATTTATTTTCCATTTACGCATGCTTATGTGACAAGAGTAAAGGAATGTTACTGACCAAATTGCAATTACCTCTTGAAGCTGGAGAAGTTTTCCTTCCATTGCTGAAAGAGCATTGCTTTTCTCAACCAGCTGCTTACGGACCTTGATCATTTCCACATTGTCCCGAATGTTTAGCCTTCAAAATAGTATTTAAAACAAATGCATGATGAGCTTAAAGATACAAAATGAATTATCTTATTATTTTTGTCTTGAAAAGTTGAAATCCTTGGCAAATCAGCTCTCTACAACACATCTGGGAGGAGATTTAGCATATAATACGCAAATTAATTTCTTCTTCTATGATTCATATTACACAATTTAAGTAAATAAACACAATACCACATGAAGACAGAGCAGCTTCAACCAATACATACATACTTCTGCTTATCGTATCAAACTATATATTACAGGAAAAGAAAACCATCCTTATACATAAAGGGATTATTTGTTTTCCATTCACTTCTTTTCCACCCCCCAAAGTATTTGGTGCCAGTAGATTACCATTTTATGGAGTTTCCTCTTAGAGTTTGACCTGCTAAGAAAAAGTGACTTAGTAATTTAGAGTATAACACCTTAAGGCTGGCATTCAAACAAGCTGCAGGTGTGTCTTAACTACAGGAAAATCACCTAATATCCAGGTAGATGTTCCAGATTGTTACAGTTTGAAGATTAATTTGCGAATGTACTGTTTAATAGAAAGGATGTTTAAAATAATTCAAAATTAAAACAAAAAATTATTCCCGATGTTCTTCCTTACTTCAAAGAGTGAAACTAAACCTCATCATTTTCACAGCTTCTTCAAGTATGGGAAGAGAAACCAATTCTGATTTGCATTAATATAAAAGATGATAAAATCAACCTAAATCTTTAGCATTTGAAAAGGTAATTTCTCTTCCAATATTTATCTATTTTAGACATATTGGGGGGATTGTCACAATGCCATGCTGGAGCAAGAAAATGCACTACAAAGCTTACACATCTGTAAACCAGCTGAGTATGCGAAATACTTTCCTTTTATTCTGTACAGTATCAAAGCCTATGGTGTTTTGGCATTGCCCAGTTAATTGTCCTTACACAGAAGATAAACACACTCACAAACCTGAGATCTTCCATGAGAAACAGCCCTAATGCAACGCTTAAACTCTCATGTGTCTAAAACATGTTATCTACATGAATTAAAGTTGTGGTGAGTATAGACAGCAGCACTGTCTCATGCTAGCTATTTAAAAGCTAATGTAGTGGCACGTTTTTATTAATCTTGTTCCACACATCAAACAAAAGGCTTGGATGCCTTCAAAGGCTCTTGTTCTTTTCTTTTTTCCTCCTTTTTTAAGCAGGGGGTTTTTTAATATTTATTTTTTTTTTTTTAAGCAAGGAGCTTTTTTTTTTCTTTTTAAGTAGAAAAAGGAGCAGATGATAGTGAAATTTATGATGTACAGATGTAAACCCCATGGCTCCTGACAATCAACATTAACTATTTTTTCAACAGTGAATGAAACAGCATTTGATTTAAACAGGTCTGGAGTACTGATACGAAGTAAATTTTTCAAATTTAGAAGTGAAAAATTACTTTTTATGGGATCATTTCAATTCTTATAAGAGTGTTTCTCTCATGAAGTTACTAGCTACCGAAAGCATGTGTCACTAATTTCTTATTAGTGCATTACATTGATCACAATCTCAGCTCTCCTTATAGGTTATAGCAACAAAATTAGTTCTCTACAGCACTTCTGCAATACTTCTTAGACATTTTTATTTAAATAAATGTCCAGCATCTAGGTATACGACAAGGAGTTTGCTGTTGAAGAACAAAATCACTTCAGATTTCATGGGCAAAGCAAACTTAATTGAGGAAGATTCTGTTGGGAGGATTATTTTTCCTATAAAGCAAAACAGCAGAATAGAACAGAAATTGATTATCTACACAGCTTTCTTCCTCCCACATAGTTGATGTATTCTGCTCCCAGAATACCCATCCAGGTATTCTGATAGAACTTCAAAAAAGGGGTTATATACAGATTTGATATCAAAGTCAGTGCTACCTTCCACATATAATACTTTGTTCAAATAATAACAACATCACATATAAGAATAAAGATGTACTAAGATAGGTCATTCAATATCTTTTCTTATTATCAAAAAAGCTAAAAATTCTACCACAGAACCTGAAGGTAGACCTGGGGCAGAAATTCGAAACAGAAAAGGAGCCAATATCCTTTTGAGGCAGTAACCTGAATTAACGGGCAGACTGATTTAGCTCTCACACACCTTTTGCCACAAGCGCAGAAATGAGGAACATGAAAACTATCCTGCCACTCTAAACCTCATCTTAAAGCTGGATTAAAATGTCTGAAATTGGAAATAAAGTTAGGAGAAAGTTACTCTTTAGAAAGCTAAGCATCATGTTTGGGTTTAATGCCTGAATATACCACAGAGAGACTCTTTCCCAGATCTCTTATAATTTGGATTAAAAGCGTATAGAGCGGGGTCCCCATAACAGGCTGGGGACCAGCTGTGTGGGAATGGGGACTGATAGCAACCTACACCAGAAGGAAATGATTAAAGAAAGGATCTTGACCTGCACTGTACAAATTTATGCCAGTAAATCCCAGATGGCTAAGCTAATAAAATTGAGGTCTAATTAAACCACATCCCTTGCATCTTGTCTTTACTTCCATATGAGCAGGACATGGATAAAAAACTGAGACCAGTCTTAGAGAGGCCTGACTATTGTATCAACTGGACCAGTAGCTCACAAACTTTCCCCATTCACATTCAGAACACAAAAAACAAGCAAGTATAGAAACATCACCACTGTAAGGCTCAGGATCACTTACCCTCTGGCTGGTAAAACAAACAGAAGGTTTCTAGGCCAATAGTTCTCAATCACAAGTGGCCAAGATAGACACATAGACCCCCAAGCAGAGAAGTAAAGAATAGAACATCAGCGTGCTGTACTATTCTTAATTTTACAATGCTTAGACTAACTAACAGGATTATACATTGATATACATTATGTTGTTTCCCTTACCTCTTATTCCTTACAGGAAGTCAAATACAAAGGGGAAAAGAGAAAGAAAACAACAATATTTACCTTTTTGTAGTACCTTTATGTTGCAATTGATAGTATATTTGCAATAAGCAAAGCATTCAGATTGTATTGATAGCTTTAACACCTAAGTTATTAAGATTATTTAAATACCAATATGAAATTCTAAGTTAGTTTGCCTGGTTAAAGAGCTTTCTACAAACGAAAGTCATGATCTTTACGCAAACTGGTTAAATATGAAAAATCAGATATGGAAATGCAAATACAAAGGTCTGTTTAAAATTAATGATGATTCAGCAAATTCATCTAGTCTCTCAAAACCCTTTACCTAATGCATTGTGACTAACTTGTTTTACATTTTAATCCAGGTTTACAACACAGAGTGCATCAAATAGGATACTTTTGTCCAGAACCCCACACACTTAACGGTCTGTCTCCAAAGTCACATTGCAGCATAAAAAGCGAAAGGAATTCAAAACTGACTGGAAAATAAGTTTTTAAATTAAAATCAATCAAACGAACTCCCCCCCTGGCCCCCCAAATATGCAAACACCAAGTACCTGTTTCAAAAATGCATTTTGGAATGGCTTAAAAAATGAGCAATTACATTATTTCAAGCTAGCTGCTTGCAAAATGGAATTGTTTAGATGTAATATTTTAACTTGCGCACTGCGTATCATAGACATCAAACCATGAGGTTGTTATGGTTTTGGCCATATTTAAATTAAAAACAGCCATGCTAAATGCAGTTAAATTTTGTACATAAGAAAACGCGTTTAGTCTAACAACACACAGGCCAAGCTTTTCCCTTAAGTCAGAATTATATACTCCTGAAACAATCTGTAATGAAATATTGAAAATATTTCAGCCATGTTACAACAATCATCCCAAGGACTACACTGCATATGAACTCAGCTCTGTTACGTAGCTCTTGTGTTGTTAGACAGAAACTGTAGTGAAGCTGCAAAGGCAGATTTAAAATATTACTGGATTTCTTGCGGGTATAGGACTCAGGATAATTACTATTTCCCTTACCACTGAGGGATCAATGATTAACAAGCGTGGCTATGTCACTACCTGGAATCTACAGTTATTTCAATCACAAGAATTTCTTAATCATGTAGCAGAATAAAGAATGTTTTCCTCAAGTTTGAAAGTAACCTAAATTTTGTTAATACCAGGCTGAGGCCAAATGGTAACCTAGTATGAAGACTGGTAGTGGCACATTTATTATATCCTTTTGGTACCATATACCTCCTAAAGAATTTCAACAGATTAACTATCTTTGGGTAGTACTGTAACTAGATGGCAGCCAAGTGTATCCTTACAAAACATAAGAAAAAGCTGTCGATTTTACCAGAATTCAAAGACATGCATTACAAAGATGAAAGAAGATGACATCAGTCACCCAGATTTCCAATATTTCCTTTAATATTGCAGTATTGACAGTTTCTTCTCTGAAGATTAAAAATAAGAATTACATAGAACCTATACATCTATTTGTGTCAGCAAACAACTAATATAGACTGTTCTAGACAGCAGCTACGAGGCTTCCAAGAAAGCAAGCTAATTAAAATCTCCTAAAGATAATATGTATAGATATCTATGGTGACAGTTAAACCTGGAGATAACAGTATCTCTCCAAGTTCTGGTTCTGCTTCATTCAACATACAGTTTGAAAAACATGGGGATTAAAAGCCTTCCATAAAGTATTCTAGTGGCATAATTACAGAACTTGCACTATTCTAGATATGCACCAGTGGACATATTTCCATTTCTTCCCTATTGTCTTCAGCCAAACCCACTAATACTTACATACGTTATGTATGTTTTACCTGGTTTTGAATAAGAAAGAAATGGAAATAATTACAGAACTTCAAACATGAATTAACAGATTGCAGCTGAAGTCCAGTATCATGGATTGTATATAAGTAATTTGATAAACATACATAAATAAGGATCTGCACTACCTTTATAGCCTGACTTTACTGAAGGATTTCTAGCTGAATTTGAAGTGGATCTTTACTTGAAAACTCCTAAAAAATTTCACAGAAACATGGTAGTTGACATCAAATTCAGAAGTTATGTTCAGTTTCTGACTGGTATAATTAAAGAACAGTGTTTATCTATGGAAAAATTAAGCACAGTTGTTCTTTGAGATTTCTATTGGATTATTTTCAAATAATGAAAAAAATCTTTTAAATACTTTCTGAATTCATTGTAGGTACAGACTAAATAATTATTTATGATAGCAACTTCTTTAACATATTTAAACTATATAAAGGAAATTCTGAATAGGGGAGACTTATGACTTTGTGAATTATTTAATAGCAAACATTATGATGTATTATTTATGCAGCACCACTGATGCACAAAAGAATGCTCCCATAATAACGAGGTCCCTCTCTTGAAAGGCAGTCAAAGAACTGACCACATATTTCTCATCCAAGCAGAACTTCCATCGAAATCAAATGAGTAAAGAACACGTGATCACACCGTATTAGATTCTCAATACAATTAAAAGTAACATACTGCAATTGAAAGAGTCAAAAGAGGGAAAATGTATGCAAAGTTATATTGTTTTGCATATATTTTTTCAAAAGTGAAAGAAAAAAGATTAAAACTAAGAGGCTTTACTGTGAAACACATTCTGCAGGCATGTTTGCCCAGCTTTGTTTCACAGCACAGCTATACCATATTCCTTCAGAAATTTGCTAATCTACCCTTGCAGGGCCATTATTTTTCTACTATTTGTAGATTCCAAATCATCAGTGAGCATTAATGAACATTAAATTATCCACTATGAACCTATATCTAAAATTTGCTAAGAACTATGTTGAGGAAACAAGAAATGATTAAAATTTAATGAGTTGAACTTCAATTGAATCTGAATCAGCTGGAAATGAATTATCTAAAATGGTAATTATGAACCTCTTTGTTTATTTGTGAAAAACCATAATAACCTATTATCATAACAATCTCCTTGCTTAGAATTATCAATGGCTGTTTGGTAAAACATTTTGTAACTTAGTTTCACCGAAGGAAAAACATGAATGAAGCACATATTTCTTAACAGAACAAGCAATTTTCACAGTTATATATGAACATTATGACATAGCTCTGCTAATGCTTCCACCATGGAGATTTCTATTTTTCACAATACCTTTGGCTTGTGGTTTCTTGCTCTTTCAGCCGTAGGACAGATTCTTCAATCTCCTTTTCTGTCCTTCTCAGCTGACTCACAAGTATCTCTCTGGAATGTTCTAATTTCTCAATGTGTTCCTTTTGTGATTCAATAACAGTCTCCCTGCAAGTACAAACATCTCATGTTCCAAAACCAGGTAAGTATTTAATAAAAGAAAACAATCAAATGAATACTCAGGAAAGAAAACAAACTTAAAAGCGTTCAGCAAAATTTGTATTTCTTAATGAGAGAGTCTAGCTTACTATTAAAATAGAGGTCACCACAGGAAAAGCTGTGAATAGTACCATAGGTAACTAATTCAACCACGTTATCCAACACATCACAAGCAACATAATACTACCAAACGTTTATGTGGACTAAACAACGTTTAGCAGAACCTAGCTGAAAATATCATTTATGGTTTCTTACACTCTATATTAAACATACCCTCCTCCTAATCCATTAGTACCAAGTGTTTTCTGAAAAGGAAAACACCATTACGAGCTATCAAAACAACAGGAGATCTTCAATGTGTGGAGCAATGAGAGAAATCTTTAAGATTTTATGCTGAATAAGGTAACTTTACGCAATAAAATCAGACTGTGTCTGTAACAGTGGAATTTATCCAGTAAATGCAATTAAAAAAGAAAGGCAGAAAGCTCTAGGGATCAGAGTCTGAGTATCTTTCAGTAGGCCACAACTTTGATTTTCTCGACAAGTTACGCTGGTAATAATTGGGCAGCTAAGACTCCTTTTGTTTTTGTCCAGCACTAAGCCAGGCAGCATTGCACCCTGACAAAAAGAGAGACTCACCACTGAATATCCATTTTAACTTCTGGCCAAATTCTTATGTACCTACACTTTGCAGCCTAAATTCCTGATTCTGTGTCTTCCTTATCACAAACCACTTCTGCATTGTTACCAGTGTTACTGTTGTCATATCCAAAAACTTCATTTTCTGAAGTAAAAACTTCTGAAAAGTGTCTTTCTTTTTTTTTTCTTCAAGAAAACCACAAATTTTAACAGTTATAATGACAAAAATTAAGAAATATGAGAATCATACAAATTTCTTATTTCAGCCCTTGAATCCTCCAGCAGACCCTGCCCATTTCTGGGGAGTATAAGACTAGGTGATCTCACTTCTAAATCTGGAAATTTCATTCCTGAAAACAAAGAAAAGATAAATTTTTGTCATGCTGAATGAAAAAGCAAAACAACAAACTCTATACACTACAAACACTTGCAACTCACATATAGATGCCATAAAAAGTACTTTTATATCAAATTTGCATGAAAAGAGATAATCAGAGTATCTGCAACATTGCTGTAAAATTCAAGCTGTGGGCAATACAGCATGTACTGTTCAACAGAAGTGTTAAAAACATACCTTGAAATGCTTTTCTTAGAAGATTTTACTTTTAAAGAGAGAGAACAGAGATGGTATCTTCAAAGAACAGTATCAATATTACCAAACACGAACTTGTAATCACTTTTTCTCTGATAGCACTTGACAAAGCCACAAGTGTCATTTACCTAGACAAGCAACTACAGGACCATTTTAGCAGCAGCACAAATAATTTCCTTAAATTCTTTAGAAGCATACTAAGTCCTTGGAGAAGAAGAAAAGTGAGAAATTACTTCAGGAACGATTGTTAGTTTAGGAAAAGTAATGGTTTCTCCAAATATTTATCTTTCTTCAGCAAGAAGAAACGAATGCAGTTTTGAGGAGAGACCAAACTATGCATTAAATTTCAAATCCAGCATTAAGGCTGCTATCCCTCAGTCCCCCAAAATGAGTCACTTGGGTTCAAGGTACAATGATACCAGAAGGTTCACAAAATGACTGCAAAAAAATTTACCTGATTTGCATTTGTGCTGAGTTAATTTGATTTCAATATTTTGATCTTTAAGTATTATTTTAAGGTATTGGTAACTATGATATATACATATGCATACATATATATGCCTAGAGTGTATATATATTTTTTTGTTCGAATCATGATGTATCTTAGGGGGTTGTACTCAAAGAAAGTAGAAACCAGTGAGTATTTAGTCCACATATACACCTGATCACATCTTTTGGATCTATGTGCTACGGTATTTGTAAACTAGCCAAACACAAAGCAGATACAGAAAGGTGTATTTATTATTTGTGGTTTCTTCTTGCCTCTTCATGCCCTGGAGACAGGCAAGCTCTCCTGAATTTTTCCAGGCACTCACTTTATTTTTGGAGAACTGCTCTGAATATTTTCTAATCCGCACCAAAAATGTTTTGAGGTGCAGCCTCATGGTTCCACAGAGCAATCTGAGAATCCAGCAGCCTTGAAAGACAGGAGGCACATACCTGACACCAGACTGCAAGGTTTATCATCACTAATCAAAAGGAGGGGAGGAGAAAGCACATATGAGAAAAACATAAATCATCCTGTGCTAATTAATACTATAGAAAACATTCCCTGACCTTCTGGAAGAAAACACTACTGTGTCAAAGTTCTGAATATTGGCTACTAGATTTTTAATAATACCCTTAGGAAAGTGTGTTCAAGAAACTACATATTCATAGCATTCAACTGATCTGAATCCCTTCTAGTTTGGACAACGTCTTAGAACTGAGATAGTCATACTAGAACTTCCATGAAATTTCTTAACGTTATTTTCTGAACTGGATGTCCTGTGGACAATTATTCAATATATTCATCAACAATTTGGATGAGGGAATAGAGTGTACTATCAGCAAGTTTGTTGATGACATCAAGCTGGGAGGAGTGGTGACACTGGAAGCTGTGCTGCCATCCAGAGACCTGGACAGGCTGGAGAGCTGGGCAGGAAGAAATTTAATGAAATATAACAAGGGCAAGTGTAGAGTTTTGCATCTGGGCAGGAACAACCCCAGGTTCCAGTGTAAGTTGGGGAATGACCTATTAGAGAGCAGCGTAGGGAAAAGGGACCTGGGGGTCCTGGTGGACAGCAGGATGACCATGAGCCAGCACTGGGCCCTTGTGGCCAGGAAGGCCAATGGTACCTGAGGTGGGTTAGAAGGTGGTGGTCAGTAGGTCAGAGAGGTTCTCCTGCCCCTCTACTCTACCCTGGTGAGACCACACCTGGAATATTGTGTCCAGTTGTGGCCCCTCAGTTCCAGAAGGACAGGGAACTGCTGGAGAGAGTCCAGCGTGGGGCAAAAAAGATGATTTAGGGAGTGGTTCATCTCCCGCGTGAGGAAAGGCTGGGGGAGCTGGGGCTCTTGAGCTTGGAGAAGAGGAGACTGAGGGGTGACCTTATTAGTGTTTACAAACATATGAAGGGTGAGTGTCAGGAGGATGGAGCCAGGCTCTTCTCGGTGACAGCAATGGTAGGAGAAGGGGTAATGGGTTCAAACTGCAACACAAGACGTTCCACTTAAATTTGAGAAGAAACTTCTTCTCAGTGAGGGTGTCAGAGCCTGGCCCAGGCTGCCCAGGGAGGTTGTGGAGTCTCCTTCTCTGCAGACATTCAAACCCGCCTGGACCCCTTCCTGTGGAACCTCAGCTGGGTGTTCCTGCTCCATGGGGGGATTGCACTGGATGAGCTTTCCAGGTCCCTTCCAATCCCTAACATTCTGTGATTCTGTGAACTCTTTTGGTCCTTTCCCCATGTTCTCTTCAGTTTAAGAACCAATGCCTCAATCAACATGGTCCTAATCCTAGTTCTGCACAGGACATCTTTGATCTGGATCTGTTCTCATGTCAAGAGCAGTCCTCACCACATGCCATATCAACATGGCTCTCTAATCCTTGAACCAAGTTGCTTTTTTCCCCTCTGCTAGCACTGGGCCTGAATACATTTATTATATTTCTAGTCTATTTTCGCATTGTTAAAATCAACAACAACAAAAAAGATTTTTGGGAATAAAACTGAAAAAAAACCAATTTGGGAATAAAACAATTCATGGCATAAGTGTGAAAACATAGGTGTATTTAAAATGTCAAAACTCGCATTGCATTCAAATTTAAGAAGTGAAGTGGTGGAGCCAATTGCTTTTTATTGCCTGTCTGAAAACATGAGAATTATTTCTGCTTTTATACATCAGAAAAAAAACATGTAACCAAAATAAAGACTGGTGGAAGGGTGAGATGGAGAAAAAACATGATAGAACTGCCTACCAGCCTGATCCATAGCTTGTAGAAGCTAAGGAGACAATTCTGCTGACTCAGTTTTGAATCAGTGCCGACATAGTCACCTTTTTTTAAACATATCATCTGTACAGTGTATAAGTCAACTGAGTACAACTACTTCTACAAATGTTCACATGAAAATAGAAAGGTTTAAAAGTGTAATTTCCAAATGTAGTTACCATAAATAAAGGACAGAGACTGCCTTAAGCACTAGGTCTTAACAGTAAAAGGCATCATTAAAGATGGCTGCATTGTGGTATTTGCTTTCAAAAGTCCACACATGTAATAGATTTTTCAAGTCTGCACTGTTGTCCACACGTGTATCAAAAGACCAGAACAAACCTTGATATTAAAAAAGGAAAAACATGTGCAAACAAACTACAGATGTAAAACTTCGTTACAACATGGTAACACTAAACTTTTTCATATACTTCTTTTATAAGCCTTTAACATGTAGAGAAGTTATATACTAAGAAAGTCCTGTGATTTTAACTATTAGATAGCTTGCTCGATAACTACTTTATTTTCAAATGTGGACGTTTGTTTTACCTCTACCACTGAGGACTCTCAAAATAAGGACTTCAAAGGCAAACGAGTTCTCATGACTGCTATAAATAAAGAAAAATGAGGAAGAACCATCGTTCTGCCTCCAGGCATCATTGCCCGCTGACCAACAGAAAAGGGTACATACTTGCTACAGTGAAGGAATACTTAGTGATATGTATATAAACCACTCTTTTTAATGAAGGTGAATTATACCTTTCTTTGCGTGCTCCAGCATGCCGGCAGCCTCGCTCACTTTTTTGAGACCAGTGTTAACACGTGGTTGAACGTAGCTGTATGGACAAGGCCTGTGGCCTTGGATCTGCAGCTGCTGTTTAGTGGAGATGAGTTTGCTGCGGAGGCTCTCGTTTTGTTTCTCGAGCTCACGAACTCTCTCTTGCAAATGTTCAATCATTTCTTCCAGCTCCACAGCCTGACCCAGCCGCTTGGGGCCGCCACCAACCTGTTCAGACCTTTTTTTATCATTAACCAGCCGTATTAACTTGGTGGCCATTCTGGGGAAAATAATAAAAAAAGATGAAAAAGAATGTGAAAAGTCAGCATAAAAAGCATTCTGTTGAAAGGAACATAATCACTGTGAAGACTTCAGCATAGAACCTGAATAATAAATTTCAGGTTTTGATATAACTATTACTGCCTGTGAAGAACTCTTTGAAGATAATTGAAACCACTGTGCAGCAATCTGCTTTATAGCACTGACAAATAACAGTTTCCTAAGGCTTATCATTTAAGGTTAGTAAAGAGAGGACACATATTTACTCCATATGCTGCTTAAATGTAATTTTTAACGCATGACCTTATAAAGGAACCTCTGCATGCTGTTAAGTAAAGTTACAGATTTGAGATGTGGTGGGGCAAGTTATAAAAGCTAAAATTCCACAAAACATTCAACTATTGAAAGAATGTCTATAATACACAACATTCCAATGATGTATCATTTCCAGTATTTTAGGATTTGAATATATATTTCAATTCTAAAATGTCTAAAATCTAGAGGTGGAGATATTTAAGAAGGCACTCCGGAAAAAAAGACTTAATCGTTCTCATTATCATACTCAATTTTATACTTGGTAAATATTAACAATGTGCTTTGGAGCAGGAACGGTTAGCTGAAGAATAGAATTAGATACAGAGGGTATGGTTTTCATCTGTCTTTAAAAGGATACAAATTTTGCTTTTGGCATCTCAAGAATTGTACCTTTGATTTCCTTTAGTTTTGATAAACATTGGTAAGCTAGAACAAAAGGCAGAGAGGGCACACGGGGGTGATGTAATATACAAGAACAGAAAACATACCCAGCAGTGAAAGGAAAAAACTTGGCATATAAAGAAAGAAAAGGTGGCTTTGATGAGAGAGACAAGTTCAAGACTTTACAAAATTGGTCGCACATCTTCAAGACCTGTATCTAGTTAACAGGAAATCTATTTTTGCAGGCACAGAAAGAAAATTGAAAATAAGGACACAATTTGTTTAAAGGGGCTTGTTTTATTTTTGTATACTTGTGGACAGAAGCTTCTACTTAAAAGAACAAAAGTGAAACAAAAAAATCCATAATAGCTTTAGGATGTCACAGAATGTTACTTGCCTGTAAGCAGGGTTTTTGTTTAGCTGCCTTTTTTTTTTTTTTTCCAATGTACTTGTACCACAAATTCATTCCGATCTTTCAGTAACAAGGGTTTTACCATGAGGGACACTGGGAAAGAAACTTAGCTTGAGCAGTTCAGATTTTTCTCTGGCAATCTAGACAAACACTGTACTTTTTATGTGCCTTTCTGTGCCTTAAAATATTAATTCAGGTATTCCAATTTGGAAAGTCTGTGTAATTTTACCTAAGGGGATGATGAATGCATTTGATCACTTATCTAACAGCAACATAGAAGTGCCATTTGGAAGAAGTAAACAGTTAATTTGTTCCACCAACTTGTATTTGACAGTAGCCTGGTCCATTTGAACCTGACTCACTGGGTTCTGAGTCAGAAAGAAAGAATGTTTCAGACTTTAAAAAAGTATTAAATAGTCCCACTACAGAGGCAGTATCTTCAGATGCCCTTTTATGAATTGGTTAGCTCCTGACCAGAAGCTAGCTTAGACACAGCACGATTTTATTAGCTTAGAGCACAGCACCATGTGAACACAGTGTCCCTGGTGCTTTCAGATTAATTAGCCCTCCTGGAATACAGTAACACCATGAACAATTTTGCTGGGTCCACATTGTTTTGCCAACACAGCACTAAGTTTAGTAAGAAGCCTAAAGTTGCTTGCATATGTTTGGGTACGCTGGGTACTGCGTTCCCCAGGATACCTGGGACTCTTTCAATGAAGTTACCTATTACTGTGAATAAAGGAGAGCTGAACATAAAGATATTTTAGGTTTAACTAGACAATAAAATGCTAGATACTAGTCAACTAGAAGGACACAAAAAGGGGCAGAATCTGTCTGTATAGGTCATTTTGGTTCTAGGATGAAATTCCTGATGAATAATGAGGCTTCTATAGGCTCTTTTTCAGTTCGCAAAATACCTGTTGTATTTGTACTCGGACAGCACAGCTATGAACCCAAGGTACCCGCTCCAAAATATTACATCTCTACACGTTGAAGTAATACTGTCCTCTGCAAAAAATATCCCACACATCATCAAGACAACCAGGAATGAATAAAAAAAATGAATTCCAATGAAAGATGTTTTGCTACTGCTTTAAAAAGTGCTCTGAGAGGAATCAGCATTATTTTTCATTTGTTGATAATACTTTAGAGGGTAAAAACATTATTGTGAGCTAAAATAGAAACATTAAAACCCGCACCTTTTAATTTTCTCCTCTTGCTTATTTGCATGCTGTTTGAGTAAGATGTTCTCATCACGTAAACAAAGAAGTTTGTCTTCCAGTTCCTTTCGACTGATTTGTGATACAGCCTGTCGAGCTTTTACATTCTGTGTACTTGATGATTCTGCCCAAACCAAGACAACTTTAAATTACCTTCAATACATTCAATAACATGTAACCAAAGTCTAACTCATTTTGAAATACTGAAAAAAAAAAATAAAAAAATGAAAGTTTTCAAGTAATTTGATATTTTACACTTGTATGAGTCTGTTGATTAATTTTTTCAGGTTTACTGACATATTAATCACTGCCTTTTTCCTACTTCTTACACAAAAAAGTATTTCAAATGATACACCAAGCTGATTACCTGCTAGACAACATAAAGGAAATAGCTTAGCAAGTAACAAGGGACTGTCAAACATACTGAAATAAGACGAAGATTACCAGAGAGATACTTTCTAATCTGTTTCAAAGTTAACATACTCTCTCAAAGCTTGAAAAGATTAACTCACAATTCTGTAAATTTACTCAGATACAAGTCCAAGCCCAGCAGTTCCATTCTAATAGCAGCTGAGTAACATATCAGAATTGCATGGTACTTTTGGCTCCCATTTTGTTAAACAGGTCTGGACTTGTCCTCAATTCACCAAGCAAGTTCTCTTTTCCTCTTGAAGGACGGAGGTTATAGCTCAATGAGATTTCCAGTTTCTAGAATCTCACAGCAACTCGCCTCTTTTAACAAGCAACACGAGCACAGAACGGCTCATAGTATCTTTCAGAATTCAACCCAGATTTTGAATGGTATTTGAACTTCATTTTGTGAGTGGGAATGTCAGAAACATTTTTAGAAAGAAACTAAAGAAGTCACTGATCAAAGTCTGTAACTGTAATAAATAGCAGCTGGTACAAACCTTGTAATCTTCCGATTCCAGCTAGAGTTAGACCCACGTCTCTCACAGGCAGGTCACCCACAGTTTCATCAGCTGGAACAGACATGGCTTATCTACAGATAAAATTCAAAAGAAATTCTTCTCTATCTGGAACTTAAACTGTGAGACTAAAATCAACTACAATACATCATATAAAATGAAGCAAAAAGTAACGATGGATTCACTGAAATGACAGACTTGTACACTACTGTGAATGCTCCTATCTCAGTTGTATCACTCAGAAGACAATCGAAACTCTCAAGTTCAATGTTATGCAAGTTTTAACCTATTAACAAAATATGGTTTCTTTGTTACGCAATAGTTCCGATTTGATTTAATGTATGTGGAACTAGGTTTTTTAAGTTCTAGTTCAGTTTTCTTCAGCAATCTTTGGGCTAAGGCTATATTTCTAAGTGTACATGGGAGGGGGACTTGTGGGTTCTTACAGTTTTTGTTTTGTTTTTAATTGTTTGGTTTTTGTTTGTTCATTTTAAGACAGGTCAAAGCTTAAGGCATCAACTTGTAAATGATAATGCCATCTTCCACATTTTGAATGGGACTCTGGAACAGAGGTGCTGGGGGTCATAAAGTCATTTCAGTGTTGCCTACCATTCTCTTAGTCTTCTTTCAATCACTGTCATAAGAGAAATTACTTTCTAAGATAGACATTCTCCTATGAATGATTCTCATAAATCTGAACATATTTCTTTCTCGAGGCAATAGAAAGCTTAGCTAAATGACAAAGTGAGATTAGGAAAGTATTAATGTGAGAAAGTAGTCCATTTGTTTCAGCGTAACATATGAAGATACTTGTTAACAACTACTGTTTCTTCTCTTCTAGTGCAGAAAACTACATGCCGGCAATAGAGTCAAGTAAGGCTGAAACAGCACGGAAAGAGAGACATGAAGTCCTTTGCGCAGTCCTTTTCTCCCCCTATTGTTAGACTCTTCAGGTGATACAAATCCTTAGTGAATCTAAAAACATCCAGGAAAGCAATGGGAAATTAACAGTGATGTTACTAAAGAGGACAAAAGTGACACAGCATAAACCACAGACATTCCTTGAAGTATATGTTAAGTCTGTCATAACCAAAGCTGCTGCTAAAGAGCAGCCTTTCTTCTACCAGTAAAGACTTTTACCAAACTAGTCTCCTTATGGTTTTGTCCAAAAGGAATGAAAAGGATTAATGGAAGTTTAGTTTCTAACAAGTCAATCTTCTTTTTTTTTTTTTTTAAATCATTAAAATTTAGGATAAAGTATTATTTCCACCTTTCATTGTTTCTAACAACCTGACCACATTTTTCTTCCATGTGGAACAAATGTTTCTGTGTCACAACTGTTGAAATGCCCGAACTGATCTGCACTTGCAGATTAGCAATAAGGTTGCAGTTTCAATGCCGTCAGGCACTGAACCAAAGAATACCGCTTCGTGATGTTGAGGTCCATGGCATGCAGGCCTTGGAAGAGATGGAACAATTCTGATGACAGATACATATCAAGTGGAATCCAGGTCCTCAGTGTTCTCAGCTATTTTTGTGTTATTCATACAAATCCCTCAAAGCATTTTTGTAATTTGTTAAATCAGCGCTACCTGCAGTCCTTGACTTCACTCAGCTGTAGGTTCATTGTTGTGGTCATTATTATATGTCAGTGTATCAGTATCACTACAGCAACTGAGATTATAGTGAAACAAAAACCTTTACCTCTAGATGATCAATCCTAATTTGGTTCACGATGGTAGCAAAGAGAAGATGCTACCATTATGTCTTCTAGGATGCAGTTGTCTTAGTCTTCACAAATCAACAATGGCAGATTTTTTTTGGCAAATTTCAGAGAGGTGAAGAGATAAATATTTTAATCAGCATGACTCCACAACATTTGTGATCTATTAAAATCAATCTTCAAAACTCCAGCACAATAACAAGGACAGACAAATGTTACTGGTTTTCACTATTTGTCACTTACTAAAGAAACTTTGCTATGGATAAACCACCTTGTTATTTTCAGTGTGAAAGAAATCCATTTATTTATAAAACAAAGACAAAACAACACATGCTTGTTCCTCAAATAAATAAACAAAAATCCCCTTGGCAGTAGCAGAAAAACACCCACAGAAATATTTAAGTTGCAATCAAACAAACATAGCAGGGCTGTACACAAAAGTCACTTTTTATCAACAACAGGACATGACTTGAAGAAAAGGGACAAAGTAAAGCTGATATAAAGTCCCCCAAAACTTAGAAAGTTGAAATTTTCAAAAGTAAAAGGAAGAATTAGTTGTTTAATTTTAAAGTGACGAAAATTAAGTATTCAGCTTTCTGTCCTGGGCCACGGGAAAAGTAAAAAATAAATTAACTGTTTTCATGAAGAAGAGTGTTTTTAGATAGAAATAGTATAAACCTGCCTCCTGGTTTTAGGAGGCAAAATATCATTACAGCTTTAGAATTAGGCCTGGCAATTTATTTGCCTCATTAGTAACATAAGAACCACCTATGTCATTACTAGTCACTCACAACCATAATTTATGCTGCTTCTCTGAGAGAGGATGCTTCAATTAGCAAATCATGCGCTACATATGTTAGTTACTATTGAACATTGCCTCAGTGTCACTCACAAACACTTAAACAAAATTACTTTCCTTGCAGTCAACAGTCCCAGCATTACCTCTAGAAGTGTGAGACTTCTCCAGAGAGTTCCATATTACTTCTTTAGAAAACAATTTCAAAGCAACTAAATCTGACAAAAATTGTACAGCAACACAGCTACAAAAGTGATTGCACTTAGGAGTCCAGTAGTTCCTAAAATAAAGCATAATAAAGCAAAAGAGAGATAAATTTGCAGCTGTATCTGGACGGATACATATGCCATGCTGAACCTCAACAACTTAAACCACTTTTCATTTCCAAGTAATGTTATGCTACAGTCACTTCAGCATTTGTTCCTAAAATAAATGAGAAAAAATAACTTCACATACAAAGAGAAGAAACATGTCCATATCTCTGGTATTAAACTATAAGAATTTCAAGTTGGGTATAAATAAGAATTTTAGATACAGCTATTGAAACTAAAGAAACCACAACTTTCTTATATTCTACACTACTTATGAACCTGGTGCTATTACTACAAAAAACTTCATGCAAGTTTGCAGTGTTTGGCAAGACCAGACAATAACAAGTACGAATATTTAAAGCTAAGTATCTAAGCTCATGCTTTACATCCAAATTCTTATGTAACTCGGAGAAGCACACTGTTCTCCCAACACCATTTATATGTAGCAAAACTGAGGGGGGATTACCTAAAATTCCAAAGTTCTCAGTCAGTGAGTCTAGAAGGGGTGGCTTCTAATGAAATCTTAAAAGTTGTAACACTGACTTAATTGCTTTAACATGGATTTAGAAGTTAATGAGTCTTGGCCATGGCCAAGATGATGCTTCTCTTATAAAATCTGACTCAACTTCTCTTGTACATGGAAAAGGAAAAAAAAAAGTACATATATATATATATATAAATAAAAGGAGAGATAGACCACCCACCTATTTTAGCCTATCACAAAGTATTTCCAGCCTACATTCTTCCTCAAAGATAAATGTTTGCATTCTGTTAGGCTTATCATATAAAACATTCTCATTTATTACTTGATAGGAGCACACACACATATCATCTTTCAAACACCATCTGTTGCAGTGTTGCGACTTTTAGGAGGTTGAAAGGAAAAAAAAGAAGTGAGAAAATATGGAAGATATTAGGAAACAAGAGCAGCACATCCTGCTGTGGTCTGAGGGAGGAAAGACCTCTCGGACCTGCAAGTCCTACCGCAACACGGAAAAATCAACGTATTTCAGAAGGGCTTTCCAAAATTCTACTCAGCTCTGGAGCGGCAGAGGCGGAGGGAACGCCCCCATTCCCCAATCCTTCCCGCCCTCGTGCACAGGGACACAACTCCCGCTTCCCCCAACAGCCGCTTTACACACACAGAGAAGGCTGAGGATGGCTCTGGTGCTACTTTCGAAAGAATGGCGGGGCACCCTGCCCTTTCCCACGGGCACCGAGCGAGGCAGCCTCAGCGGTCCGACACCAGCGCTCCGGGAGCGCAGCTCCGGGAGCGCAGCCCCGGGCCGGGCTCCCCCGACCCCCGCCAGACCCGCTCCTCAGCGACACCCCCGCCGCGGGCCACGGCAGCACGTCCCACTGAGCAGCTCTATCGCTGCCCTCCCAGAGGAGGAGCAGCTTCCCCCGTACTCACAGCTCCCTCCTGTTCTACGTCTCCTTTCAGCGCTCCGTTAGCAACTGCCCCTGTTGCTAACCGGGCCCTTCCACTTCCGGGGAACGCGGCGCCGCGCTGCCTGCTGGGGGTTGTAGTTCGGGGAGGGGCTCAGCGCCGGCCCCGCCGCACGCACCGGGACTGCGGGTTGATCGCGGCCACCTGCTCCCCGCGCGGCGCGCCGGGAGTTGTAGTTGCCCCGGGAGCTGCATGCGGGGCTGGTGCCGGTGCGAGCCGCACGGCTCCCGCCGCGTGCCGCTATGAAGAGGAGAGCGGGGGAGCGGGAGAAAGAGCTGAAGGTACCTTCTCTTTGCTTCCTGCTCTCCTCTAGCCCCGAGGAGCGAGCTCTCTTTCCTGCGGCTGCTGGGGCTGCAAGGGGCAGAGCCAGCCCGGGCTCCGGCAGCTGCAGTGGAGGACCCTGTGTTGAAGGGGCCGCCGTGAAGTTGCTGGCGCTACGGGAGCAGCGCGAGCGCCCCGTCCCGCGCCGCCCGCCCGCGCGGCTGCTGTGCGTGCGGCCAACGGTCGCGGCTCAACGGTCGCCGGGGGCTCTGCGGCGGCTCGGAACGGCCGATGGCAGCGACCGGCCTGCGGCCCGGGCTGCGAGCCCCGCGGGTTAAGCGTGTGCCCTGGGTGTGCGGTGACCCCCGGTGCCGCCGGGGCCTGGCGGCTGCGAGGTGGGTGCGCGGAGCCGGCGGGGCGGGTTCCTGCTGCTGGCGCTTGGCGAGCGTGGGTTCCCCTTATTCTGTAAAAAGTGGAACCTAGTGTGGCTTTGAGAGTAATAATAAAGGGTTTTTTTACTCTCTGGGCTTTTAATTTAAAAGAGAGTTCCACGGTGTTTTCCCACTTAAATATGAAAAGAAACTTTTTCACGGTAAGAGTGATGGAGCCTGGCCCAGGCTGCCCAGGGAGGTTGTGGAGTCTCCTTCTGTGCAGACATTCAAACCCGCCTGGACACCTTCCTGTGGAACCTCAGCTGGGTGTTCCTGCTCCATGGGGGATTGCACTGGATGAGCTTTCCAGGTCCCTTCCAATCCCTGACATCCTGTGATTCTGTGTTATGAGAAGTAGAGGTAAATACATGGTTTTTGTCAATACATTGTCAGCGAGATGATGCGTTGTTATGTAACTGCGCTTGTACTGTCCACTTTTAAGGTACTCTTGCTCTACACTAAGCCTAACCTAAATAAACATTTCAAATACTGCTTTTTCTTGGTAATGTGTATAGATGTGATGCTGTTATGTGCTTACATTGAAAAAGTAATTACCCAGTGTAAGCAAACAGCATTGGTGCATGTTTGTTTCAGGTGCCTTTGAAGGGCTTGTTTCTGCCACGTGGTACAATATTTGACTAACGCTCTTGCTGGTTGTTTTACTTCTGCTGATTTTGTTTACAAAGTAGTAGTACAAAGAAGCAGAAAGTTACTTGTTTGAAAGCATAATGCTGATTCTAGTGATGTTAGTGAAAGGAAGGCTCATTCTGTTACACATTTAGGAAAAGCTTTCTCAGGTGGTAATTTGGTTCACCTTTTTGCATACAAAACATACTGATTTTGGTATTGCTATTAATTTACTCTTTAACATTAAAAGTTATTTCACTAGAGGGGCAGGGATAACATCTGGCCTAAGTCTGTAAAATAATATTTTAATAGAAAAATAACTTTATAGCCCGTTCCTAGTAGTAAGATTCTTAACAACTCTTTAAGGCCAACCTGGCCATTTTGTAATTAGTCTTTCTGCTCTCCCTCCCTGCTGAAGGACAGTAATTATAGTGTTTTGTTTGTGTTCTACTCTCCCTATACATGTGAAAACACATGCAGATGTAAGCTGTCCCGTCCAATCCAGTGTGATCACGTTGCAGAAGAAAACCAATCCATACCTTTAAATAGCCATCCAAGGGTTGTGTTCAATTTTTGTCTTTGCAATGTATCTCAGACGTATTTGGAAATCATTTGCATTAGGAGAATAATTGCCATTGATAAGGTAATCCTGTGTGTGAAGGAATAAGAGGGTGGAGCTGTGAACTACCCTGGCGAAGGCTGGAGGAGGACAAGGCAGTTGAGATATCAGAGGAGCAACATGTAAGAAAAGCTCAAGGGAGCTGGAGTGAAAGGATGCTGCCATAGCCACAGCTAGATGTTGTAGGTGCACAAATAGAGAATGATGAAAACTAAGATGAGATCCTTATAGGGGATTTAAAGGTGTGAATAGTTATAGAATGCCTTAGGGGGGATGTTGTAAATTGGGTACTACTGGAGAGAAGCTTTGATTATATTGAAAGTGAAGCATAATGAGCCTCTAGAATGTCTTAGAATAAAGGAGGCCAAAGGAAAAGGCAGCAATGGGAAGAGGAAAGGTTCCACAAGAAGAAATATATGAGGTTTGTTGTTTTGGTTTGTTTGTTTTTGGGAGCATCCTCATACTAGTATTATTTCATACAACTTAATTAAAATGGTCGTCTTTGGGCTCCTGGCACTATGCCAGTTCACCCTTCAGTCCCTAAGTCTCACTAATGTTGCTCACCTAAGAAATGCTGAAGGCAAAGGAATTGTGTCTTTATTGTAGTAGTTCTGCCAAGACTTCCATTTAGGTCCTGATCAAAATATTTCATAGCAAACCAAATATTAGTGAGGTTAACCCGACCTCTTCTGGAGAGTAAGATTTATGAGGCCTACTAATGAGGGAAGTGGTTGGATAGAGAAGCCGGTTTGGATTATCTATCTCCTGGCAATGTCTCTGTTCTGGAGAATTAAATCCTGAATAAAAGCTCTTGTTTTGCTATAACTGTGTGCAGTTAAATCCTATCTATCAGAAGCCCGGTTGATTGGCTTTTGCTTTTGTAATTACACAGTATGTTTCTTATATTTGATAAGCTGTTCTCTCCCTCAAATATTCATGTGTATAGCAGGTTTTGATTTATGCCGTTATAGAAGAGCACTTCTGTTCCAAGTACATGTGGTAGAATTTCTTTGGCATGCAGTGCTGTCATACAGCAATTTCTACTTTGCAGATCACTCAATTGGATTGAGTAAGATTGAGTGTGTTGCAGAAATGAAAATATTTGTGCTAGTATTTGTTGTTCTAAGCCCATGAGGAGGAGGACACAGATTCATTCCTGGGAAAAGGGTTCAAAAGAGTTGGAAAACAAGAGTTAATTACTCAGCTGTCTGAAACACCGTGTTGTGGATGCTGTTGTCTTGCAGTATTTTGAAGTCTTAAGAGTAATAATGTTTTGCTGTCCACTTAAGTTTCTAAAGACACCAGCAGAGATATTGCATGCCATCAGCTTCTCTGGTCTTGCCCATAGCAAGAATTACTTCTGTGCGTAAAACCAGAGCTGTTAGAGTAGATGTTGCTTATTAGCTGGAAAGGCATTTTAATGAAACAGTCAATTAAGTGTGTGTTTCATTTGTGTATGTTTGTTTTATTTTTAACTTAGAATTTAGTTTCATTGTGTAGTTATATTATTTTTTCTTTACTTTGGTTGGAGTTTTGGTTAGCTTGCAGTAAAGTTATTTTTTCTTTTTTTGCTGGGTGAGGAAAAGGTACCACATAAAGTAATACCGAACATAAACCTTTTATTTGGTAGTCTACTTACACTATTTTTTCCTTTTAATCTGGGAAGAAAGCTCTTGTGCTTTTAGAATGTTTATTATCTTGATTAATATTAGCAAGTTAGCTTGTAAGACTGTTCTCAAGACTTAGTCAAAGTTTTTTTAAAGTAAGTTGCAGTGTGATGGATGCCAAGTTCTAATAACTACTTTTATATGCTTTTCTTGTCACTCTGTGCATATTAAGACCATGTATCATTACTGTGTGGAAGATAAGATGCTCAGCTCGTCTGTAGTATTATTTTTCTTTAAAAGGATTACATTGATGGGTCTTGGGAAAGACCACTAAACCCCCTTCACAATTACCTTATGTAACTGTTTATGCGAATTCACATTACTGTGAAACCAGAACGGGTGACTGAGAATGTATTCCACAGACATTACTGTTATGTTTGTACAGCTCCCAGCACAGCTGGGACCCCAATCCAATGAAGTTATTGCTATACAAATAATAAATGCATCAATATGCACATATCTGAATATTCAGAAGGGCTCTTACAAAGATATTCATGTGCAATTTCATATTTGTGAGGCATGTTAGACAAAGTGGCAAGGAAATATAAAGCTCTAAATAACACAAAGCTTTGCATGTATTTTATTCACAAGGTGGAAAAGGGAATATACAGTGGTTTGGCTGATATTTAAATGAAAAATCTTATTTCCTGCAACATGCTAATTTTTGCTGGCTGGAAAATAATATATATTTATGAGATAAAATAGGTTGCTTCAACATTAATACTCAGGGAAAAAATAGGGAAGTGCTCTCAGAGCACTGAAGAGCAGTGGAATTATTTTAGCATTAATGCTGAAAAATGTCATCCACACCATGCAAAGAAGTATATAAACTTTAACATTGTCTTATCATAATTTGTTCGAATATTACCTAGATTGCTTGTTTCCTGTTATTGTTCTCCCTCTTAAGATAGGAAAACATGCAATGTTTTCTAATTGACGGATTAAGTAGATTTTTTTTAGAAGTTGTATTTAGGAAAATTAAAGTTAGTGAAACAGCTTAGATGCAGTTAAATAAGCTTCTTGTCATGTCATATTTCTGATTAAGTAGATGGTCTGCAGGTTTTAGCAGAATCAGCAACCAGTATGCCAGTAGCAATTTTTGTGGTAGTCACATTATTGGCCCTTCCCATTATTAATGAGACAATAATTAAGAAATAGTGTTGATAGTCACATAACACATGATTTGTATTTTGGAAACAGCCAGGTAGAAGCCTTGCATATGCAGAATAAAATACAAGAAAGAATGAGTGGCAAATGTTCCTTGCTTTTAAATTCATCACATTCCTGCTGCTTAAATTGCCTCAGCTGCTAATGCTGGAACCATTACAGTAATGGACTCGGCAAATGAAGGAGAACCAAGACATACACACTTTATTACTGGAGGGGTAATTTTCTCTTCATCTGTAATAGCAGCAGTGCCTAGTATTGATCAGACCATCAAGATACTAATCCTCTGTAAAATTACTTGTTATAACTGAAAATGTGTTAATCCAAATCAGTCTGTGTCCTGGCTTTCTACTTACTATTGAATACAGACTATTAGATGGTTTATTTTTTGTGATTTAAAGCCTTTATATTGATAATAGTAGGAGCTTCCTTTGCAAGAACGCGTGCTTAATCTAAGTGATGGCCCAGGGTCGTCTTTTTGTTTTAACTAGAACATCACCCACTTAATTAAGAAGTGCGTGTCTATCCTGCTGCTCTGAATTATATTGGTACTTTAGGCTCTGCAGATTTATTAAACATGTTGTTTTACATTCAGTCTCTTCTTTTTTTGCTGTAAATAAGAACAGATCTATGCTTCACATATTAGAATTCTCTAAGATCTTGGAGCTAAGGATGTGAGGATACTGAAAACACTAATTCATGTTTTGTTGCTATGCCCTGTAAAGCTATTCTCTATGAGAGTAATGTAAGAGAAGTCAAATGCCAGGGGTCTAAAGGTCTTCTCTTTACATTAATCCTAGTGATCCACTCATGAGACAGTGGTATGGGAGCTATGCATATTCCATATCGGCACAAATAAGCACTCTCGGGAAGGCTTTTTTTTTGTTGGTTTTTTTTTTTTTCCTCTCTACCTCATCTATTTTTTCATAGTCTTGTATGTTAAGATTGTAGCTCATGTCTGCTACTTGTATAGCCTCTAGCCAATTGAAGTTTTGGCTGAGTTGCGTGTCAGAAGTACAATAGCTGTTACAGGTACGCGACACCTCGTAGGACACGGCTGCACGAAATGGTTCCATTAACCCTGACCTTTCATTAGACTTATTAATATGGGTTCCTACCACACGGCAGCCTTTGGTATCTTGCCAGCTTCTCGAGGGCAAGAAGCATCCTAGAAGTTATGCTACCAAATGTAAGAGGAACTTGACAGTTTTTTGTTGTCTTAGTAGATTTGCAACTAGACTGTTATTAAACATAAGTATGTTCTGAAACAGCAACACTGAGACAAATAAAACAATCATTTACAAATCCAGCATTAGATGTGCAGTGTCTAAAAACATGATGCTAGTTGTTTGCATTCTTTTTAAAAATATTTCTATAACTCATGGCATTCAGGAAAAATAAATTTACACCCACCCCAAAACAAGGGAAAGTACATTGTGGAAATCCTTCCTGTTTTCTGCAGAAAATAAAACTTCGTGTAGATTGATTTTTTTTTTTTTTTTTTTGGTTTTGAATGAACATCATTCTGGAGAGGAATCTTGTGTGAGTCGTTAGCAGGTGGTTTGATTTCAGAAAGCTAGGTACTCTCAGATGTAGGTCACCCAGTCCCTGTTGTCTTCTGATTAGGAACTTGGCTTACAGTCTTTGAAGTTTCAGATGAAAATTGGCCTTTTTGCAATGAAGATATGGTGAAATGTCCCTACTGGAGGCGAAGTACTGGGCCTACTATTATTTATAGATTTGGAAAACATTTAATGAATAATTACTATGCTTTTTTACACCAGGTAGGATTCAGTTTCATCTGATCCAGGTTAATGAAAACTAGACAGACCAAATAGTGAATGCCTAAAGCTCATTTCTGTTCCACTGCAATTGGTGATGAAACTTACGCAACCTTCAGCTGAAGAAGGATAGGGCTCCCATGCTTTTAATAATTCATTAATTTCTTAAATTATTTAATTAATCTTTAATGACCTAGAGCATCCAAAATATCAGATGATCCTCTTCAGTTGAGACTAGAAAGGCCTATAGTGTATTACTGTATTCTGTTAGGTACACTAGTGAAGTGCAAAACATGATTATGAATATGTAGTGGCATTTAAGGTGTGGGACATATTAAGCATATCTTTGAAGCCTGCTTGGATAGAAGATGGTAGTGCTATAATTTCAAAACACATTTTTTTTTTTAGCTACTGGAGTTTTACTATGAGAGGAAACTCTGTTCTACATTATTTATCCTAACAGGTTTTTTTTTGCCTTTGTACACATGCTACACCACTTTCTAAAAGAATTACATCTTTATCTCATAGAACTTGTTCAGTTTCATTTTCCCCTTTTATCTGATGCTCATCCCACCATTTTTATTTAAGACTGTAAAGTTACTTTAGTGTAACTGCTATTGTCACCTTTGCCCTCAGCTAATCAAATAGTTTACCTTGAGGGAAGCATTTATCTCCCACTTTCATTATTATTATTTTAGTAGCTGTAAAGATATATATTTTATGTCTCCAGAAGGCTGTAACAGTGAAACGAGGTATTGATCTGCTGTATTTGGCAATTTCTTTCCACCTTGCCATCGATATCATGTCAGCCTCTGTCTGTACTGTGGTTGACCTCACAAATAGCTCTTTATGTTCCCATTGGATTCAAATGATATACTATGCTCAAAACTAAATCAATGAATGATTATAAAGTTTTTAGTATTATTTCATAACCCCGAGGCAACTGGTACTTCATGCAGTGAATACTTGAAGAGGTACCTGATTAAAATAGGCTACTGATTCTGTTCTAAGGTTTAAAATTGTATTTAATTCAAGCATCTCGAAATATTCAATTCTGATTTGTGTATTTCTATACAATACTAAAATTACTGAAACTTCTGCTTGTAGTTGACTGGAGAGGCACTGGTCTATAATGACGAAAGATTTTACTTAAAGCAAAACCTTTCACTTCTGATACATGCTGCATGCTTTGTTTTGAGTGCAAAAATGTCACACACTGGATCTTGCCAGTGAAAGATGACGAATGTTACACTTTATATGCTTTAAGGGGAAGAAATGAAGGTAAAGATCTGATAAGATTTTCATCTGCAAAGAGTGAACAGTAAGTGAATGCAACTTTGGACTGGAAAATCTTGTTCCTGCTCTGTAAAACGATACACCTTGCCTATACTTCTGACAGTTTAACTAATAAAATTCATGTTCAAATACACATTTAATAGATTTAAAGAAGAAAAAAAAAGCTTTGAATGGAAATAGGTAGATTTTCACAAGCATTTAAAGGATTTTAGAAGCCCAATCCTGTTGATACTGAATATGCTCTCAAGATGGACAAGGAGCTTTTGAAAATTTAACTTATTTCAAAGCAGTACGCCTATTCAAATGTACATCTGTATTCAGAAAGGACTGACTGAAGATACAAAAATATAGGTTTATGCGAATTAGACAACAATTCGCACATCTGGAAACAACTTGTATTTGGCTGTATTCTCTTCTGGTTTTATTTTACGTTTACTTCTCATGTAAATTATGTCATTGCAGCAGGTAATGGTGCTCTTCTGCCCAAAGGAGCTACTTCATGGTCTGGTATCTAAATCACGTGATGGGGAAACAACTGCAGGTGATAAAATATTGGACAGAGTGGTATTGTGCATATGTGTACCTAATCACCTGATGAAAACAGAACAAATCATTTAATCCAAATGAACTATGTAGGAGGAAGTTATTTGGAGCCCTCATCATAAGCAGTGCATATAAACAACAGTGAAATGACCATCTTTCTGCGTTGGAAAGCTTATTTGGAGTTGGAGTTTAGCTAGAAATTTTGTAATAAACTTTTTTTAAAGAAAATTAGAATTTGTCAGGCCTAACACCTTTGCAAGACATTTACGCAGAAAATTTGTGGAAAGGTGTTCCAATAAGATAGATTCAGAGTATTTCCATTATGCATTCTGAGACCAGCTATGTGGCATATTTTAGTATGCAATATAAAACCAGTGGAAGTTACACCAAAGATCTGATCAGTTTGAAACTGTTTTTGTAAGCCTGAAGTTTTTCTGAAATATGGAAGAATTTTATTTTTTTAAGGTACTTCAGCTATTATCAAATTCAAAAAAATCCACTTCATTCTTCTATCCAGGTAGGAACCAAAAGCTAACTTTTCTAAATTTGTTATTTGAGATTTAGTATTTACCCGATATAATAGAACTGATCTGATAGGCGGTAAGATCCAAAGAGAGTTCCATTCTCTACTTTCCAGCTGTTCTCTTGTCAGTCGTTTAGAATAAGATGGATTGGATCAGTAGTGTGGCTCCTTTCATCGTTGGTAATGGGGAAGAGAAATTGTTTAGCTTTGGATTTTTGACTGTGATGACTAGTTGGCGGTTACCTTTTCTGGATGTTCAGTGCTCTGGTTTTTGCCTTTGGCACGCAAAATATAAAAAATGTAATGTATTACCGGTTTTGTTTCTTTTTGAACTTCATGAAGGTGGTGGTAGTTGAACTTTTCAAGAGGAAAAGTACAGGGACAAATGTTAGTTTGCCCAGACTTCTCCCGTTCCTTAAAACAGAAGCTATTAAGCCTCTGCATTGTCAAGTTTGGAAACCTTCTGGTACGCGCTGCCTTTCATTTCTTGAGTTTCTGTCGCTGGTGTCTGAAAAATAGTTGTGATCTCCTGCCTTCGTGCCTTCTCCCAATGCGTGTGCGTGGTGGTGTGTTTGTTTTTGTGGTGTGCTTTTTGTTGGTTTGTTTGTTTTACAAAAAGAATTTATGCTTCCGGATTCCTGAAAGCTATTTATTATCATCAGGGCAGTAGGTTGGTCATTATCGATGATCTCAGAAGTGCTGAGAGTATGACTTGTGCAGTAGAACATACCAATATAGTTCCTGCCTTAAAGAGTTTGTGCTCTCTGTGTGTCTCTGTGTACGTGACAGACAAGTGGCTTAATGCTTCACAATCCAAACATATTCCTCATAAATAATAACAATTCATTTTCCCTTTAGTTTGCAAGGCACAGTTTGTGAATAGGGTCTTTAATGTGTTGCTATCATGACAGAAATTGGTACAAAGCAGTAATGTCACAAATGGGATGATACCAGTGACCCAGCAAAAAGAAACAAGCACTTTGCATGTTGATCTGTTTTGTTCAAGGGCAATATTTGGCCCTGTAAGTGAAGGAGAGATGAACTGTTCATGAAGAGGGCATAAAGACCTAACCCATATGATCCTTTGTCAGCCTGATTAAATTTAGTGTCAAGCACTCATTCATATGAAAGATGAGCGGCATCACTGTTTATCTAATAAAAAAAAAAGTATTTCTGTTTTTCCTGAAGCCTTTTATATGTTAATAGAGGCAAACGTGAATATGATCGCATAATTTAAATGTGTAAGTAAAAAATATACATCTTTACTGGCAATGGGTTAAAAGGAAGATGTATATGTTTTATGCAAAGTGAAGCAATTTCATTGTTAATCATGCTGTTCAAGCCATAACTCCACACAAAACAGTGCTTTTAAACAAATAGAAAATACTGTTATTGTACCATTTATAACAGAAATGCTTAGTATATTTAGAGACTGATGCAAAGTATTTAGTCATGTGCTGTAATGTATGCTCCTGTCGCAATATTAATATACAAATGCAGAATTAAAATTCCAGGTGATTGTATTAGCCCTGAGTGTAAAGTGTCAGGCTCTGCTTTTCAATACTAGAAGAAACCCTGGTATTTATAAAAATGGAAACATTTTGAAAACAAATGCATTCCATTAGAAGAAAATCAAAGAATTTCTTGTGAAACAGTTGGACTTCTCTTGAATATTAAAAGAAAGAGAAGGGAAGAAGTTGCGATGTTTTTCCCCTCACCCTTCCTACCCTGCCAAATCTGGTTTGCTTAAAACAACTCCTGGGAGTTCTGTTTAACGTTATACTTTGCATGCATTTGTGATTTGAAATACAAAAAAAAGAAGTCAAATTTGAGAGAGACAGTTTGAATGGCATGCTGTCAGTTTGGCCCTTCATGAATTGGCAATGGTCTCATTTAGGACCTTCAAATATGTGTCTGCCTGGACAGAATGAGACCGTTTTGCATGTTCTTCAGAAGACAACCACTCTTTGCTGCCTCACAGTATTCAGTGGTGCATGACAGTTGCCCTTCATTGCTGTCTTCTTCGAACTTAACCTTTGACCGTCCACTTAGTCGCTGCGCAACGGTTGGAGCAGGCCAAGATGTTCGTGAATGACAGGCATCGGCTTGCAACGTGCTTGTCAGTATTTGATTGTCAAAAGTAGCCTGCCATTGGGCTCCATCAAGGTTTGAAACCTATGTGCAGCAGCCCGTACTACTTAACTTCCAAGACTGTCAACAAAACGATCAAATGTGCATAAAAAATGTGTGTTGAATACATCTTTGATCATAATATAGGGAGATATTTTTTGTGTGTGCTAAATGTATTCATATGATTTTCACAGGGCCAAGAGGTTGAATCTGCTGCCATGGTAAAAAGTGAACTGTTGTCTCCTGTGGTCTAAGTTTTGAATAGCACAATTTAGATTTCAACAGCTCTGCCAGTTAAACTCTCAGCTTGTCTTGCGTATCCTATCAGCTTTTCAGCCAGCAGTATTAGCAGCGAGATACTAGATGAGTAGTGCCTGAGGTTAGCTGTCAAACTGGAATGTTATTTTGGATCTTGCTGTAGTGTAATATTATAGAAGGAGGTCAGGCTGTGTCATTTGTAAAGCAGTTGTGTGAACTTAAAATGCCTGAAATGTTATTTATTTTGGGTACTTTTTTTTTTTCTTTTGGAAGAGTTGAAGAGGAGATAAAATTTATTATAAAAAAGTAAGAAACCTAAGACAATGTAAAATTGTCATTTTTCTCTCAAGCACAGAATACAGTGCATAAAAAAGCATCAAAATTCTATACTAAGAATCAGTAAGGCTGAAAACTGCCAAGTAATTAATACTTGACATTGAAAATACTTAACAGGCACACATATTTGTATCTTCTGATAGTGAATGCTGAAGGCATTTGGGGCTGAGCCTCATACTTAAATTTACAAATGGGAATTGTACCCCTGGGTTAATTAAGAACATAGGCTTGGTGTGTAGGTAAATCACTTATGCAAACTATCATATATTAACAAATGTTTTGAGTTGCTTCATGCTTGGAAAAGTCATATCCTACTTTAGTGTAATATTCACTATTCGCTTGGGCAAAAGGCATCTGTAGCTGCTGTTTATTTTATCGAATTTCAAACATTTCTGTTTTCTTCTATCAAGACATTGCAGTTCCTTTGCAATTGAAATGGTATATGAAAATGACATCACTAAATAGAAATATCAGCTTTAAAAAACAGGAGATTCAGTAGAGCTTGTTCATAACGACTTCTATCCAAATCATAAAAATAGCATTTTCTTGCTAACTGGCTATAACATTATTTTTTTCCTTCATGTTTCAAAACACTGTTGTGCTAATTTAGTAAAAACAATAAAGTAATAGAAAGTGGTTAGATTGCTTAGAAACAAAAAGCATTATTTTAATAATATTTTTGTCCTCTCTGTATTTTCTGAACCTGGTTTTATTTTTTTCTGCTTACAATGTCATTTACAAGAGACCTCAGTTCAGATGCACTGATCTAAAAAATTCAGTTGTGTCACAGAGATCTCTTAGTCTTTGATCTTCTTGCTCTTAATCATAAATGCTGTTGCTGTTTAATAACAGTCTAACTCTTTGATTTGAGTCTTTGCTAATACATTAATCTGTGCCTAGTCTGAAATGGAGTATAAAATGGACGCATTCACATGTGTGTTTGCACACATATGTATGTATTCATGCCATAAATGTGCAAAGTTCTTTGGCAAAGTGGCCTGTTATTTGATTTCAAAATACTGTTATTCTAAACACTTGATCCTGGTCACGAAGCTACTGTTATGAAGTTTTGGTTTATGTTTCCCTCTTCTTGAGTAATGTATACCTACACAGTACGTTTTGGTGAAGGAGGAATGAATTTTCAAAGTGTATATGTGCAAATATGCAATAATTTAAGTGCACTTAAACATCCAAGTGAATAATGAGCCATTGTGGTTGTTGATGTGGTCTCTGAATTTAATTAATTTCTTGGTCTCCAGGGTTTTAAAAAAATGTTACCAAAACAAATAGAAAAATTGACCAGACTACTTTTAGAATGAAGGAATGTTATTGTCCGTTTCAGAGAGATGTTACTTTTTCTCTTACTCTACAAACCAAAATTTAATTTCTAGTGAGAGTTAATAATACCATTTGTAGTTATGTTTCTGGGGAAAAAAAGTTTAGAATCTTCAAGCACAAATCTATTATTTCACTTGGAAGTATAGAATATCTGTTCTTCCAGAGGCTGCTTTTTTTTTTCCTATTTTGAAGTAAGTTATTTACGGAAGAAACTGAGCGTTATTGAGTTTATTAAAGTATGTTCATATCCTTATATTCTTCGGAATAGGAAAAGTCCTTTCTTTAATGCTGTCCAGTCTGTGTAATAATTAGGCAGTTTGTGTTGGTCATCATCTTCTTGCCCTGCAGAGCTTTGAAACTTACCTCTAATTTAAAAAGATAGAGAGAAACCAGTTTATTAACATAAAATGCAATAAAAAGTAAGTTCTCGTGTTCAGATGATTATGTATTAAGAGTTATGAGGTGTTGTCTTTTCCCATTGTCTTAAGAGATATAAGGAATGTTGCCGTAAAAGCATTTTCCAACTTTCTTTAGACACTAGAATCAAATGCTGCAAAGTTCAAATACAGTGAATAAAACCAACAGCAGTTGTCATTATTTTGTTTTGTGTTCTGAATTAAGAGTATCCTGACTGAAAGCAACATGTTTTAATCAAGCCAAGAAACTTCTGTAGTTGCTTTCAGGTTGGCAGGAGTTGTACATGTGTTTTTAATTTCAACTTCCAGAAATTATTCAAAAACTGAGAGGTTAAACATCCACGATCCTCTGTGGTGTTACAGGAGAAAAATAAATCCTATTACCCAAAATAAGAGAGAGGTAGGTACCTTAAGTGAAGTGCTTTGTTGTCACCTATACTCTCTGCAGTACAAATATTAGCTTGTCACAAGGGTTGAGACCTTTGTAGTGCATTCTTTCAGGGTACAAATCTGTCTCTCTTCTGCCTTTAATGCAATAGCTGTGAAATATCTGTATTAGGTAAAATAGAGGTTAAGGCACCTTAAGGGCACTGAATTCTTATCTTTTTTTACTAGCAGTGGTGTCAACATGTACTAAAATGTGATGACCTACTCTCCTCTTTGATAAAAAGGAAAATGACCTGTCTACTGTGGATGGTGATAGAGTTGCCTGGGGCAGATTATATTGTCACTTTCTTTAGTATTGGCGTGTAGAAAAATAAAAAAGGCCAGGATATTTCTGTTTACTATAGAAGTATTTGACATTTCTAGCTACTGATAAAATATACTCAGGGGTAGAAAGAAGGAACTGGTTTATGCTACTAAACAAGGTTGTGAAGAAATGCAGAGATTCTTTATTGTGTGAGCCCTTGGTATCACAGGACGTATCAAGAGATTCCTGCTGACGACTTTAGACACTCAAAGTTCAAGTTCTGCATTTAACCCTGCTTTCTACTTGTCTGTGGCCTTTTGGTACACAAAAGCTGTCATCTCTCGAGTCATGTCTCGAAATCCTGATGTACCTGTGTGCTGTGCAACTTGGAGAGTTTAATCATGCACTTCAGTAATACAGCTAACAAAATTTCTTATCTTCTGGAAATAGTTGGTGTCCTATTGAAGACTTTTTCTCTGTAGCATTCCAAAGCCTTTGTAGTTTTGTAGCTGTTAATTAAGAAGTCAGTATGGTTAGTCATTTGCTATAACTGTGAGTGATGAAATAGATAAATACCTTGGAGAGCTGATTTAAACTGTAGATCTGGGACATCTCAAACTGTTAAATGTACTTTAGGTTTAGGTAGTATTTCTAGGGCATTCTGTAAATTAAGTGAAGGTTCTCTTCGTGCTCATCAGACTGGACTTAAGGATGAAGGAAAGATTTTTATGTTCTTTACCAATATTTAAGAGTAGGGTGTGTTTCAGCATTCGTTCACACTTTGCAAGATGCCAAGGAAATGCAGAAGATGCTTCTTGTGTGGGTTCCTTGCATAATAATGTTGTCTTTGGTTTGCAAGCTCATAGATTTTTTTCTGAGATATGATGAAACAGGCCCATAAGTTAGTTTTGTTTACAGCAGCTTCTTATAAGTGCAGTTTGTTTTACTGGTGCTTTACTGGGAGCTTTATGGACCCTATGCCTGAATCAGTCACTTGTATCGTTTGTTCCTTATCAGTTAAAAAAGCCTGAGGATGAATCAGTAGTTTGTTGAAATAGTGAAAATGTGTAAAGCTATGTTTATGTACTGTAACATTTGCAAGTTGAGAAACAAATTATGTACGTAAAATCTGGCCCTTTCAATGAGCTAATTTGGTGCTTGCTGACTGGCGTTCAAAAAAACCCCAAAATATTCTTGTTACAGGAGTGAGACCCCAGGGGACAGGAAAGTGACTTTTGGTTGCCAGGCTGGTACTTATTTTCTCACTGTTGTTACACTAAAGTCCATGGCCAAATATGTGTATTTTTTTTTTTTAATTTAAATGAGTGAAGTGAAGCTATGATATCTATAAGAGAAAGTGAAAAAGTTTCTTTAAAAGGCAAGAAAGCCAGATAAAGAAAGTGTAAAAAGCATAAACTTTGATCTAGTATCTGTTGCTTACAAACTAAACTCATTAAACTATTTGTATCCTAAAGCTCTAAGTATTCATAAAGAAGCTAGAAATCTGTTGGTGTTGGGTTGAATTGCAGTAGAATAAGGCAAAACTAGAAAGTCAACATTAACTCATTTAAATCAGTTCAAAGAAGTGTGTCTTGCTACATCTTGAAAATTCTGGCATCATATTCTTCTTCTGAAACCTTGTCTTTCTTTGATAATCTATGGGATTTTATTTTTTCTTTTAAATACTTTCATTCCAAGGAATTTAAGTGAAGAACTGGAGTTAATCCAGTTCTTCAGAAAAATAGATCAGAGAATAAAGTCAGTAGTGGAGACAGACACTGAGCAATGAAGGAGCGAATTAAGAACTCAGCAAATAGGGACTTGCTGGAGGGTGCTTAAATGTTAAGGCAGTATGGTATTTATTTTTTGGGGAAGATTAATTAAGCAGAAAAGTGACACAAAATTGAATGATGGAGAATCAATAAAACATGAATTAAAAAGCCAGACACCTCACCTCACATTTCAGTGCAGGATCCTAGTGTTTATTTGACCGGAGTGTAATCAGTGACTGTTATGTAAACTATATAAAAATGAATTTACATGTGTGCTTTGTTGTTTAAAAGACCTACTGTCATTTTCTGCGAAGGAGCTCTTAGTGTACAGCCATGTGAAGGGCGAACACTCCAACCCTCCCACCGCCGGGACTGGAGGGCGCAGCTGGGACTGCAGTGCCGGGCAGGGCAACACCACGGGGTCTTGTCCAAACCCAGCAGCCTGGCGCTTTTGCTACTCTCCTCCTCACTTCTCGCACTTTAAGTGCTGTTGGAACTGAATTGTAGAAAGAGAAGGTTGTGGTTATGCTATTTTTTATATTCAGATGAATTCAGGTGAGGCTGTTTGGCTATGTAGGTGCATCAAAATTTTTTAAAAGCAAGTAATTGTTTCACTTAGGCATCTGCTAATTCTCATTTTACGGAAAGTAATAAGCAAGAGTAATTAATGTTGAGGAGCACGTGCAACCTACTCAGGTATGAGGACCTGCTGGGACCTGGCCACTGAGTCCTTCAGAGAGGTACCTGGCTGAAGAAGTCTGAACTACTCTCTCGGAGGAGAGAATGCTTAGGACCTCTTCACTTATTTTCAGAAAATGTAATTTGCATGTGGAATCTTCTCTACTGTTGTGACCTTGGGCCTAATCTTCTCTCCTTTCTAAATTAGTTTTGGAATTCTTTGTTTGAGAATTCCAAATTTCATCTGCGTGTGCAAAATAGCAGAACTTTGCATGCATAATAAAAGCTCACTGACTTCTTGACAGTGCCAGTGGCATGATTAATTCCCATGCATAATAGATTCAGTCATCCTGTGCATATGCTGTGACAATGTAAGCAAAGGGGAATGAAGGATCCCCACGGATGGTGTCTGGGAGAGAGCTCCTGTCTTGCTGTCAGATACGTTTGCCTCTCCCCAGCTCCCTGCCGATCCCGTTCTCCTTGGGCTCTGTGCCAAGTGCAGCATCTTCCCCATCTGGTCAGTACCACGAAGCCGGACCGCACCTCAACCTCTTTCATCTCTAGCTGGCTAGTTTGTGTGCCTCTTGGTAAAGACGCGGAAAATGCAAGATAGATGGCATTTTCCTGAGGAGCCTTGATATAATTATCCTTTGTGTTTGCCAGCTTGAATCATTTCCTGTTAATAAATTAGCACTGTTTACAGAAAATCATGCCTGGTATTTTGACTGCAGCAGTTTTGTATCAGATGACTTAGTGCCTCATATCCCAAATATTAGGGCTTTTATTGTGGTCATTCTTTGAAATACGCCAGACTTTTCTTGGCTAACCTGATAGTATTACTCAGTTGTGTCAATTGTGGATGTTTTTTGTGCTTCTACAGATTATTTCTAGGCATTATTACATGTACAGTAGCAAACATGTTAAGATATGTGAGATACTGAGAAAACTTTTAACTAAGACCACCAAAGCTCTCAAACTAGAAAACTAACCTCAGTCTCTCTTCTGACATGAGCAGTTGCTCTTGCAGGCTCTAAACTGGGATCACGTGGTGCCTCTAAACGTTAACAAGAAGCCTTAGAGAACTTCTCCTGACAAGCCAGTAGAGCTTTATGACACTATGCTGGCAAAACTGCGTATGTCACATTTGTAGCTACATACGTGCAAAGGTACAGTACATTTTGCTAACTGTAGTTTTTAGGCAGGTATAGTGATTTGATATGCTACACGTATTTCTGTATCACAGTAAACAAAATATTTGTTGTATCTATCTCATGAAATTAATAAACCCAGTATGTTTTGTAGCTGTCTTTTAGGCAGTAACTGGGTAAAGTATAATCTGAATTCTGTCTGGTTACCAGTGTTTATCAGTGATGAAAAATTACAGGTTAGTCTGTGTTTCTGTAATCAGAATATTTACACAATGGATATATTGTTACAGTTGTCATTTTAGTTCTGATTATTACTCAGTGTGTCTATTGCAATTTTCTCATTTACAGCTGTTATTGAGATCCATGTGTAATAGATGAAATTACTTTGTCCACCATTTATTTTATGAATAGCCTACAGAAACATTAGTGTTAATAATATTATCCACTTAATGTACACAGCAGTTTATAATGTGGATAGATGAAGAATGTGTTGCACCATTTAAATTTTATTGGAATGAGATAAATAGATCTAGTACATTCTTGCTGGTAAATGCAGTGTTGAAGTCATCCGATGGATTTAAAGAAAGTCAGTTCTAAGTGAAGTGATTGTAACTACTCTGTTACCCTGTTGGTTTTTGTTTGTTTGTTTTAAACTAAGAGGAAAATTTCCTTTCTAAAAGAAAAAAGTGAGAGTATCAGCAGTTCAAGTTGTGCCG